>NC_081422.1:94349093-94649093 GCF_949786415.1 Peromyscus eremicus | reverse complement strand
TCCCCACGGTACTTGGCTCCGTCGCCCTCAGGCAGTAAGTGTGTTTTGATTTCTTAAAGGAACACGTTAAGGTGGTGAAGAGTGGGGACAGTCCAGTTCACCTCGAAACCACGGAACCAGGGGCCGTGTACTGTGTGAAGGCGCGGGCGCGGGTGAAAGCCATTGGGAGACACAGTGCCTTCAGCCAGACTCAGTGTGTGGAGGTGCCAGGTAAGGATAACCTGCCTGTCCCTGGGTCCCCGCGCTTCGCAGCCCCACCCATGGTCCCAGGGCTTTCCCTGGCTTTACGTATTTGCTTCCAGGTTTGGAGGATTCTGAGGTAAACGGTTGGATTTCTTAAGCAGTTGCCTGGAGTACTTTCCCCCAAAGCCTCCTCTTCCTCCTGCGCACATGTCACAGGCCTAGCTTGCCAGAAGGCTATTGCCTGTGGGCAGAGATGGCTGTAGGAGAGATAGACCTTGGAAGGAGGCACCACACTGGATAACAAAATCACGGCTTTCTTTGTCTGGAAGGGATCTTATAGTCTGTAGAATCCTCTTTTTTGACTAAAACTCTTCATTTGAATTAAAACAATTAAAAATTTGTGTGTGTGTGTACATGTGTATGGGTATGTACATGTGCACACGTGGGTATCAAGGACAGAGACTGATATTAGGCACCTTCTCTATTTCTATCATGTTATTTTATGAGATAGCCTCTCTCACTGAACCCAGAGCTCACTGATTGGCCCGACTGGCGGGCCAGCAAGCCCCCATGACTCCCAAGCACCTGGGTTAGAGATGTACACAACCACTCCTGGCTTTTATGTGGGTGCCATGGTCCCAATCAGGTCCTCATGCTTGCATACCAGGCGCTTTGCTGATGGGGACATCTCCCTAGTCCCTTTATTTTTGTATGGTCTAAAGAAACCTACAGTGATTAAAAGTGAAAAGAACTAAAACCTTACATTCCACGATCCCACCATACAAGCACCACTAGTTAACACTTTTCAGCATAACTTCTTAGATTTTAAAAAAAATTACTATTTTGAATATATAGTCTATTTATAGGGTCCAGAATACATAATATACATGTAAATTGTCTTCTCTATGTCTCTTCTTCATCCACATAGTTCCTGCATCTTTTCCCTTCGGTATGGGTTTCTTATACATTCTTCTGGAGACTTTTAAACTCATATACATGTAAATGAGGACATGTATATAGAAGTAGGTACATATATATCATCTTTTAAGCAAAAGTGATACCATATGCACTGTTCTGAATCTTGCTTTTAAGTATTTTGTAGAGGTTTCCAAATGACAAAGAAATTCCATCATTACTTCTTTATTATCAAATACTATTCCATTTGTGAGTGTGTGTTGGCTGATTTAACTGATCTGTGATTGATGGGGTTAGATTCCCCCTACCAAAATACTTTGCGATTGCAATCAATGCATTCATTTCCTTGTGCATAGATCACATTTATCAGCAAATGTGTGTGTGTGTGTGTGTGTGTGTGTGTGTGTGTGTGTGTGTGTTTGAATGATAAATTCCTGGAAGTAAAGTAGCTTGGTCAAAAGACACACATTTAATTTTGATATTGTTGCCCTCCAAAGACCCTTCAGCTGTCACTCATGTGAAGACATGTAGTAGTCCTATATGACATACATGTTATACCTGTTTTATTTGCTTTTTTCTTCACAAATACATTCATAACATTTTTCCATGCACACTTTCTGAGTAACATTTCTTGGTATGTAAAAAATGTCAAGTTTATGAAAAATCCAAATAATACAGAACTATAAAAAGTAGGAGTTAAATATTTTATCCTACTCCATACTGCTCAAGAGAGTTGCTGTTACGGTTTGGATGTAGAATGGCTCATGTGTTTGAACAATGTTGGTCCCTGGCTGGTGGCACTGTTTGGAGGGTTGTTGAACCTTTGGGAGGTGGGGTCTAGCTGGAGAAAGTGGGTCTCGGGGAGGTGGACCTTGAGGTTTAAATCTCAACCCCACTTCCTGTCCTGTTTCCTGAGCCATGGGGAATGTAAACATGCAGCTTCCTGTTCCTGTGGCCACAACTGAGAACTGCCCCACAGGCACACCTTCCCTGCCAGGACAGAATGAGTCCTCAGAGCATGAGTGAAAATAAACTTTTCCTCTGGTGCTTCTCATCAGGTATTTGATCACAACACCGAGGAAAGTCACAAGTACGTTTCTGCTGGTGAATCCTTCATTTATTCTTCCACCATTGTCTGTAGCTTCCAATGCTTCCCCAACACAGGGACCCAAGTGTTCCCGTCTCTTTACCTGGCTCAGCTACACTTTGTAGCACATTGTAGCTAGCTCCTAGTGTCAGTGTGGGTCTGCCTTACTTTTTTTTTTCCCCTTCCAGGCATGGTCTTACTATATAGTGCTGGCTGTCCTGAAACTCACTATAGAGAGCAGGCTGGCCTTGAACTCAGAGACCCACCTGCCTCTGCCTCCCAAGTGCTGGGATTAAAGGCATGAGCCACTATATCTGGCTTGTCTTACTTTTTAAAGACACACAGTAAGCCAATATATGTAAGTACATCCTTATTGATGGCAATACTATGTACTTTCCAAACTTTCTCCATTATTGGTCAAACTGTAATATGTCTATTCTATTTCTCCTTTTAACAGATGAATTGCTAACCTACCATGTCAATGTTCCATAATGTCTTACATTAATCCCTTTTGTTTGGCATTTAAATCACGACTGTTTGTGCTCGAAGATGCTCTTCTTCTAGTAAATAAGTATTTGCAGAGCACTGACTACATGCCAAGTCCTGACCTGTCCACTGGGGCAGAGAAGGGACTCCCTGTCTTCCAGTTGTGGAGACAAACAGCAAGCTAATGAGCTCATGAGGTGCTTTCCAGTGTGTGTGGGGTGTGCTGTGAGGAGAGTCACAGCACGCAGGGATGCTCGTGTGGCAGGGGACCACTGGGCAGACGATTGGCGACAGCCTGTGGCTCTTGTCTGGACATTCCTGTGAAGTGACTGACTGATGCACACACTTCCTTCCTTCCTTGGCCTGATTTTCTGGAACGGACATCACAGGAGTGGATTGTAAGGGTATTAACATTGTTCATCTCTCGATGTCTACTGCCAAAATACTTTCGAAAAGTAAGACAATGCACACGCCCCACCCCACATGCCACAGCCACATGGGCCAAGTCACTCCTACCATTGTGAGCGAACAGTCCAGGCAGGAGGTGATAAATGATTGCTTGAGGTTGACAGAACAGAGAGGTGGGAAACTAGCTTGTCCCCTCCTCTGCATCTCTATATGCTTAGACCGGGTGCTTCTTGCTGTGTTTGTTAGCAAACTCGTCACGGGCTTTGGAACCAGCTCTAGCTGTTGGTCCTGGGGTAGGCCATTAACCCATCTTGAGCATAAGAAACATCCTCTTCTATGAAAGGGATGCTCACTGTGAGGAGCAGAGGCCTAGACCTTAGTAGGATGCTGGGAGACAGAAGTAGACCTAACATGTAACTGGGGCTTGTTCTGTCAGTTTAATGTGAATGTTTTGGGACTTAATATTTTCCTCCATCTTAGGAGTCAATGCCAAGAGCAAATTGTGAAACACTTTGTTTTTGGTTTCCGCCCAACCCTGTTCTGGACTGTTCTGCTCCAACACCTCCCCCTCATCCTGCCTGGGGCCTGGCAGCCTGCCTTCCTCTGGCAGTAGTGCCGGGTACATGCCACCGTGGGCAATGCCTTCCATCCCTCCCTCCCCTTCACAAGGTAGAGATGGTAATCTTCTCTGTGGCTTTCTGAAAAAACCGTACTTTAATTGAGATTCTAGGAGAATGGTGGTAACTGCAGCCATTTGGAGGACACCCCAGATCTCTCGGTGCTGGCATCTGCTGTCTTGGCCTGAGTGCGGCTCTAAGAAGCCCCCGGAGGTGCGGGACCAGTGGCTCCCCTCCCCTGGTGTTCCCAAGCCTTCTCTGCTCTCTTCACAGGAGAGGCTCTCCCTCTGGCGTTGGCTCTGTTCGCATTTGTTGGCTTCATGCTGGTTCTCATGGTCGTACTACTCTCCATCTGGAAGATGGGCCAATTGCTCCGGTACTCTTGCTGCCCCACGGTAGTCCTTCCAGACACCTTGGTAAGGGCATTCTTTTACCTTTCACTGTGACACTGACCCGATGCGTCATGGGCCTCAGCTGGGCATGGACGCGTTTTTCATGGTTTATGAAGATATGCAGAGAGAGGAGAAAGTGCTAAGGGACTTTCCTTGTCTTAGTCTGTTTGCGCTGCTGTAATAGAATATTGCAGACTAGGTACTTTATAGAGAACAGAAGTTCATTGGCTTCTGGAGGCTGGGGGGTGGTGGTGGCGGAATGGAGGTTGAAGGGCCTTATGGGTGAAGGTCTTCTTGCTCTTACAACATGGCTAAAGGTGTCACCTAAGTGATAGAAGGAGTTATCAAACACTCAGCCTTAAGGCCTTATAGCCCACATTCATGAAGCTGAGGCCTTACACTGGGGATTTGTTTCTAACTCGTGGTTTTGGGGGGTATGCTCAGGTCGCAGTAACCCCTGATCAGAAGGTCTGGGTGAGTCCTCCCTTTTCCAGGGTATAGTGACCTCCCTGAGGCTCTGGCAGGTCATTCTGCTTTCCCACAGGACCTGGCATTATCAAGAGGGTGGCTGTGTTGCTCAGCTCAGGGTGGTTAGTGGTAGATTTGTCTTCCAAAGTGCCTTCTGAGTTCTCTCATCTCCCCCAGTTCTAACAGCAGCTACAGCCAGTACCAGGTTCTGAGTCAACATACTCAGGCTGTGCCAAGAGTCTCATGCCTCCCAGGTTTCAGATCACGTAGTGTGGAATATGCTTTGCCTTGGATAAGCGTGCAGTAGGCAAGGGCAATAGTATGGACCTTCACAGTGACTGCTCAAGAAGCTCTTATTCCAGTGCCCCCCAGGCCCAGGATGCTTATCCTACTCTTGAAAACAATGGACTATGGCTCTGAGCCTCTGGGAGGGTGTAAGTCCTGTGTGCCTGTGCTGTCGATGGGGAAGAGCGAGGGCAGGCCTCCACAGCTCACACATGTTCCACCCGTGACTCTTCAGAGGCACCCCTGGATCTCAACCACACAAAGCTAAGTTTTTGTGGGACTGGTTCTCACAGAAAAGCACTGACCTAGCAGGGTCGTGGTGTGGGAATTGCTAGACAAAGGGTTAGGAGAGGATCTCAGCAGATGCCGGGAGCCACTGACCTAGGGGGTTGGATTGTCGTGGGAGGTTGTTGCTTGAAAGTTAGCTAGAGCTGGGGAGATGGCTCAGTGGTTAAAGTGCTCGCCACACAGGCACCCAGTATGAGGATCAGAGTTCAGATCCCCAGAGCCTGTATAAATGCCGAGTGAGGGGTCAAGGGTCACTCCCAGTGCCAACCTAGGGCCTGCACGTATGAGCACGTAAACCCACCTACACATGTGAGAACATACACACACACACACACACACACACACACACACACACACGCACACAGATGAAAAAGACAGTTAAATAGTTGGGATTTCTGTGATATTCTTTGTTGCTACATTCCTAATGAATGATTTTTGTGAAAATGAATTTTTTAGAAAATAACCAGTTCATCCCAGAAGCTGATCAGCAGCAGAAAGGAAGAGGTGGACATCTGTGCCGTGGCTGTGCTGTCCTCGGAGCATCTTTTCGGGGTCTGGATCTCACAGACTTGAGGAAGGGCCTGATGGATTCACAGCGTGGTCTGCAGGACCCAGAACCCAGGATGGGAGGGTTGTGTTTCTGTTTTCCTCTGTGGACAAAAGACAAGAGAAGTACCAAGAGCCTGCCTGCTGTGTGCATGTCCAGTGACAGCCAGCAGAGGCAAAGCGGTGTGGCCAGCAAGTGGCAGCAAGTGGTGAGGAGAGGTGACCCCAGACCTGCAGTTACCATGAGCTCGCTGAATGACACTGGGGGAAGTGGCTTCATCCCGCTGGACCCAGCTCTGTCACCTGTGGTGGGGATTAACCGCACGATGTAACCATCTCTCTCCCTGTTCCTGTATGTGTACACACCAGCACTTGCAGGGTGGCAGGGAGACCAGTGGCGCTGTGCATTATGGGGAATTCAGATCCTGTGAACTGTGGGATATACATGTGTACTAAGAATGTCAAAAGAATGTACGGATCTGGATGCATGCCTGTAATCTCCGTACTTGGGAGGAGGGGACGAGAAAAATCACAAGTTGGAGGCAGCCTGGACTACATAGTGAAACCCTGTCCCAAATAAACACCAAACATCAAAGAGTAATAAAACTCCTGTATCAAAACCAAATGCAAACCACTGTTGGTTTGGACTTCCCACCTTCCCAGAGGAAACCTTGAGGGAAGGAAGAATCGGAGGGCCATTTCACTTCAAGCCAAATCCTGGCTGAAGTGATAGGTCAGCAGGCTTCGCTGAGAGTGGTGTGGAGAGAGGCCAAAGCCCCATCCACGATGGGACTCGCGTGGATGCTGCTGTGGGTTCATGAAATGCCATCAGATCCTAGGGCCTTGTTCACAGGAAATCCCATGAGTCCTCTTCCTAAGGGACAGTTCACTCAGGGGTTCTCAGCCCCTCCCAGATGCTCATCAGGAACCTCCGACTTGAGGTGGTACCACTCCTTTCTACCTATAGGCTAAGAAAAGAGCTGCATTGGAGATGGATGAAAGGAGGAAGCTTCTTGAGGGAAGAGGCCCTGCAGAGTCAGGCTTACCACCCCCTCCCAGCTCTGGAACCTGGAGCTGGCTTGTCTCCGCCCTGACTTCCTGGGCCTCTCCAGCCAGACAAGGGTGGAGACAGGCCAACCGTTTCAACCAGGTGTTTCCCGTCTTCAACGCAGAGGTCAACGGCCCTATCTCCACCTAGGGGACTCCAGGAGAAAGAGGGCAGCTCTCTGCAGGGATGTGGGCTGAGGCTCTCTGCCTTTGAACTGTTTTGTATACTTCTGCTTTGGCTCTTTTGTGAACTGTGTTAGTTTTATATTTCAAGTCATCTGAAAACATGTGCTGTTTGCAAAATTTAAAAAATGCATCCCAACATTGGTCTTTATCATTGCTCCCTCTTTTTCCTTCCCTTTCACCCCAGGGACCTTGTCCCTCTGTTTCCTGTCTAGGCTTAGAATCAAGAAATATCCTTGACTCTCCTCTATTAGTTTCTCATGGGATTCTGTCCATTTTTGCTAGCCTCTTTGCTAACCTCACTCAATTATTCTATTGTCTTTCCATGTCCCCACCATGTGTTTATTGGACCCCTTCTGAGCATCAGAAATCAAACTTGCTCTTGATGGGGGAGTAGCTGCCTCCTCAAAGCCTATCACTCTCTCCTGGAACCCCCTCTCCTCCTCTCTATCTGTGTAACAGTTTTAATAGTCAACTTGACACTTTCTAGAATAGGAAAAGTCTCAGTGAAGGACTGTCTGGATCAGGTTGGCCTGTGGTCATGTCTGTGGGGGATTGTCTTAATTGTGTTAATTGGTGTGAGAAGGCCCAGCCCACTGTAGGTGGTGCCATTCCTGGGCTCGATTCCTGGCCTGTGTGAGAGTGGAGAAAGCACTGGAAGCATGCATGCATTAGTTCTTGTCTACTCTTGACTGTGCACTGGCTCTTTCTGACTCCTTGACTTCCCTACTATGAACTGTGAGCTAAAATGAACCCTTTGTCCCCTGAGTTGCTTTTCGTCAGGGTAGTTCATCACTGCGACAGAAACAAAACCAGGACAACCTGCCCCTGGTCCTTTAAGCTAGAGCTCCGCACATGGGGACAGGAGTGTATTTAGCAATTATCACAAGTCAGTAAGTGTAGCTGGCACTCTTATGGGCAGACCGGAAACTCAGTTAGAAGCCTAGGGACAGAGCTCAGCATAAATGCTGCCTCCTCTCCAGAGCCTGTCAGAGTCCCTGGACACTGGGGGAAGAGGTTAGAGGTGAGTCATCCGGTGGCTTCTGTCCTATTTGCGACCCTTGGTCACCTTGAAGCTTCCTACATACCCAGGTTTTCTAGTCCTGCCTTCAGGGAACACTTATCACCATCCAAAAACAAAACCCTGCTCTGTGGAGCTTAGATTTCAGTGGGCAATGGGAAAATGATTAAACAATGATAAAGTATTATTATTAAGTGAATTGCTGGTGTACTGAGAGTTGATAGGCCTTAGGGAAAAATGAAAAGGTAGAGAGTACAAAATAGGCCCGGGGCAGGTTGCAGCCATCTCAAGATGAAAATGAGTGCAAACACTTCTGTTAGATATGTCCCTGTGTAGCCACATGGTGTGAGAGATTATGTGTGACTCAAGAGCACAGTAACTTGGCAACAAATCCTTGGGGGTGTGCTGTCTAAAACAAAATGTATTCAGTGTTTGTACTGTTTCTATTGATAGTTCCTTAAAAACTTATTTTCCTGAGCTGTCAGATAAAGCAAACAAATAGTGTTTATTCTGATAGGAACCTGGCTTTTGGGATCAGTGAACTCGAGGGCTAATTGTAGACCTCAAAATTTGCATAAGAACAGTGGGTCGTTATAAACAAATCTTTGATGGCTAGTGGTATGTCAGCTTAACACAAGCTAGGGACATCTGAGTGGAGGGAGTCTCAACTGAGAAAATGCCTTCATAAGATTGGGCTGTAGGCAAGCCTGTAGAGCATTTCACTAATTAGTGATTGATGTAGGAGGGCCCAGCTCACTATGGACAGCATCATCCCTGGGCTGATAGTCATCATGGGTTCTATAAAAAAGGCTAGCTGAGCAAGCCATGAGGAGCAGACCCCCTGGCCTCCATGGCCTCTGTGTCAGCAACTGTCTCTAGGTTCCTGTCCTGACTTCCCTCTGTGATGGACTGGAAGTGTAAGCAAAATAATCCCTTTCTCAAGTTACTTTTGGTCATGGTGTTTTAAAACAGTAATAGAAATCTCAACTAAGACAAAATTAAACAAAATAATTCATAGCCATGTATGTACAAAATGCATAAGTATTTTGAGCCATCCGACATTGAAAGTCACACTATTTGAACCTCATAGGCAGATAATTTGGTGTTGTTTTTTTTTTTTTAAAAAAAAGGTACTTGGCTTTTTTCTGCTGAAACGGCAGGGTAGAACTGCCACCCTTCACAATGCACACTGATGATCACATCTTGGTTTCCAATGTTGTTCATCTTTCAAGAGTCAATGTTTCTTAGAGCAATGGCTAATTCCATGTCTGGCCTGAGACTGAAAGGTACATGGGAATTTTAGGACATTTATACCTTGTTCAGTCAGAAAACAAAGCTTTGAACAGTTGATCAGTCAAAACTTGACATAATCATTTTAAAGAGTTCCTACTGACCAAAGGTGGGACAGTGTCAAGCACCCAAAGGAGAAAAGGTCAGTATCAACTGATACAATCTATCAGAAATCATCAGTTTATAATGATACCCAAAAAGAAGTTCTGACATCCGAATTCTCAGGATGAATTGAGTCCAGTGAGATGGCTCAGCAGATGAAGGCTAAAGGCACTGGCAGAGCAGACCTGGAGACCTGGGTTCCACCCACCCCTGGGAAGGACAGAGAGGGACGAGGAGAGAACAGATACCACAAAGTTGTCCCCTGACGTGCACAAAGTGGCATATACAAACACTCCAACCCATACACGATAAGTACAAAATGGAAAAGAGAAGCCTCAGTGAAAAAAAAGAAAAGAAAAGCATCAGTGTGTGTTTCTACTCTGAACTTATGAGGTCTCAGGGCGGGCCCATGTCCAGAAATGAGTCTTGGCTCAGCTCAAGCTGGACTATAGAAAGATTTCCGGTGGTTAGATAAAAGCCAGCATTCCTCAGGAACTTGTGAAATGGGTTCCCCTCTGCCAAAAGAATAATTTCCCTGCCTCGGGCAGAGGGGACATATGGCTCTCCATTGATACATACCTAGGGTTACATATCAAAGCCCATGCTGGCCTCCAGGCTCGCTGTCCCTACTTACATCTCAAAGCCCAGGCCCTCCTGGCCCTTCTGCTGTGCTAGCCCCCAGGCTGCCACAGGTCCCAGGCTCTCCCTGTAGACTCGGGTTAGCTCTCTGTGTAATGCCCCCACCCCACCCCACCCCACCCCACCCATGCTATTCTCCACTATTCTCGTTTTTTTGCTACCCTGGCCATTCTCTGTACTACTCTATGCCATTTCCCTGCTTCTCTCTGCTCCCGAGAGATAGCCCTGGCCATGTCCAGTCTGCCCAGTCTGCTTCTTGTTCCCTCTGCTCTGGACTCTTCCAGGACCTCTGGATGTTCTCTCTCTCTCCTATCCACAACAACAAACTTCCCCTAATCTTGGGGTCGAATTTCGGCCGCTTCCTTAACTGTGTCCTCACAGTATTCATTTGTGTTGGGCTCCTTGGCTCACTCATTTTATTTTATTTTTACTTTTTGGTTTTTCGAGACAGGGTTTCTCTGTGTAGTTTTGGTTCCTGTCCTGGATCTCGCTCTGTAGACCAGGCTGGCCTCGAACTCACAGAGATCCGTCTGGCTCTGCCTCCTGAGTGCTGGGATTAAAGGCGTGCGCCACCACCGCCTGTCGGCTCACTCATTTTATTAAGGAAAAATGCCAGCAAAAGTAAGTCACAAGGCCTATTTCTCCACCACCATGGTGTTCCTGGCTCCAGACACCACCGGCGCCCACCTGCAGGCCACTAACAGCCTCCCTGGGCTTGTCACCGCCTGTCTCCCACACTTTGCTATCTCCTATCAATGTCAAAACTTTTCGTTTTTACACAGGAATTGCAGATGATATTTGGTCTCCGTGCTGCGCCTCCATATATCTTTAAAATAGGCGTCTTTCTTGTTTTCCGTGGGCCTGTTTTCTTTTTTGGCGGATGTGACTTTTCTGCGGATGCAGATCTGTTTCCTTTGAATCTGGCCTGACCTGATCGGTAGCCCAATTCCACCGCCCACCCGGAGGGAGCGACTTCATTGCGTGCACGGGTGTCTGGTGCCACCTTGTGGTTAATTCTGCAATATCCTTCTGTTCCCACTGGAGATGAAGTTCCCTGAGCTTCCCGCTCAGAGAAAGGGAAAAGCTCAGGCTAGTTTTCCGGGAACCAGGAGTCAATTGGAGAAAGTCTCCAGGCCTAGACGGGAACACAGCTCCATTGTCGCTTGCAGAGTTTAGCGGCCACCATATCCTCTCTCTCCATCTCTGACACCAGAGAGAGTGCCTGGCGGCTGGCTCTCTTTTCTAGGTTCTCTGCCTCGGTCTCACTCTGCAGGCACACGCTCGGATCTCAGCCCCAGGAGGACTCGAGTTCGAGGTCAGTCTGTGCTGCACAGAGAACCTTTGTCAGGAAGGAAGGAAGAAAGGAAGGGAGGAAGGAAGGGAGGGAGGGAAGGAGAGAGGGTGGGGAAGACAATGGAGATAATGATGACTTCAAGGAGGAGGCTGCAACAACAAAACCTAACCCAAACCAAGTTATCCCTCTCCTTCTTTTTGTTGTACATCCTATTTTTAGCCTGCCCCTGGACCGGACTGACTTTCTAGAGATGCTCCTCAGGCCAAGGGTCAGCAGTAATGGGGAATCCCACTGCCGTCCCGTCGTGCTAAAGCATTGTGTACACTCTGAAGTTGGGAACAACATCAGAGTTTACTAAAACTGTAGATCTGGTTTTGTTTTTCTGGCTCCTGGGACCCTCACGTTTCCTTGCCAGAATTGGAGCTTCACAAAGCGCCCAGCGTCCAGCGTCTGCTCCTTGTATCCCTTAGTGAGCAGTGGCCAGTCCTGGGAGAGGCTGTGAAGTCTCCTTCTACACCCAGGAGAACCCAAGCAGGGGCCCTCCAGGGACCTGAGGAAGCACGAGGTAGCTCCAACCTTGCTCCTGAACTGCTCGCCTACGTCGTGCTGTAGGCTTCCAGATTGCCTAGAGATGGCAGGCAGGCTTTGCACACTCGCCTCATTACAAGATCGAGACTGCAAAGCACGCACAAGGCTTGGGGTAGGCTGGCGGAAGGGGCAGAGGTCAGGCCTGTTGACACCCTCCTGCGGCCCTTAGCTGGGAGAAGCCGCTTCATTCACCAAACTCCCCTGTCTCAGCTGTCGAGCCTTTGGAGCCAGATCAACGTTCAACAGTTCCCCTCCCTAGATTATGGGAGACTGCTGTGTCTTCACTAAGGAGTTTTCCTCTGGTAGACGACCGCAAGAAGGCGCTGGAGTGTCAGTAATTTACAAGGTATTCTTTTTCAGATAAAAGGATTTTCCCACTTACGAAAAAAATTGGAAGGCTCCAAACGTTTGAAATTTGTCCAATTTCAAGTAATATGCAGAGGCATCAGGCTGTCAGCTGCTGGATGGGCGCCTCTGGACAAACAGTGGGGCTGTAAAGGGCAGGGAGTCAGAGACGTGCGGGATTTGTTCTGTTGGTCTTTATTGGATATGCTCTATTGATTTTCACACACACAGACTCCGAGTCTGTGTGTCTGTGGAATGGTCTGTCGGCAGCATCCTTTCCAACTACCTTTCTGCTTTTTCTCTCTCCCCTTCCCCCACCATCTCCTCCCCTTCCCCTCTTCTTCCATGTTACTCCTTTCTCCTCCTGGCTCCCTTTCTTTCCTTCCTTCCTCTCCCCTTTCCTCTCTCATTCCCTTCCTTCATTTTTCCACTCATCGAAGTTTTAAACTCTGAAGGCCAAGGAAAGCCTCAAGCTGAAGGGTTACTAAAAAGCTTGGGTGTGAGGTGCGGCTCTAAGCATGTTGCCGAAAAGCGCCTTTGGCTAGTGCTGCAGGAAGTGGGGCCCTTTGTCCAACGCCTTATTTTTACACCTCAAATATTTATTCTCAAGTTGGGATTGTTGAACTAAGTGCCATTTAAAATGTTTGAGAGAGCATTACAGTTTGATAACTAAAACCAGATGATGCATCAATTTGCCTGAAGTTCAGCATTTTATGTTTACTCTGAAATCATAGAGGAAGCCCGAGAGAACGCTGACTCAGTGCTTTGGGGCTTTTTGTAATTGATTTCAGGGAGAGGATTTGGGGTTCTCTAGGAACAGCACGCAGCCAGAGCCTCTACCCAATGCCACTGTGATTAGAAGAAATACTGTCGTCTTTCATGAGGAGCCACATGATCAGAAACTGTAGGATTCTGTGAAGAAATTTCCCCTTTTAAAAAGGCAATATTTATATTACTTCTTTGAGAATGCGCTTTGATCATATTTACCCTCTCTCCCATAACTCCTCCTACAATCACCTCTCCATCCTCACTTCCTTACCCACCCACTTTGGAGTTTCCCCTCCCCCCCCAAATAAGTCCAGTCCTCCCCAAACAGTCTATGAGTGTAGCATCAAGTCACCAGGAGTCACTTTATACATTTAGCAGAATAATAGTATTAGGTTCTCCCCTAGGGCCTATGACCTATAATCCATAGGTTCTTGGCCCTGTTAACATATATGGGTTCCAAGCCTTGAGCCAATCAGAAGGTGGTTGGTTACTCTGTAACATTTGTGACACTATCACACCAGTGGGCATATCTTGCCACACCAGTCATTATTGTAGCTTACAGGATTCATAATTGGGTGAGACTGATGATTTCTCATCTGGTACTGTGCATAGCATCTTCCAGCACTATAAGAGCTCGTCAGTAGGTAGGAAGCTTCCAGGTCAGTACCAGCTTGATTTCTCCGTGTTCTCCATGTGTGTGGTGTCTACAGCAATAGGGTCTTACTGTGAAGTTGTAGAAGGTAATTCAGGGCAATAGTAATAGCAATGTTTAGTAATAGCACTGATTAATGACTCAAAAAGAGATAACCCGTTCCTGTATTGGGATTTTTATTAGTTAGAATGCGGTGTCTAGTTGGGATATTGTCCTGTGCCCATCATAGGGTAACTTGGTGGTCACTTTGCTGATGGAGGTTTCTTTACTTTCTTACAGACGAAAAATGCTCTCTCTCCTGGTGACTGACAGCCTTTCTCCTCCTCCTCTTCCTCCTCCTCCTCCTCCTCCTCCTCCTCCTCCTCCTCCTCCTCCTCCCTCTCTCTGTCTTTCTTTCTCTCTCTGTGATTGCATGCAGGTACACTTGTGTTAGAATTCCCACTTCTAAGCCTTTTTGTTGGTCCGCTGTTCTGATGTCAGGCCCCCAACTGAAGATAAAGTAACACAGGTGAGCCAACTTTCCATACTAGGCAGATTCATGGAGCCAAAAAATGAGAGACTAGAAACGACTCTAGAGCAAAGAGACATTTCCAAATCCTTAGTGGAATGTGGTTTAAAGCTGCAACAACAAAAGTATTAGGAAAATTGAGCTTTATTCGATAATTGGATAGTTTATTAGATAGACAATTAGATGATGGAGATAAGGAATTATGTTTACTTGTAGGGAATCTAATTTTATTTGTTGTAAGAAGAAGAACTCCAATTAGAAAATCAAGAATTTGAGTAGGAGCATGTATTCCTAGAACCAGATAGGAAACATCAATATAAATTCATACTTTTAAGAGAACAAAACAGTAAATTAAAATTGCATATTTTTGGTGGGTGTGGTGGCTCACACTTGTAACCCTAAAACTTGGGAGACAGAAGTAGTTGGAACAGGAGATCAAAGCCATCCTTGGTTACATAGCCAGTTTGAGGCCAGCCTGAGCTACAATGAGACCCCGCCTTAAAAACCCCAACCAAAAACCAAACCAATCAGAACCCACCAAGCAAACAACTTCCATCCTACAACCAAACATCTGTTGTTGGTTGTTTCAGTCTTTTTTGGGGGGCCCACCACCCAGCTCCCAAATAAATCACACATGGAGGCTTATTATTAATTATGAATGTCCAGTCTTAGCTTGGCTTGTTTCTTGCCAGATTTCCTTAACTTTAGATTAGTTTGTCTACCTTTTGCCTCTGGGATTTTCCCTTTCATTTACTTCTTATTCTGTGGCTTGCTGTGTAGCTGGGTGGCTGCCCTCTGAGTCCTCCTCCTTCTCTGGCCTCTTCTTCTTTTTCTCCCAGATTTCTCCTTCTATATATTCTCTCTGCCTGCCAGCCCCACCTACCCTTTCTCCTGCCTTGCTATTGGCCATTCAGTTCTTTATTAGACCATCAGGTGTTTTACCCAGGCACAGTAACACAGGTTCACAGAGTTAAACAAACGCAACATAAACAAAAGTAACACACCTTAAAATAATATTTACAACAAACATCAAACATGCCTTTTGTCTCTGTGTCTACTGAAATGGCCAGTAGCCCTGTTTGTTCCTTAACACAATGTGACTACTGCTTTTTGGTTAGTGTATTCTTTCCTACTTGTGAAACAAACAAACACCCCCGCAGACCCACCCTGAGCTAAAAGCTCAAAGTAAATGTAAGCACACTGAACAAAAAGGCTGGGAAATCGTGGAGGCTCACATGAAGTAGTGGAATTCAAAGGACGCAGGAGTCACTGTAAAGGGAGTCCTGACAGCCGGTGTTGAGGTGATGTGTCTGTCAGTGTTGAATATACATGGAAGTCACGAGTCTAAGATGGTGCATACATAGAGACTGTATCAAGCTGCTGAAGAGAAGGAGGAAAAGAGCTGTTTATCATGTTGGGGTCACGCTGCTGTCACTCTTCGACTGTAGACAAATCAGAAGAGGAGGCAAAGTCAGCTGGAGGAAACTCTGTCACTCAAGGAGAGCACAAGTGGACCAACTTTGTCAGTTGTGATGCTGCGATAGAAATATGTGGCTGGGGTTCAGTGGCTGTGTATGGGTGTATGTGAGGCCCTTGGTTTGATCCTCAGTGTATTGGGATGTCTTTGATCAGGGCCATACAACTGATGCATGGGAGCTGAGATTTGATGGCCCTGGCTTCTGGCTTGTGGCAAGCCTTCTTTTCCTCTGCACACAGCTCTTAAGTTCACAGCAAAGGTGCTGTTGAAAATGAAATTGTTTGGAATCTGTGTCTCATTTTAATAACATTGATTCAAAAGAAGTTACTCTCAAAGAAATAGTGCAAATCTCATAATAAGCCCTGAATGGGACAAACTGGTCAGTGAGTGAATTTTGATCAGTTTCAAGAATACTTAAGTGTTCAGCTTTAGTCATGGAGCACACACACACACACACACACACACACACACACACACACACACGCTGTGAAGTGCTCTGAAAACTTGCAAACTTGGATTTTTTTCCAAACCTGGCTGGGAGATGACTCAGTGGACAGAGGAGCTGCCTCATGGCTGTGTGAACTGGAGTTCAGATCTCCAGAGCTCCTGTGAATGCTGAGTGGGTGTGGTGGCCCGCCCGCCTGCAATTCCATCCCTCAGGAGGCGGGGACAGAGATCAAACTAGCTGGCTAGCTGGACTAGCTGCATAGGTGAGCTTTGGGTTAGACTGAGAGACTTTGCCTGTGGGAGCACACAGAAGTTTCCTTGTGAGATCCGAGTTTGCCTAACACAGCAGGGCTGCGTAAGGGGTTGATTTGACCATGGGCAAGCTTGCCAGGTGGTTGGAAGGGGCTGCACTTGGCTGTGCCTGGTGGGGAGGTCTTTTGCCTTGCCCCTTGGCATTCCTTTAAAAGCCGTTTGGCAGAGATAGTAAAGGCCCGATGGGTAAGGATCCAGGCCCTCCCGAGGCTATCCTCTGTTTCTTTCTCTCTCTCTAGCTATATTTCTATCTAATATTTCCTGCTGCTCCTGCTCAGGAGTACCCTGGGGAAAAGTGGGAGTGGAATGGCCCCCTACATTTGCCTCAATAAATAAAGTGGGGAGTGATCAAGGAAGACTCTAAACATCAACCTTGTACCTCCACAGGCATGTGCATCCCCTCACCCACACTCGTACACATGCACACACAACTTGATAAATAGACAAATAAAGCAATAAGAGAGATTTTATTAAAAACTCACCATCAGTCCCAAATGAGCACATAACATTCGTCACTATTTATGAGAATGGTGGAAACTCTTTGGAACTATCAATAATAAGGTGAATTTTGATCACATCTGCTAGGGGAAGGACTAATTGCCTTTCTGTGACATCTTAACATAGATAATGACTACAGAGTCAGCACAAGAAGCGACCAAAAGCACACAGGACTTGTAGGTCACCGACATGCACACTTTACCAAGTAGCGTGTACCGTTGTGATTCACTTTCAGGTTTCAAATGAAATATTCACTTTGGTCCCAATTTTGTAATCAGAGTTTGGATTCTTTCTAAGCTGGTGCTCATTTGCTTAAGCCTCAGGTCTGAACAGGCCCTGGATGGCCTTGCTGGGCCACCTTTGTCTTCAGTACCCGGCACAGCACTGTTCCTCTCTC
Source organism: Peromyscus eremicus (assembly GCF_949786415.1). Classification (NCBI taxonomy): domain Eukaryota; kingdom Metazoa; phylum Chordata; class Mammalia; order Rodentia; family Cricetidae; genus Peromyscus; species Peromyscus eremicus. The sequence continues at coordinate 94,631,850 of NC_081422.1, read as the reverse complement.
TGCCTGTGTGGCCTTTGATTGCTTAGACTACCTCATCTTCTCCCTGAATGGGCTGGTTCTTTGTTCTTTCTCCACAGCTTGTGAGGCCCTCACTGACCTTAGCCCACCCTAGATCTCAAGCTTTGTAACCATCTTAGGGCCGGGAACCAACATCTGGGTCCTCTGATTTAGATTCTATCAAAAGAGAATCTGCTTGAGCTAGCACTTGAGTTGGGTGCCTGTTCTGGGTTAAGTAAGTTGGCTCAGAAGACAGCCCGGTGCTGGAGCCCAGGCAATGGGACTGGGTCCACAGGTGAGTGGAACTGCCAAGGTTCCTCATCCTGGGTCCATTGAGAGCCTTTGGGTCCAGGCGAAGGCTGTGTTAAGGGGAATGTTCTGCAATTGTTTCACCCCAAATCTTGAGTAGTGCTATTGTTCTCTCTTGGGGCTCCCCCAAGCCAGTCAGGAGGCTGACAGAAGCCTAGGGATGACGGACTGGGCTGACCGGGTCAGATAAAGCCTCAGATCACAGCAGCAGAGCTTTTTCAGAACGCAGCTGGCAATAGAACCATAGACTAGAGTTGTGGCCTGAGGGAGGGAGGGGAACCCATAGGAAGTGTGGGTAGATCTGGTCAGGACCAGCTTCCAAAGCATCTGGCCAGTGTGACCGAATTCAGAGGGCCTTCCTTCTAACTGGAGCTTGATGCTCTGTGGTTACTGTTCTGAAATCCCTAATAATTTCACCCTTGAATCCATGTATTCTAAGTGAGGTAAGGTGGCACAATGGAGCCTATGCCAGAGCCTGGAGACCCAGCTTACCTTCACCTCACTGTGTGCTCCCTGGGTGAGTTCTCAGCTCTCCACTCCTCTGTCCTCTACCTCCCATGTCCAAATGGAGTCCCCTTCCCCACCCTGTGGGGACACACAGCCTCCTTGCCGCTCAGCTCACCATCTCAACGGGGCCCAGTGAGACCATAGCACAGCTGTAATTGGCCCCATCTCAGACTTGTATACCATGACGTGTCTGTGTCTTGTATCTAGGTACTGAGTGCACTCTACAGGCAGGTTTATGGGATTGTGGGGACCACCCATGTTTTGTGGGTTGGAGGTGGTAGACTATGCGACAGGAAAATGCCTGGCTTGACTTTCTTCGACCATCTCTCTTAGGTGAGGTGAGGTATACTAGCTGGCTCGTAGCCAGGAAGGGCATCCATGCATTATGTCACAAGGCAGGCCCTCGGGTGCCTGTGGGAGAGCTCTTTCACCGGCCCCTCTGGGCCTGGGAGAATTCTCTTTTCCTCTTCCATATTTATTAACTCTGGCTTGTATTTGTCTCTTCTAGCCAGTTCCCTTTGTGATAAATCATGACAGAAGTATTGTATGATTTAGGGCCAGCAGAATGGCTCAGTGGGTCAAGGTGTATATCTGCATACCACCAAGCCCCATGACCTGAGTTCAATCCTTGGAAGCTAAGTGGCAGGAGAGAATCAACTTCCACAAGTTGTCTTCTGATCTCTACAAGTGTGCTGTGGCACACACACACACACACACATACACACACACACAGAAGAGTGTAATTTTGGTTATTTTGCATACCATCTAAATGTTTTAACACGTGCATTTAAAATTAATATTATACAATATAATGACAAATAGTAAAATTTGTACTGATAATTTTCCTTGGCCACTCCCCCCTCATTTGGAACATCTTTACTTAAAGGTGAGAAGCCCAGAGAGAGGTCATGAGAGAAATGAAAGAGCTTGTCTGTGTGCCTGTAGTGGCATTTTTCCTCTACTCTATGCTTAAAAGGTTCTATGTGTTGTGTGTTTGGTCCTGTCTGTGGTTGAAGTACTAGTCAATGAAGGAGATGGAGGCTGGGGTCCAGGAGACAGGGATGATGAGCCTGATTGGGGATGTATTGGTTTTGAGGGGCTGGGCTCACAGGTAGTAGGAGCAAGGTGTCTGGGGCAGAGATGATTATTAGGGTCATGTCAGTGGTGGGTGCAGAGTGTCTCACTGCCCAGAGCTTGGAAAGGCTGGAGTGGAGATGAGTGGAGGGTGGTGGCTTGCTCTTCCCAAAATAGGTACAGGAAGCAAAGAAGTAGAGCAAGAAAGTCAAGGATAGAGTAGCCAGAGTCACCTGGAAAAGCGCTAAAATGGACAGTCTCCAGACTCACATAGAGCACTTGAAGATGGTAAATTCAGTAACCTACCAAAAAAGAAAAAAAAAAGCAAACCAAAACAAACAAACAAACAAACAAACAAACAAAAAAACCAAAAAACAAAACCAAAAAACCTCCGAAAAAACAAAAAAAACAAAAAAAAAAAAAAAAAGAAAGAAAGAAGCAGAAGCAAAAGACAAGGAAAAGAACTAGGGGGAACCAAGCTCTGGGCTGTGCAGAGAAGAGGCTGCTCCTGTTTTGAGGTGAATGCCAAGGTCCCAGATAGCTAGTTCTTTGCTCTATGACTGTGGACACATCACTTCCCCCTTTCTTGTGCTCAGGTCCTGCCCTTGGGGACAAAGGTGTAGATGTAACCAACCTTCTTATTTAAATAAGAAACACAGAACCAATGCAAAGAAGAAAGCCAAGAGGTCAGAGCTAAGAGCTAAAACCTTACCCTTCCTCCTGCAGTGGTCCTACCTCTCAGAACTCACTACCCCTGTGTTAATGTCTTTATATAGTGTTCCTGTTCTGCCTTCTCATTGGTTGTAAACCCAACCACATGACTGCCTCGTCACGGCCTATTTGTATAGGCCTCCAGGTTTTCCTTGCTTGGTATTGAGATTAAAGGCATGTGTGTCCAATAATGGCTGTATCCCTGAACACACAGAGACTTACCCAGCTCTGCATACCAAGTGCTGGGATTACAAGTATACGCCAGCACTGCCCTGCTTTCCTATGGCTTGCTAATAGCTCTGACCCCCGGGCAACTTTATTTATTAACATACAAATAACATTTTAATACAAATAAAATATCACCATATTTCCCCTTTTCTATTTTAATAAAAAGGAAAAAAGAAAAAGCTTATAACTAACATAAGAAAAACTATATACAAAAGTACAATAACTATATACAATATATATAAGTAATAAATACCTAAACAATGTCTAGTTCATTTGTATTTGACAAATTCAGAGAAAATAATTCCATTATCTATTCTATTGTATCTAATTCACTTTCTATCCTAATTAATCGTCAACTATAACTAACTAATCTTCAACTCCCTCAGAGACCCAAGAAGGAAATAGTATTAGCTAACAAAAAAATAAAAACAGGAAGTATATGCAAGCAACTTCCAAAAACTTGTGAGTTGACAGAAACAGCCAGCTGCCTGGACAATCATCTGAGGTTTCTCCGCAGTGTTGGGGCATCATCTTCAGCCTATAGGCTTAGCGTATCTGACAGACTCATTTGTGAAGTAGAATGTACACAAGGTCAACAGTTCAACCTCACATTGGGTGAGAGCAGTCTATATACCAGAAATACCTGAATTCCACTAGTTTCATGTCATGATTCAGGATTTTAAATTCTGGAAATTGTTGATGTTTTTTGAATTCAGCTGTCCATTCTTCTTGGCTATGTGTGTATGTGGCTTCATTTCAGCATCCCGTTCTTCTCCACATCCCTCTATTAAATGCCATTCTTCTGTTGAGAGGTGTGAGCTTAATTACTCTTCAAGAATAACTGTTTCAGCTACCTCCCCATTACACATCAGAAGCCATCGGCCCACTGCCTGTTCAGCTGCCTTCGAAGAAAAGGGCACTGTACCTTTCCCGGATTGCGAAGGCCACTTCAGGGATGGTGCCATATTGTCCTGGCCTCAGAAGATGCCTTTTAATAAAGCCATAACCACACTTGTTTTGACAAGAATCAGTAGTCCTTTGTTTCGTGTCTTGTCTGTCCTGTTCGTCAGCAGTTGATTCGAGGATACTTTGTTGTCCAGTGGCTAACTTTTGCTACAATGAAAGTTAACTCCAATTACAGTTTTTTCAATGCCCATATTTTCTCTGAAGTAGATTGGTACTGTCAGGAGCCGACATGTCTCATAGTCATAACAAAAAAGAAAAATTTTCTAAGTTATTAAAACATTTTAAATGCCATATTCTGTAGATCTCTGAAGGGTTTGAAGATAACCTGTCTATCTAAAATATATCTATTCAATCTTGAAAACATACCTAGTATAACTACAAGTTCTATTATAATGTCTAACTACTAACTTTCATTTCTTTATATCCTAATAGTTGGTAATAACAACATTCAAGGATTAGAAAATTGCATTACATTGTTAAATGAATGGTACAATTAGAAATATACATATAGCATTTTCTAATAATATCAATTTCAATATATATAATTTATATACACTATAAAACAATCCAATCCAATGTATTTACATTTTTTTCTTTCTTTCTTTCTCTCTTTTTTTTAAATAAGAACCTTAAATCTAATCTCCTTTGCTTAGCCCTTTTCCTCACCCTTTACAACAACTTATAACCAACCCCCCTAATCAATGAAAATTATCCCAGACCCAAAACCCATTAAAAGACCTAGAAGACCAAAAAAAAAAAAAACCAACCACCCCACACCACCTCTTTAGGAATGTGGGCGTCGTATTCTTGAAATTGCTTCCTACTGGGTATGGGCGAAGTTATCTTTATCCTGAAAGAAAAATTTTAGGTTAATTGTCAAATTCTAGGAAAGGTAACTATATCCTTCATTATCCAGTCTGTATATAATGCCAAAGTTCAGGGTTTATCTCAAATCCTTATTCAAGTAGTCTTTGAGACTGGATCATTTCAGCTAGCGCTCTCAAAATTGCTCTGAGCACTTTGTAGTTCAAAGCTGATCTGTAGATGATGTTTGTCAGCTTAGTGATGTTATTATTGTCCATGTGGAATTGTTGTTGTTGTGGGGCCCCATCTTCTTCCTGGAGACTTCAGTTGATGTTAGGCCTGACCGTGATTTCCTGCAAAAAACTGATAAGAGGCTCGAACACAAAGACTATATATGCGGCTTTTTAGAATTAGTTAGTACTCTATATGACCATTTATATCTTAACAAAGTTTAAAATGTATATATATCTATATATATTAATCTTGTAAATTTTGATATAAATTTCATACTTTAAGAAAAGTTTAAAGAATCAGAATAGAATCAAAGAGTTGAGATTAGTAATAGAATAGTCCCTTAATTAATTTGGCTTTTCTCCTGTCCCATAGCAGAAGACGGCTCTTTTCCTCTGGCATGATACAGAGAGTCTGTATTTTCCTTTTAACAACATGCTTGAGTTTAAAGAAGGAGCGAGCCATTCTCCAACTCCAAAGTCAGCTTTAAATTTTAATTGAACTGGGACTATTAGAAGTTAAATAGTGTTAAATCTTTAAAGAAAAGCAGAAACAAACATTTAGGAAGACATAAAATTTTTTAGATAACATACCCATATGCCATTTCACTCTGTTTCTTAGGATAGACGATTTGTCCCTTTTCTTCAGTTGTCTCATTTGTCCAGTGTTCTTCAAATTCCTTAACCTTCATTCTCCTAAAAGACAAAAACAAAAACCTTTCCCCAAGGTTTTTTTGGGATGTTCCTTTTTGGCAAGTTACTATCTGATTAAATGAAAAGATATATGTTACTGGTGTAAGTTAGTTTAAATTGGATGTTCATGATAGTTGATGAACTATCACCTCCTCTAATTAAGAGGTCTCTCTTGTTCAAATCGAACCTTTATCAATTTTGTAGGAAACTGTATGGCCGTGGCAGGCTTCTTGCTAACTGTTCTTATAGCTTAAATTAATCCATTTCCATAAATCTATCCCTTGCCACATGGCTCGTGGCTTACCAGGATCTTCACATGCTGCTTGTCATTGTGGTGGCTGGCAGTGTCTCTCTGACTTAGCCTTCCACTTCCCAGCTTTATTCTCTTCCTTGCCCCGCCTATACTTCCTGCCTAGCCTATACTTCCTGCCTAGCCAACGGCCAATCAGTGTTTTATTGATTAATTAGCAACACATTTGCCATACATCCCACAGCCACTTCCCCCCCCCCCCCTTTTTTTTTTTTTCAAAAAGGAAGGTTTTAACCTTAACAAAGTAAAATTACATATAATTTGGGAATTTGGGCGTAGCTTCTCTTACTACTTCCTGCCATTTGTAGCTAGAGTTTTCCTGCCTGGCCCACAGTCAGGGCAAATCTCTTTCACCTGCCAGTCCCACAGCCTCTCAGACCCGACCAAGTAAACACAGAGACTTATGTTGCTTTCAAACTGTATGGCCGTGGCAGGCTTCTTGCTAACTGTTCTTATAGCTTAAATTAATCCATTTCCATAAATCTATCCCTTGCCACATGGCTCGTGGCTTACCAGGATCTTCACATGCTGCTTGTCATCGTGGTGGCTGGCAGTGTCTCTCTGACTTAGCCTTCCACTTCCCAGCTTTATTCTCTTCCTTGCCCCGCCTATACTTCCTGCCTAGCCTATACTTCCTGCCTAGCCAACGGCCAATCAGTGTTTTATTGATTAATTAGCAACACATTTGCCATACATCCCACAGCACTTCCCCCCCTTTTTTTTTTTTCAAAAAGGAAGGTTTTAACCTTAACAAAGTAAAATTACATATAATTTGGGAATTTGGGCGTAGCTTCTCTTACTACTTCCTGCTGGAAGGGGGCGCTGTATCTTATGGGGAAACAAAGAAAATTTTAGAATTATGGAATAGTCCATGAGGCTGTATCGTCTGAGCCAGATGCCTTCAAACCATTCTGGATGTTGGATCATCTGGGCCATGGTGTCATTGGAGACCTTCAGGGGGTCTTGGCTGGTCAAACCTGATGTATCTTAATCTTGAACAAATCCATAGCCTTTCGCTTTCTGTGGGAACAAAAGCAGAGTCTCTTTTCCAAAGTAACATATCCTTACATTCAAATTTTGAAGTCAAGGTATCTTTAAAATATACATTTTGGCATAACTCAACAGCTTTTACAATCAAATGTTTTTCTGCAGTTAAAAATCCCAAAGACAACACAATCCAGATTCTCTGTGTAATATCCATTTTTACGTGGCTTATTTTTTATACTACTTTTACTGTCTTTTTAAAGACTTTATTTTTTAAAACTATGTATTTGTTTCTATAACTCTATATATCACCTTTTTTGTCTCTTTCAAGCCTACGTATCTTTTACACACATTGTAAACTATTACATCTGAATCTGTCTTATTGTGAATCTATTGCTTTAACTTGCAGCAGCTGTGGCTGCTGGCTCTGCCCACCTCAGCTTCCATCTCTTATTGTGAATCTCTTGCCTTAAACTACAGCAGCTGTGGCTGCTGGCTCTGCCCACCTCAGCTTCCCAACATGGCTACGTTTACCGCCAGCTCTGGGAGCTATCGTGGGTCTATGCTTTTATCCAAGCAGCGTGTAGCCCAAAAACCTCTTTTTTTTTATACTAGCAAAGGCTAAATCCACCATGCAGCTTAATGTGCCACTTGCAGAGGCCTCATTTCCGCCCTACTGCAGATCAAGCACACGCGCTAGGAACCCGCCAATAGCTCAAACCAGCAGCTGCCGCTCATTTGAGAGAGACAATTAGGAAGCTGTTTTTAGCTCCGTTTTAGAATCTTTTTTCAGGTTTTAGGTGGAAACTCTTGCCACCACGTTGGACGCCATTTGTAGATGTAACCAACCTTCTTATTTAAATAAGAAACACAGAACCAATGCAAAGAAGAAAGCCAAGAGGTCAGAGCTAAGAGCTAAAACCTTACCCTTCCTCCTGCAGTGGTCCTACCTCTCAGAACTCACTACCCCTGTGTTAATGTCTTTATATAGTGTTCCTGTTCTGCCTTCTCATTGGTTGTAAACCCAACCACATGACTGCCTCGTCACGGCCTATTTGTATAGGCCTCCAGGTTTTCCTTGCTTGGTATTGAGATTAAAGGCATGTGTGTCCAATAATGGCTGTATCCCTGAACACACAGAGACTTACCCAGCTCTGCATACCAAGTGCTGGGATTACAAGTATACGCCAGCACTGCCCTGCTTTCCTATGGCTTGCTAATAGCTCTGACCCCCGGGCAACTTTATTTATTAACATACAAATAACATTTTAATACAAATAAAATATCACCATATTAAGGAGATTGGACAAGTTGCCTTGAAGGGTCCTCCTGCTCTGACTCGGTGGATGGAGGTCTCTGTTTCTTTCCATGCTGCAGGCCTTGCTCCATCCCCCACTGTTGCGGTAGGCTGTGGGCCAGAACAGCACGTGCCTCACCTTAGGGTGGAGCAGCTCAGCACCCTGGAGAGCCATGGCGCTGGACGTTGTGGAGCAGAGGCACCAGTGCTGCTGCATCTGGGCTCAGTTAGGCTCCCTGAGTGTGAGTTCTGGTTGAGCTATTTGAAAGTTTTGTGGCCTTAGGAAAGTCACTTAACTCCCCCACCTTTAATCATTCATCTGAAGAATGGAACTGATCATAGCTCCCATATCAGAATGGCAGAAGTAAATGAGATATTGTGTACAGTGGCTGGAGCATGGCCACTACTCAATGATCCTAGCTGGCTGAAGCTTTTGTAGATGGGCTAGCTGTTCTGATTTCAGTCAGGGACATGGTCCTCTGCCAATCAGCACAGTTCCTGGTGCAGTGCCCAGGCCACCTTCTTGCTCCTTTAATTTTGAATTAGTCTCATTGTATTTTATGTATGTGAGTGCTTTGCTGCATATATGTCTGTGTATGACATGTATGCATGCTGCCTGAGGAAGCCAGATAGCATCAGATTCCCTGAAACTGTAGTTAGAGATGGTTGTGAGCCACCATGTGATGTTACAGATGCTTGTGAGTCACAGGACCCAGGTTCACCATGAACTGAGCCTGGGTCTTGTGGAAGAGCAGCCAGTGTCTTAACCACTGAGCCATCTGTACAGCCCCACTTCTTTCACTTTGGCTGTTGGGGCTTCAGGCTTAGACTGGCCAGCTAAGCAGGCTGGGCTGACAAGACACTCATAGGAGAGAACAAGAGCTGGAGAGCCACACCCGTGGTGCAAGGGTTTTTGAGTCCACTGGACGGACTGGCCAGTGTGACCTCACTATTTGCATCTGAAACTTTCATCTAGACTCTCAGGTATTGTGCTACAAGAGGGAAGGGAGAGGCCCACTGTAGTGAGGGTTTTCAGGCCACTGAACCAATCTGCCCTGCATCAAGTGTCATGAAAAGAGGCCAACCCGGACAGGAAGAAATGGATTTCTGCTAAAGCCACACAAGCGCACATTCCTCCTACCACCCTGAAAACCATGCCATTCTGAAAATGGGCTTGTCTACTCTGTTGGAAGACTGTGATAGCTGGGGTCTAGCCCAGAGACCATGCTCGTCTAGCTCAGTGGTGTCTGAGAAATGACCACAGCCATCTGACTAAGACCAAGATGTGAGCACACACTAATTCCTCTCTGCAACAACCTCCAAACTCAGGGGAATGGTAGTCTTGTTTCATCTCCTGTCCTCCCCTCTCCTCCCTTCCTCCTCTCTGTCCACCTCACACACTCACAGTCCTTGTACTAAGAGTGATGAGTAAAGAGCTGAGGAGACAGCTCCATCAGCACAAGGACCTGAGTTTGATCTCCAGAACCCGTGTTAAACATTAACAATAAAAGCCTGCTGTGGTGGAGACAGGTGGAGTCCTGGGGAGCCCACTGGCCAGCCAGCCTAGTCTACTTGCTGAACTCCATGCCAGCAAGGGACTCCGTCTCAATAAAAAGATGTCTAGTTCCTGAGAAATGACATGAATATGCATGTACATAAACATGTGCATACACACACACACACACACACACACACACACACACACACACACACACGCACACACACACAAAATGAAGAGCAAAACCCACCAAGTAAACCTGTGAGGATCCGAGTCATGAAATAACATGTATGCCTGAGTCTTACTGCTTGAATCACGTGTGTCTCTATTTAGGTGTATCTAGATTTATACAGCATGCCAAGCTCTGCTATCCCAAATACTGCTGCAATAACATTCTCTGTCTCTGTCTTTCTCTCCCCTTCCCTCTGCTCTTTTTTTTCTCTCTCTCCCCCTCCTTCTTCTCCACTCTTCTCCCTTCCCATCTCTCTCTGCACCTTTCTCTCTCTCTTTCCTCTTCTTCTGTAGCCCAGGCTGGCTTTGAAATGATCACTCTGCCACTTCAGTTTCTCCAGGTACTGGGATCACAGGTGTGTACCACCGTGTCTGGCCTGTATTGACTCTCTTTTTTTCTTTGAGACAAGGTCTTTCTCTGTAGTCCAGTATGGTGGTATTTTATTTGTACTGAAATATGATTTTAATTGTATGTTGCAGTGGGATGGTCTGTATGTCAAATGCTCTGATTGGTCAATAAATAAAACACTGATTGGCCAGTGGCAGGGGAGAAAGTATAGACGGGACTAACAGAGAGGAGAATTGAGAGAACAGGAAGGTGGGAGGAGGCACTACCAGCCACCGCCAGGACAAGCAGCATGTAAAGATGCCGGTAAGCCACGAGCCATGTAGCAAGGTATAGATTTATAGAAATGGATTAATTTAAGATGTAAGAACTAGATAGCTAGAAGCCTGAGCCATTAGGCCAAACAGTTTAAATAATATAAGAGTCTGTGTGTTTATTTTATAAGTGGGCTGGCGGACTGCCGGGGCTTGGTGGACCTGGAGAGAAAACTCCAACTACAGTATGTTAATAAATAAAGTTACCCGGGGGTCAGAGTTATTAGAGCCATAGCAAAAGCTGGGCATTGGTGGTGCATGCCTTTAATCCCAGCACTTGGTAGGCAGAGCTAGGTAGATCTCCGTGTGTTCAAGGATACAGCCAGCATTGGAGACACATGCCTTTAATCTCAATACCAACCATAGAAGACCTGGAGGTCTATACAGACAGGCAGTGACGAGGCAGTCATGTGGTTGGTTTTACAACCAATGAGAAGGCAGAACAGAAAGTCTATATAAAGACAAACACACAGGAAGTAGGTCTCTTTCGGAGAGGCTGAAGAGGCTAGCTGCAGCAGGCGGGTAAGGCTCTTAGCTCTGATCTCTTGGCTTTCGTCTTTGCATTGGCTCTGCGTTTCTTATTTAATAAGACGGTTGGTTACATCTACAGTCCAGATTGATACTTTCTCTGTATCCTTGACTGGTACTCATGGCAGTCCTCCTGCCTCAGTCTTCTAAGTGCTGGGATTACAGATATGTGTCACTGTGCTTGGCTTGCAAAGACCACACATGTATGTATAGAATGGGCTCATGTGCATTTTAAAGTTGGGTCTCATTTGCCTCTGGATTCTGTTTCTCTATTTCCTTTTCTTCGTGACCAAGCTTTGTGCAGAGGTAGATAGAGACTTCAAGTCTCCTTCCCTTTGCCAAATTAAAATATTTAACCACGACGCTCTGGTTCATAGATCCTCAAAGAGATATCGAGAACAAAAATTTCCTCTTCTCCCTGTCCTCTTTTTGGATATTTCTAAGTCACCTGGATTAGCTATGTTAGGCTGTTTCCAAGGTGGCTTTGGCGGGTGAGCCAGAGCCGGCTGTCATTCCAGATGCCACCACTAGGTGTCAATAGAGGTCTTGGTTGTTGTTAGTTCAGAGTTGATGTTGATTTGGTTGGGTCTCTGTGGATCCTCTTCGTCCTCTCTTGCAAAATAACAAATGTCCGCGATGCAGAGCACTTTTTTCAGGAAGTACTCCAGGGAGTCCAGGAGTTTGCATATGAAACCGAGGGCGCGAGGCTCCTGCTAATGATATTCAAACGCTGACCGCCGTCGCTCCTAGGCAGGCCCAGGCTCTCCAGCTTTGATGTATGAGATTATTAGGGAGAGGTAACACACACGGCCAAGCGATGCTCTCTGAGCAGGCTGAGTCCTGTGTGGGCTGCAGAGAGGGGACCCAGTGGGGGAACCGAGTGTACAGCCCGGACCAGGGTGGGACAGGAGAGCGGGACACCCTCAGAGTGTGCTCAGCGTCACCCCTCCCCAAAAGCCAGGCTGGGTGAAGAAGGCTGCGCCCGCCAGGGGCTGCAGAGGGGTTACCATCCGAGTTTACAGACAAACTCCAGGCATTTTTCATCTCTTTAAAAAAAGAGTTCCGCCTGGCTCTGCCTCCCGAGTGCTGGGATTAAAGGCGTGCGCCACCACCGCCCGGCAGAGCCAGGCGGATCTCTGTGAGTTCGAGGCCAGCCTGGACTACCAAGTGAGTTCCAGGAAAGGCGCAAAGCTACACAGAGAAACCCTGTCTCGAAAAACCAAAAAAAAAAAAAAAAAAAAAAAAAGAGTTCTGCCCAAATTCTTCCTCTCTCCACTCTGTTTGGGCTGCAATGCTATGCTTTTTAAAAATTCCTGTTACGCTAAAATGGCACCATCAGCTTGTGTCTGTCATTAGCTATTTCCTCCTAATAAAAACATTCCCTCCTGGAGAGAGGAAGGAGACTCAAAAGGCTTAGAAAGCTGGCAAAATTTACAAGAGTCAGGGAGCTCAGAAAACAAGACCCACAAAGCCCCAGCTCAAGGTTGTAAGCGCAGTAAACGGTTGCCGGCAGAAGGTAGCTTGAGAGAGGGTGCTGGCAGGCTGTGCAGATTGCTCTAGGGGTGCAGCCTTTGTGAGGTGCCGCCCACGCTGGAGTGGGCTTGTCCACGGTGCAGCTGCCTTGGAGTTCTCCCTGCCCCTCTGTAACTCCTCACCTACACTCCTATAAGCAACCTCAATAAACTCACTGGTCCACCAAGTTGGACTTTGCTAGAATCATTATTTTGGTCTGCCATCTGTTTCCTGTCTGGAGTGAATAGATACTTGTGTGATGTTTTCCCAGGAAAAAATTTTACACAACACAGTGTGTGTGTGTGTGTGTGTGTGTGTGTGTGTGTGAGAGAGAGAGAGAGAGAGAGAGAGAGAGAGAGAGAGAGAGAGAGAGAGACTCAGGTAGCTCAGACTGCTCTCCAGTTTGCTATGTATCAAAGAATGACCATGAATGTATGATCTTCTTGCATCCATCTCCCAAGTTTTGGGATTACAGATGTGAACCACCATGCTATATTTTATGTAGTACTGAGCATGGGACCCATGGCTTTTGCATGCTAGGCAAACCACTGGACCAGCTGAGCTATACCTGGTCTCTTGATCTTAAAACCTTCACATCCAGAAACAGAAAGTGACAGCTCTTTCTCTTTCCTCTCCTCCTCCTTCCCTCCTCATCCTCCCCATTCCTCTTTTTTCTTCTTCTTCCGTGGCTCCTCCTTTTTAAGCATGCTCACACGCTCTGTCCCTGGGGTCTCCATGTTGGGTTCCTTGCTGTGTTTGCTTAGTGATCATTGCTGCTGCAATCTACAACAGGAAGGGATTAAAAACCCTGAGGTGGAAGAGTCCTTCTCTTGGATCTGTAGTAAACACAGGCACCACAGCACTGTGCAGCATCATTTAATATGACCCCAAGCTCTGGCTGAGGACACGGCAGAGCATTTTGGATCAGGGACAGAGTGGGATGTGGGCACATCTAATAAACCATTGTACGCTTTTTGTCAAGTAGAAAACACCATAAATACAGCAGGTGATGGACAATAGAGGTGAAGGGTTTAGGAGCACTGGGAATGCATGATAAGGGGGTTTTGGTGGCCTGGATGGAGCTTGGGAATGAGAGCAAGACTATTTGTTAGTGTCCAGTCTGGTCCAAGACTGGCGACCTGACCTCTGCTTGTAGAGCTTTAACATGCAGAAGTGGAGCACACGCTGGCCATAGGGGCCAAAGCCTGCTGACTCCAGATATGGAGAGAGAGAGACCCACAAGGATGTGAGCTGAGCCCAGAGAGTGTCCCCACGGTGTACTGTCACCTTTACAATTGTTTGGAAATGAAACTAGGAGGAAGATAATGAGCTAAAACAAGCCATCCCTGATTGAGGCTTTGGGTTGGTTGCTGTGCATGTCACATCTCTAGTCTCCAGCATCTCCCAGGGACTCAGACTAGCATGTCCAGTGTCCTGAGTTGGCCCCATTCAGGTATCACACCTCTCCTGCTCAGTATGGAGGCTAGTCAGGCCCCTTGTCGTGTCTCAGGGTTCATCCAGAGAAGTGTGGTCCCTAGCCAGTGCCTTGGCTGCCCCCATGAGGGGGAAGCTCTGAAGTGTGTTGAAAGGAAATATTAGAGTGGATTTGACACCTCTGTGGGACTGGACACAGTGGTCAGAGCACGAGAGAGGCCACCGAGCAGTCAGTCGACATCAGACCTCTCACAGATAAGGACACTGAAGCCCCCAGAAGGAGGCTCTGAACTTCCCCCAGCATCTGCACCTTAGACTGTCTGGGCCTGACCTGGTTGTCCTGGGTGCGTTCAATGCTGTTTGTTAAAGTCTCAGGGCTCCTGGGTCCATCAAAATGGAGGAGGGTAAGCACCACCCAAACTATTTCCTGTGACTCTGAGCTTCCCAGAGATGTAGAAATGCTCAGAAGAGGACAGGATTGTTCCCCTAACAGTGTGGTTAGGGGCTTCCCCTACTGTATGGTAGACGTCTACTGGAGCAAATATTAGGTTGGTCTGTTTAGTTTTTCAACATTGGTTCCTGGATATTAAAGAAAATATGGACCAGAGGAGATAGGAACATCAGCTCCACTTTTCCATTACCTCAGCTGAAAGAGCTCACAACTAATTCCCTCCTACCCCAACTCTTTCTCCCACTCAGCTTCCCTCCTTCTTCACACATTTTAAACAGTGATGACAGACAGAGCCACAACCCACACACTTAGCTAGTTCATTCAGCTCAGGTATAGCACCCTAGAGGTAGCACTGAGTCACGCTCAGCTATGGAAAAACTCCACGCTAACCACCCCACCCCCACATTAGAGTACTGCCGTTCTGATGTTTTAGTTTTAAACAGTGGAGAAATAGGTGGTATGGGTTGAAAGTGCAGCAAGGTCGCTTTCTTTTGCCACCCTGTAGATAGCAACCGGCATCCCGTGGTCCCTTTTTCCTTTTACTTTTTTGGCCACAAGTACAACACACCCTGATAAAAAACGATGTGTGTTGCATGTAGCCGTGACAAGGGCCGTGGCAAAGGCAGTCAGAAGCACATTAACAACAGACTTATCTGCAGAGCCGCACCTTATGTAAGATGCATTTTCCTCTAGAGCCAAGTAGCAAAGCATTTGCCTACACAAGTAGGTAAGTGGCCCTGGGCCCACACGAGGTCTAGCGCCAGCCCTGTGGCAGGGAACCTCTCACCTACCTAATTGATACGACAAGGGGATGCTTTCTATTTAGCACAACAGAACCTAACTGCAAATTGGAACCTGATACTTAGTAGTCTGGCTGTACAAATTTCACCTATGAGACCCAAGATAATTTCGTGATGTCTTTGTTTTTTTTTACGGGAGAAGCATGCTTTGTGCTGGTGTCCATTGACAAGCCTGGATAGATACATGCATTGCAAGAGGAGATACACGCTTAGGTTTAGCCAGTCAAAATAGCTTTTTTTTTTTTTTTTTTTTTTTCCCCGAGACAGGATTTCTCTGTGTAGCTTTGGAGCCTGTCTTGGACCTCACTCTATAGACCAGGCTGGCCTCGAACTCACAGAGATCCACCTGCCCCTGCCTCCCAAGTGCTGGGATTAAAGGTGTGAGATACCTCTGCCCAGCCAAAATATTTTTATAAGACCATACTTCTCTCTCTTTTATAGGGCTAAATAGTGATGGGAAATCAGGGTGAGGCTGATGGGATGCCACCTAGTCTGTTCCTTACTGGTGGCCAGAGGCTTACTAGGCTACATAAGCCAACAGCACATTCAGGACAGCCTGGAAGTGTCATTGCGCAGTAATGTGCCAGTAAGTGATGTGATGATGATGTGACATTGAACATGTCTGGCTTCTCCACCTGACCGTAACGTCCTCGTGACTGTGGCCTGGGTGTTCTCTCTCCCATGTATGCAATTATGCAGTGATGTTGGTGGAACCTCTTCTCTAGCTCCAGCTCGGGGCTACTGTGTCTCCCCCATTTGATTCTCAGCTCCAGACTTCGCTGACATCCTTGGCAGCTCGGCCTTTCTACCATACTCTCTTAGTAGCCTGTCATTCTTAGTCTAGTAAGCATCCTGCCCAAGCATCCTGTCCAGGTGTCTCCATGGTTTCTCTTCTCTGCTTCTTATCTCAAGCCTCTGGCCTGTTCAGGGGAGTCATGCATTCGAGTCAACACCTAACCTCAGCCAGATACCTTAGAATCTGAGATACCTTTGCCTCCTCATGGCCAAGGTGGTTCTCCCATCCAAATATTAACCAGGCTTCATCCTGCTTAGCTTCAAGATTGGTGATCATGTGGTATGACTGTAGGTCCAGGGGGCTTTTTACTTCTAATTTCATACTTCATAGACTGACATTCTTTCTCTTCGTCCGGCCTGATGACCCCCTCAGTTTATAGAACTTTCCTCATCTTCCATAGCTGACCTATCCAAAAAATGGACAGCGTTTCTGCCTTTAAATTAAAACATTACATTATTTATTTATTTACTTGTGTGCATATCTGTGTGTGTATGTACAACATGTGTGGAACTCAGAGGACAATTTATGGGAATTGGTTTTTTCTTGCCATCTTGTGGGTCCCAGGAATAAAACTCAGATCATTAGTTTTGGTGGCAGGTACCTTTACCTGGTAAAGCCATCTCGCTGGCCCTGACAAAAACCAAAATCAAAACCAAACCAAACCAACACCCCAATCAACAAAACCCGTAGAAGGTGAAGAGACCTGTAATAACACTTCAAAATAAAAATGACAAGAAATAATGATAAAGCTGGGTGTGGTAGTGCAGAACTCTAATCTCAGCACACAGGAGGCAGAGGCTGGCAGAACTCCTTGAGTCCAAAGCCAGCCTGTCCTGTAGAGTGAGTCTGAGGCCATCCAGGGTACATAGTGAGACCTAGTCTGAAAAAAGAAAAGGAAAGAAATGATAATGGGGCCTGCCAGCTAGGTTTGGTCCCCAGGTGTTCCTCAAGGCAGAGACACAAGTCTCGTTCACAAACCCTTGTTGTGGTGTCCATTTATTTCAGTCGTTATTTGTGTCTACCTTTGCTGTGCCAACCTTATGGCAGCACTCACTGTAGATGCTGGATGAACAGAGCTGTTCATACACCATGTTCTGAACACTGGACCTCTAATAAGGTTTGCTTGTCTGACAATTTAACTTTAGGATGCAGTGGAAGAAGAGAAGATTTTTTTTTTCTTTTTTAGAAAACTGCTTTCTATTTACTAATGAAGGAAGACAGATTTTGAGCAAGTCTTGAATTATGTCATTATGAAAATACATAATAGTAAGCAATTAGAAAGTTGTTCCTTACTCATTTTCTTTTCTTTCTTTCTTTTATTTTCAG
This sequence comes from Peromyscus eremicus, assembly GCF_949786415.1. Classification (NCBI taxonomy): domain Eukaryota; kingdom Metazoa; phylum Chordata; class Mammalia; order Rodentia; family Cricetidae; genus Peromyscus; species Peromyscus eremicus. The sequence goes on along the minus strand of NC_081422.1, from coordinate 94,614,504 downwards.
TACTGGGGATTGAACTTAGGGCCTCCACATGCTGGGTGAGTGCTCTACCTAAGTTATATCATCAACCCTCCTTACTAAAAAAAAAATTTTTTTAAGGGATGAGAACTATTCTGGCAGGGGTGATATGACTCTGAGGGCCTTGCCTGGAATCTTCCAGATGCTCAATATGGATTCCTTTGTCCTACAAAGAGGTTCAACAGGGACTTTCCTCTTTGATGGTAGAAAATAAACTCCCCCCATCTGTGGCTCATTTAGGCAAAAAGAGAAGAGGAGCACTTCCAGAGTCCCTGTGAGCCACAGGGGAGAGATCTCGCAGGCAGCAAACTTGCTGTGTTTCTGTGTGCTGCAGCCCTCCAGCTGGCCACAGCCTGGCTTTTCGAGAGGCAATTAGGATGCAGGCTCACTCACAGAGCATGTCTCACCTCTGTCCCTTCAACTCTGCCTCGGCCCATTCTTGAGTGTGAAAGTTCTGATTGTTATCTCAGTTACAGAATCCTATTCCTTGTCTGTTTTCTTTTGCCCTCATCCTCACATTTTCTTTGAATGTCCTTTCATGGGACGCCTTGATCTGCTCCCACAGAAATGCAATTATCAGAAATCAACCTCTCTCACCCAGTTCTGCCCTAAGCAGCTTTTGCCCACTGGTGAATTTCACATTGTACTGAGAAAGTCAGCAACTAATACTAATAACAATAAAATATGTTTGTATTTTTAGATGACTTTTTCCACTGGGGACTCCCTGGTGAGAGCCGAGCGCTGGGCAGAATGAGGGCGTGTGTGAGCTGGAAATAGAGAGCAAGAAGAGACTGGTCGGCTGAAGGCTTTTCTTGACAGCTAATTTCCATTTTTTGGTATCAAGGGGTCTGTGCCAGTAATTGGCATGCAGATTGTGTCTGATGGGCCTGTTATACAGAATAAAGGAATCTGCTAGTTAGAATAAGCCAACCCCAGGCTGATGGATGGGGCATAAGGAGGTCATTGCAAAAGAGAAATTGTGTGTGCGTGTATGTGTGTGTGTGTGTGTGTGTGTGTGTGTGTGTGTCCCTGTGTGTGCACGTGTTTCACGAGAATTCATGCCCCTCCTCCCCCTCTTTATCCAGCAAACTCTAATCTTTCATATTGCGTTGAGACAAATGTCACTCCATTTCTTCCCCTCTCTCTGTTTTTCCTCGAAGGGATATTTGATGGAACCTACTCTAGGTTTTAATAAAGTGTGGGGGCAAAGGAGAAATTAAAGCAGTGTCATGGTTCGTTAAAAGCTCAGGATCGTCAAGGATGGGCCCAGGCTACAAATTATACTCTGGAATTAATTGGTAAAAGGTAGTTCTCCTGTCCATCATTCTTAATCCGGTAGTGGTGGGCTGTCAACGGGGAACCGTGTGCTGATGCCCATCTTCTCTCCGCTTTGTCTACGTCAGCGCTCTGACCAGTTGGGTGTTTCCTCCATCTCCACGCCATACATTCACTATGTAGGCATGCACTGTTGGCCGTTACTTAGGTGAACTAACCAGTGTTAGGCCTCCTTATAAGGAGGATGCTCCCAGTTTGGGTACTCGCCATGGGTCACAGGAGCTATCAGCTAGACTTCCTTGGGTGTAGGAAGCTGAAAGAGAAGTTAGCTTGCTTTTCCACAGCTCTGAAAATCAAAACCATGACAAGGTCAACTCCTGTTGACACAATATCTGTGTTTTGGATAGACTACCATGTCTGGGTAAAATTTTCAAGAATTATTTTAAAAACAGGCAGAACCAGGAAGCTTCTGCTTGCTCATCCACGGTACCTTTGCCCATGTAGTAGCAGACAAAATTAACTCGTTCTTGGCTTTGGGATCTGCCAGGACATTGGTCTCCACTCATTTGGATGGCTTGGGAAGCTTTGGGTTGTCTTTGCATACAAAGCTTTCCTGCAGAGCCCACAGCCCCACTGCCTCTTTGTGCAAGGGAGAGTTTATAATCAACAGAACTGGTTGTGTCTTTTCTGGACACAAAAGAGAAGCATTTCTGCATGTCTGACCACTGAAATCTCCAGGACAGACCTTTCCACGCTAGAAAAACCACCTCCTGTCTAGCACAGTTCTCAGTATGGATCCTGAGTTCATTTATTGAGATGGTATTTGTGGCCTCTTTATACTTTTCTGGTCTTGTATTATGGGATAGAAATTTTTACAAGTTGTGTGACTCTTAGAAAGACTTCTTAGAACATCATAATGCTTTTGAAATTTATTTTAATTGACCCATAAAAACTTAAAATTATACATATTAATTAGATATCCTGGGACATTGTTACACAATTTCTATCATAAAGTTTAGCTCAGGTTAAATACTTTAAAAAGCCCCTCATAGAAAGGGTTTTGCCTTATTTTCTCTGAAGATAAATTCAGTTTTGTCACTGAGGACCCCAAATGCTCCCTTCACCTTCTGAACTGACCTAAAAAGGCCCCATGGGATCAAGTTTTCAGTTTGTCTTTCCTAAGGATGCCGCAACAGGTTGAATACAAGCTGGGTGTGTTGGGTTTACCTGTAATCCCAGCACTTGGAAGGCAGAGGCAGGGGGATTGTTACAAATTTTAAGCCAGCCATGACTACATAGCAAGACTCTGCCTCAAAAAACTATATCAGAAGAAGCATTTGAAGGTAAATGTCATCTTTGACTTGGTGCTACTCGGCTATTTGCTGGGATCAGCTGTTGTTTCTTACCTTGCTAACTCTCAAAGGGTTTGTGTCTTTCTTTCTCTTTTCTCTGCCACCAAAAAGTGCTATGTGGTACCAGAGGGAAGGAAGGAAGGATGAAGATGGAGATGGAGGAAGAACCAGTGATTAATTAGAGGCTGTAGAGTAGGAAGGAGAAGGTAGAGATGAGGATGTAGAGATGGAGAGAGGAAGAGCGAGAACATGGGAAAGAAGGAAAAGGGCTGAGGACAGGGTGTGTGGCCACTGCCATACCTCCCTCCTCCACACCTGCCAGGGAGTTCCAAGGATTCCAGAATCTTCCAGTGCCTGGGGAGTCTAACAGTTGCCATTTATTTTGCTTAAGTGCTCAGTCTCCCATTTATTGTCTTCTCTTGAGAAGAGACTATCTGTCCTTTTTGCCAGGTATCCTTCAGGGTCTGTGGTTGGTTGCTGACGTAAACGGTCCTGCTTCGCTTTCTCAGATGCACCAGAGTGTGAGAGCGTTCATTTTGCCATTGAAAGAACATGGAATTTGAGGTGAAAAGAGATTTTGGGGAGGGTGAGAAGAGGATGAGCATGGTGTGTGGAGTAACGTCTGCCTAAACCATCATGCAGTCAGCTCAATGGGCCACCGTACAGTCAGCTCAGTGACCTGGGCCACTGTACAGTCAGCCCAGTGACCTGGGCCACCATACAGAAAGCCCAGTGAACTGGGTCACCATACAGAAAGCCCAATGAACTGAGCCACCATATAGGAAGCTCAGTGACCTGGGTCACCATACAGAAAGCCCAGTGACCTGGGTCACCATACAGTCAGCTGAGTGACCTGGGCCACCATACAGGAAACTCAGTGAACTGGGCATGAAGCCTTGTGGACAGAGGTCAGAGGTCCCTGCTGGTGCTAAGGTCTTGTCATGTTGTCTAGGTTCAGAGGTGAGGGTGGAGTAGGCTAGGAGTCAGTGGGACTCTTGGTGAGACTCTAGGCAGAGCCAGGGCAGCCCCAGTAGCTGGATGATGAAGTGAGGCACAGAGCCAGAGGAGCTTCTTCCTTTTTGTATTGGGCCCAGGACTCTGGAGGCATCTGAGGATGCTTGCTCTGGGAGCGTCATCGGAGAGCATCATGTGGCATGTATAGAAGCATTTTTTTGATGGGCTGGTAGAAGTGAGGCACCTACAAGTGGCTTTATGGATAGCAGGTATGGACAAATGAGATGTGAGGTAAAGTGGAAGTGAGCGCTGGACTTGGGTGGCAACTGCATAATGCACTTTATTCCTATACAGCAGGGCTATCTTTTGAGGACTTTTTGATAGAAGTGGGTTCACTGTAGACAAATTTCTAAACAGTCTTATTAAATAAGAAACAGAGACAAATATAGGAGTGAAAGCCGTAGAGATCAGAGAAATAGTTATAGCCACCAGCTAACCTTAACACACCACATCACTGTAGCTTCCCAAGAGAGAGTTACTTCCTTTCTACCCAGGCCTTTATTGTCTTGCTGTTCTGCCCTCTCATTGGCTCTTAGCACAGCCACCTCACTTCCTTGTCACTGCCTGTCTGTACAGACCTCCAGGTCTCTATGGTTGGTACCGGGATTAAAGGCTTGTGTCACCACGTTTGGTTCTTCCCTAGTGTGTCCTTGAACACACAGAGACTTTGCCTGCCATGTGATTGGATTAAGGGTGTGTGCTACCACTGCATGACTTTTGTTTATGGCTGGCTATGTCCTCTGATCTCCGGGCAAACTTTATTTATTAACATAGAAATAAAATATCACCGCAGTTCACTTTATGTCTAAAGGGTCTGGAGTCCCTTTCTGTGTAAGAGGACATCATTTGAGCCCATCAGAGGTCAAAATTAACTTTTTATTTATTTTAATATTTTTATTACATATATATGTACACATGTATGTGTGTAACTATATGGGCATACACGCACCATGTATGTATGTATTCAAGGGGACAATTTGTGAGAGTTGTCTCTCTCTTTCCACCTTGTGGCTCCTAGTGGCAGAACTCAGATCATCATGCTTGATGATAAACACCCAGCTAAGTTTCCAACTTGTGAAAAGGAACTAAAGAAAAGCTTAGAGCCGGGTGTGGAGGGGCACACCTTTAATCCCAGCACTGGGAAGGCAGAGGCCTGTGGATTTCTGAGTTTAAGGCCAGCCAGGGCTACAGAGCAAGTTTCAGGACAGCCAAGCTTAGGCAGTGAAGGACAGAAAGCTGGTGAAGATGTAATTGAGTGAGGGGCCACATTCCAGCCACAGTAAGCAGCAGAACTTGCCAGCTTTGGCCATGTGGTTCTGGCTTTAGAGTTAATGATAGAAGAAATGGGTTATGGAATTTGCTTCTGTGCCCCAAAAAAAAAAAAAAAAAAAAAAAAAAAAAAAAAAAAAAAAAAAAAAAAAAAAAGCCACTGAGGCCAGGCATGTGTCAGGGGTGTCCCTGAATGGAACCTTAGTAAAGAGGTCATTGTGTGAAGCTGTGAAGTTGAAGCCTGAATTGCCTTGGAGAACCCAAGATATTAGAGACACGGGCTACCTGCTAACAGGGAGTGGAACCAGCCCAAGAGAAAGAAGTGCGTTGCAGTCAACAAAGCTGAAAGGAGTTGGAGATCTGAAGAGCATTTTAACATCAGACATGGTGATACAGAGTTTGCAGTTTGCCCAGCTGGTTATCAGTCTTGCTTTGGTTCAGTATTTCCTCACTATGCTCCCTTCCCTGTGTTTTAGGATGGTAATGTATATCCTGTGCCATTATATGTTGGAAATATGTAATCTGTTTTTTATTTTGATTTTATAGGGAATTATAGTTAAAAGATTGCATGAATCTCAGAAGAGACTTTGAACTTTGGACTTTGAAACATTGTTGAGACTGCAATAGACTATGGGGACTTTTGAAGTTGAACTAAATGAATTTTGCATTATGATATTATTACAAGCTTATGGGGGCCAGGGAGTGGAATGTGGTAGTTTGAATATAAATGGTCCCCACAATCTCATAGGGAATGGCACTATTAGGAGGTGTGGCTTTGTTGGAGTGGGTATGGCCTTGTTGGAGGAAGTTGTCACTGTGGTTGTGGACCTTGAGGTTTCCTATGCTCAGGATCCCCCTCAGTGTCAGTCAGCTTCCTGTTCCCTGCAAGATGTAGGACTCTCAGCTACTTCTCCAACATCAAGTCTGCCTGTATGCTGCCATATCCCACCATGATGATAATGGACTGAACTTCTGAAACTATAAGCCGCCACCTCAAATAAATGTTTTCCAAAGAGTTGCCATGGTCATGGTGTCTCTTCACAGCAATAAAAACCCTAACTAAGACAGCTACCTTCTCAAATTTCAGAGAAAAAAGAGAAGAGATTACTATGATATCTTAATTCATTTGGGTAGATATAACAAAACCCCAAAAGCTTGGGTGACTTATAAACATCAACAATGTATTTCTCATAGTCCTTGAAAGTGGGAGACCCAAGCTCAGAGCCCAGATATTTTTGGTATATAGTGAGGGCAAGTTCTTGGCCAGAGAGGGTATTTTCTCACTGCATCCCCTTATAGCAGAAGAGGTGAAGGAGCACCCTTGGGCCTCCACTATAAGGGCACTAATCCTGTTCAGGGGCTCTCTTTCTCATGGCCTGGTCACTTCCCCCAAAGTCCCAACTCCTCATGCCATCCCCTTGGGAGTTAAGATTTCAACCTCTGAATTTTGGGGGGGCATAAGCACCCAGATCAGAGTATATGAGAAACAGGCCACTTATCAAAAGGCGTGGCTCCCTTCTGAAGCATATTCCAGCAGGGCAGCTGCAGGCATCGCCTTGCCCTGCTTCTGCAGAGGACGGGCTTTCCACACCCCAACTCTGATGTCCAGACTTGCCTGTGGACAGGAAGCCTCCTTAAAAGTCCTTTCCCCAGTGTCCTTGGGACAGTAAAGGCAGTGGACATAGCTCCTCAGGGTTCAGGCTGGCCTTACTTTTAGGCTGTTGTTATTTCTTCACATTCCTCTGGCAACTTTTGGCAACCCTAGACAGAGACAGGCTAGTCTACAAGTATTAGAGGCAACTTTAGATGACCTTTGTCTACATAAAACTACAGGATGCCCCTGTCTTGGGGCACAACCTATGCAGGGTGCCCAGAGTAATGAGAGATGAACAAGTGCTGTCTTTCACCTCCTCACCCATCAGGGAGGCTGCCATTGCCATATGACTGCCATGCTTCATTTTCAACATTATTTTTAAAACCTTCTTGGCATTAAAACCTTATACAAAAGTACCTTTGTGTCCTTCTGAGGTAGATGTTTTTAAGACATAGCATCCTAAGATGTAAGTTTGTTATTGTGTTAGCCCTTTGGTTGTTTGAGTTTCGCCCGAGGGGAGTGGGGAACCGCTTTAGTTACGGCAACAGGAGGAGTTTAATTTAGAAAGGTAAGAGATGAGGGAGAACTGAGAAGATAGGTCTTAGATAAGGCAGTCTAGAAGTGTCATCCCTAGGAAACCTGGGCACCTCAAAACTGGAGAAGCAAAAGGAGCACCTGGTGTTGCAGGGACAGCTGTCTTACAGATATGATGTCATGAGCATGAGGGTTGCTATGACTGAGACAAAACACCATGACCAAAGAAACCTGGGGTGGGTATGGCCCTGTTGGAGGAAATGTGTTAGTGTGGGGGCGGGCTTTGAGGTTTCCTATGCTCAGAATACTGCCCAGTGAGTCAGTTGACTTCCTGTTGCCTGTAAGATGTAGGACTCTCAGCTACTACAGTAGCATGTCCGCCTGCACACTGCCATGTTCTTGTCATGATGATAATGAACTGAACCTCTGAAACTGTAAGCCACCACAATTAGATGTTTCCTTTATAAGAGCTGCCATGGCCATGGTGTCTCTCCACAGCAATAGAAACCCTAAGACCGATATAAACATGCAATTGCAGTATTAGTCCTGGGGACTCCCCTGAGCCTTGACTTCCAGGGCAGTCAAAGATCTCTTCTTTCTCCTGGGTCCTGTGGTCTAAGGCCAAGGAGGCAAAGAAAAAGGAGACTCCTTGAGGCAAGACCCATCTCCTTCCTGGTGAATTTTTTTGTTATTGGGTTGGTTCTGTTTGTTTGTTGTGGGCTCCAGGGAGAAGACCATGGGAAGTGTCTCTTGCAGATGTGATGGGACCAACATTTGTTACAAAACTGTTAAAAAGTTGGGTCATTTTGTGTTACAATCTATTTTTGCTTTGTACAAAGTAGGCTCAAATACTCCATGAACTGGTGGGGACTGGCTTCCCAACAAACATCGAGTAAACACCTTTGGCTGACTTTTATCTTTTCTTGCACCTTTGTGCCCAATAAAGCTTCTTACAGTTTGCTTCATAACCACTTTCTACATTACATTTCATTAGTACAGGACACAAAAGTTACGAAGTCTGTGTAATTAATTGTCATCATTATCATCATGGAAAAGTGTGCACTACATGCCAGGTACTGAACTAAGAACTAAAACCAACTCATTTGAATCCACAGATAATGCTGGGAGCTGACTTGTACTCCAAGCCCTTAGTAGCTCAGAATGTGGTCTCATTGGGAAGGAGGGTCTTTAGAAAGCCAATCAAGTTCCAGTGAGGTTGTTAGGATGTGGTTGTTGCTCCAATGTGAATGATGTGCTTATGAAAGGGAAAATGTGAACACGCAGGTAGGCATGCAGGGAGAAGGTGGGATATGGGAGAAGGGAGCCACCACACACCAAGGAGGACCTGGAGCAGATCCTTTCCTCACAGCTCTCAAAGGGATCCAGCCTCACTAACACCTTGATCTTGGACTCTAGCCCCTTCCAGTATGAGACAATAAGTTTTGGTTGTTTAAGCCACTCAGTTTATGGTATTTGTTGTGGCAGCATGTAGGTTTTTTTTTTTCTTCCTTTTTTACTTTTTGCTCTTTTGGAGGCCCACCACTCAGCTCCCAAATAAATACATGGAGGTTTATTCCTACTTATGAATGCCTGGTCTTAGCTTGGCTTGTTTCTAGCCAGCTTTTCTCACTTAACTTAAATTATCCCATATACCTTTTGCCTCTAGGCTTTTTATCTTTCTCTATTCTATATACTTTTCTTTCCTTCTTACTCTGTGGCTGGCTGTGTTGCTGGGTGGCTGGCCCCTAGCAACTTCTTCTCCTTCTTCTTTTCTCACTCCTCACTCTCTCGCTTCTCCTTCTTCTATTCTCTCTGCCTGCCAGCCCTGCCTATCCCTCTCCTGCCTAGCTTTTGGTCATTCAGCTCTTTATTAGACCAATTAGGTGTTTTAGACAGGCACAGTAACACAGCTTTACAGAGTTAAACAAATGCAAAAAGAACGCAACACATCTTTGCTTTGTTAAGCAAATATTCCACAGCATAAATGAATGTAACATATTTTAAACTAATATTTCTCAACAGCAGGAAAATTGATATAGTAGGCATACTATTGTGACTAAACGATGCTGTTATCATTCTCATTTTCAGATGAGGGTGTTGAGGCATAGAGAGGAGAAGTGACTTGCTGAAGTTTACAAAACAAAGTAGAAGGCTGTTTCCCCAGCTCTCTGTGGGGAGTGGTGGTGGTTCTTGCTTCCTGACACCCAAAGCATTTGGAAAAGTCAAACAGAGCATGCGTGTCTCCTGTGCTGGCGGCCATCCTTCTAAGGGAAAGGAAACTCTGAGCTCAGGTGCATTTCCTTCACCTAGGCACGCTGTCTCCCTCAAGTTTTTTATTCACTGTCAGTGGACCTTTTATGGAAATGGATCTGGTGTTTGCTTAATTGAGAATGAGAGGCAGGTTAACAGTGAAATGTTATTCTCCTGTGGCCCAGCACCTCGGACTGTCAGAAAGGCTTTGGTTGACATGCTCAGATGCTTCTGCCTTTAACCCCCAGTAAGGTAGCAAGACAAAGGCACCTGTGTGTTGCACACACCAACCACTCCTCAAACACACATTAGCACACCCCCTTCACTCACACTGATATTTATAAACAGAAACATAGACATATCTGGACACATGCATATATAGGCAAAGTATGCTTTCTCCCAGAATATGCTTAAATTCACTCTCAAGCCACACACCTATCCACTCATTTACTTACACATGAGCATGCCTATTCTCACACCCCTTTCCACATGCACACGTATGTACATACACACAGTGAGAAGCCACACATGGTTGAACAGCTCTCTGTCTCATCAGAGTGACAAGCTAGTGTTGTCTTAGGTCAGGCTGCCCAGAAGCAGATCCTGATATAAGATGAGGTATGGAAGTGATCCACTGGAAAGGCATTCCTAGGGGACACCAGTGGCAGAGAAAGACAGCAATAGGTAGGAGGAGAAAAAGTATGGTGTAGATGAAGTCACAGCCTTGCCTGACCTTTGATGTGCTTGGGGTCAGATTACCTCACCCATCTCTCTCTCCAGATCCTTGTGCCAGCTGTACATGGGCTTTGGACAGCCTGGGGACACAAACTCCTAGATGCTCTGCGCATCACTGTAGCTGGCTAAATGATTCTGCCGCCAGTCATTCTTGGAATACTGCAAGGGAAAAACCTTCAGAAACAAAGCACCGCATGAGAGGAACTGAAGGCTAGCACCTGGACCATCAGAAAGAGATCAGGTGAGGCACAGTATGTATGCGTGCATGTGCTCAGAATAAGGAGCAGAGGGATGGTGCATGGATGTAGAGGAGGAACAGAGTGCATGGATGTTGTTCCTGGCCCCCAAGGCTAATTGAGCAGGGTGTGGACAGGTAGCTCAATGATGGTAGCTTAACAGACAGAGGCTATTGCCCTTCAGGGGTCTCTGTGAATCTATGGCCAGGATATAACATCAGTGGCAGTTACATCTCTCTCTCTCTCTCTCTCTCTCTCTCTCTCTCTCTCTCTCTCTCTCTCTCTCTCTCTCTCTCTCTCTCTCTTCCCTGTTGGGGGGCAACCCACTAGAAGTATTGCCTATATGCTGGAACAGGTAAACAAGTTGGGGTTCCTGTCATATAGCCAGCCCCCCAACCTTGCCCTTTATTCTTATACCCAGACTGGAGTCCTAGCCATCAGCAAACTTGTCAGCTTCTAGCTGGCTGCTACAGAGACTGGCTGTGCTGGTGGTGTATCTGTGCCTAGGAAGAGGGTGTGTCGAGGAAGCACAGAGGCACTGGACAGGGTTGTCTCTGCTTCTCATCAGCCTTTAGCAGATTGGGAGTCAATTGGTATATGTAAGATGGCAAAGTTCTCCGACCCAGGGTGAGGATACAGGAAGAAACTAGATATTTTCTTAGCAGTCCTCTAGCAGGCATTATTTCACCCATTTTGTTGATGAGGAAACTGAGACAAGCGAGGCACAGTGAGCTGCTCAGTTTCATGGGGGCAGCAATGGCAGAGAGGTTCTGGCTCATACTTGTGCCCTTAATGGTTGGTGTGCTGGTTGGTTTTTGTTGACTTGATACAAGCTAGAATCACTTGGACAGAGGGACCCTCAAATGAGGAATTGCCTCCATCAGACTGACCTGAAGACATGTGTGTGGTGCATTTTCTTGGTTAATGATTGATGTGGGAGGCCCAGATCACTGTGGGTGGGGTTACCCCTGGACTGGTGGTCCTAGGTTGTGTAAGAAAGCAAACTGAGCAAGCCATGGGAACAAGTCAGTAAGCAGCATCCTTCCACGGTCTCTGCTTTGGTTCCTGCCCCAACGTCCCCCTGTTGGACTGTGACCTGGGAGTTGTGAGCTGAAACTGATCCCTCCCCAAGTTGGTTTTGGTCAGTGTTTTATCACCGAAAACAGAGAAGCAAACCAGGACAGTTGGATTGTGTCAGGGTTCTGGGACTCCTGGGATGGAGCAATGACAGCATTAGGGACGGAACCTCAATTGTAGGGTCCCAGCTGGCCAAGCCAGGGAGCACCTGCTGAATCCAGATTATTTTCACAGAAGCAGAAGAAGACTTGTGTTTCACTGGCCTGGGCTAGTCTGGCAACTTACTGGGAAAAACATTGGGGAGATTTAAACAAACAAACAAACAAACAAACAAACAAAAAAACCCTCAAAAACAAAAAGAAAGGGTGTATTTCTCATGAACCAGCAATCATTTTCAGGGACAGGACATGTAAAATTCATTTTAAGGTACTATATTTGCCAGCACATAGTCATGCAGAAATATAAACCAGATTTTCATTAGTGAACAGAACACATTCAACTGTCTGAAGCATTGCTGCTTCTGGGCTGTTCCTAGGAAAACGGAAGGAGAAATAGCTTTATCTCTGTCTGAATGGCTAAAAAGGTCACCAGGGTGGGCCCCGTGGGCAGAAAGGGAAGCCCACCCCATGGACAAATTCCAGCTTTAACTTCAGGCTGTGAAACTCACTTGGTTACCCAAACGACAGCTCCACAGCTGCAAAAATTAAACCTGGCCTGTAGCAAGGGGAAGGAGCTGTTAGCTGAAATATATTACTTTTCTCTGCTAGGAGTTGTTTACCCAACAGCTGGTGCTGTTTCCCAGCAAGATGGCTTGTGGTCCTTAATGGATATTTGTTAATTTGTTGACAAAGTAGCACGTCTGAAGCCGCCTTTGGCCTTGACAGTGCAGACCTTGAAAACTGATTCCTCAAACAAGGAGATGCTGACACAAAGACTTTCCAGCCTCCTGCCCCTTGCCCAGAGTAGCGGGGAGCTGATGATAAATCTGGCTGTGCCCCAAGCTTCTAGGCATTCGCTGGGATTTCAGGGTGTGAACTTGGAAGTCTATCAAGTTCAAAGTAAACATTTTATGAGAATGTCATGCATTTTAAAAGTGGTTTTCTTGTTGGAACTTTTTATTTTGAGGCCGTTGTGGTTTCACACAGAAGTAAGTCCTGCCCGCTGCCCTGCATTTTCTTTTCCTTCTGATGCACATGAAAAGCTCTGTGTGTTACTGAGGAATCAGGCACATGTACTGGGGCACTGTGAATTCTCAGCTCTTCTGCACCAGTGTCCCAACTGTACAAATAAATGCCCTCATTTTCCCTTAAGGTTCTAAAGGCAGAAGTTGACCACATAGTTCAGAAGTCCAGGCACTAAGGAAACTGGCCTAACAAGTGACTGTAAGACAAACTAGGAAGAAATAAAAAGGGATAAAACAGTGCTGGAGAGGTGGTTCAGTGGTTAAGAGCACTGGCTGCTCTTCCAGAGGACCTGGGTTTGAATCCCAGCAGTCTCAAGCAGCTCACAATACAGTGGGATCTCATTCACCAGGCATGCACGTGGCACACAGATGTACATACAGACAAAACATCCAAATACATAAAATATATAATAGACTGTCTAAAAGGATACAAGAGCATATTTATATCTATGACAGAACATAAATGTATTAAGAGTTGTGATATTTAAAGTAAGAGACGACATCATCAGAAATGATGTGAATTGACTCAATCATAAAAGGATTGTGACTTTGGCAAGTAAAAAACAATTGAAGTGAAAAATTAGAAAATTATTCACACTATTATAAATAAGGCTTGTAGTAAGCTCCATATAGGTAAAGAATTATTCAGGTTTTATTTGAATTTTATTTGACAACTTACGAAGGATATGAAGATTTTGTTAAAATATAATGAGGCACCTTTCATTTGCAGCATCTTTTATTTATGCATTTTATAAGCTACAACTTACAGGCTTATGTTGCCTTATCACCAGAGTGGACAGATCTGCTTTGTGGAAGTCTGTTTTTCACTTTCCTAGTTTGAAACAGTAAACCAGAGGCTGGCAAGACGGCTCAGTGGTTAAAGTGTTTGCCCTGCAAGCATGAGGTTCTGAGTTTGATTCCCAGGACTTGGGAAAGGCCGGGTGTGGTAGCATGTACCTGTAATCCCAAAGTTAGGGAGGTGGAGACAGGAAGATACCAGGGTTTGCTGGCTAGCTTCTGTGAGTACCCCTGACTCAAAAATTAAGGTGGAAGGGCAGGGCAGGTGGCTCAGTGGTTAAGAGCACTGGCTGCTCTTCCAAAGGACCTGAGTTCCAGTCCCAGCATGCATGTTGGGTGGCTTATAACTGGCCTATAACTCCACCTTCATGGGAGCTGATGTCTTCTGGCCTTCTTGGGCACCTCATTTACACATGGCGTGCATAGATGTGCATGTGTGCATGCACACACACAATTTTTAAAAATATATATGTTAATTTTATGTGTATGAGTGTTTTGTCTGCACATATGTGTGTGTACCACAAGCATGCTTGCTCCCCATAGAGGCCAGAAGAGGGTATTGATACTCTGGAACTGGAGTTACAGGCAGTTATGAGCTACCATCTGAGTGCTGGGAACCGAACCTGGGTCCTTTGTAAGAGCAGCAAGTGCTCTTAACCACTGAGCCATTTCTCCTAAACTAGGTGTGGTGGTGCAAGCCTTTTACCTCAGCAGCCAGGAGCCAGAGATAGAGGCAAGTGGATTGCTGTCAGTCCTAGGCTAGCCTGGTCTACATAGCAAGTTCCAGGTCAGCCAGAGCTACATAGTGAGACCTGTCTAAAAAAGTAAGGTGGGAAATGATTAAGGAAGACATTCATCATTGACTTCTGGTCTCCCATATGCATACACACATATGTGTATATGCACTCTCCCCATACATGTGCACACACAGGGGAACATACACACACAAAAGAAAACACAGTAAATTGATTTAAAAAACTATCCAAATCTGAGTAAGATTAAAGAAATAGAGATTTTGACAGCTATGAACTGTCAACATTATATTAGTCAAAATAAATAGGATATACAGACACCCTCAGTCTGCAAAGAGAAGCCACATGCATTGCTGGCCATACTGTAATTGTCCTTGTCCTTGAAGTGTAACTGGAAACTTGTAACAAGAAATATGCAACAACTCAAACCCTCTGTCTTGGTAATCCTACTCTTGGGGTTTGATCCTAAGGTTAATCCAAGTAAGAAAATAAAATTGTTTGTACAGGGTATATACGGCATCACGTCCATAATAGGGGAAGATGGAAAATGCCCAGATACTCAGCAGCCGAAATGGCTCAGTAGATCACAATGCATCAGAGTCTTCTGTGACCACGAAGACCGGAAGGTGTGTGAACTCGGTTCACATGTGTGGAAACGTGCACACAAAGCAGAATGCGGAGTCCAGCACCCACCCTCACAACTTTACAGAAATGGGGCCTGGGCTTTGAGGAGCCTGGAGAAAAAATACAGATCGCCGGGACTTTTATATTCATAGAATTCTTCTGTGTAAATCTATTTAAACATTTATGGAACATCTATTTGATGAAGATGAAATGCTGGTTAAAACCTAATTCCTGTGGAAACCATGCGGTAACCTAAAAGTCTTGCCTAGCACACGGGTTGTGCCAGCCTTCCTCAGAGAGCTGACCTCGGTGTTTCTTAGCTGAGCATCATGGGGGGTATAGCCCGTTGCCTGCCTGAGAAGCCACTTTAAGGATGCTGCAACAGTCTTGGGTCCCCTTTTCTTCAGCTACTGTCTTTCCACTTTTCCTTCAAGCAAACACCATCTAGAACCTAGAGGAGGGACTTAAAGTAATATAGAGTGAGGGCAGGGTTGTTCCAGTCACCTGAGGATCTGACCCTGGACCTTTGGTCTAGCAACCTTCAAATCTTATAATGTACCATAGGGCGTTGCTCTTAGGTGACTTTTTGTTTTCTTTTTCCTCAGATAGGGACTCTCTATGTAGCCCAGGCTGACCCAAACTCATGGGCCTCCTGCCCCAGCTTCTCCAGTTCTGGAATTCCACTGTACCCAGCATACTCACGTAACTTTCAACATTAACTTTCCCAAAACTGTTTCAGCGGACTACAAAACAAAATGAAATGGCGTGAAAGGAAACAAGACAAAACATCAGCAGAAACATGGTTACTGTCCTGACAAGCAGCTTGTGGACAAAGTCCGGTCCAGACTGGTTAATTCTGTGGCTCTAAGTCTTTCCACCTTTTCATCCTGCCAGTCTCAGAGTGACAACTTTGTCCTTTGCCAGCTTTGATTGGGGTCCCAGCATGGTTGCTGGGATTTCAGCCCACAGACACGATGTATTCTACCAGGACTGCATTTTTCTCTTTCCTTCTAAAATCTAAGAATTCTTTGCCAAAATCTTCCTTCTGTTGCTGCCACATTATTTCATTTCTCATTGGGTGGAATAGTAGTCCGTATTTATGCTTAAACCAATCACCGTCAAGGGACTGAGATGATCATGACTTCTTAGGTTAGACTTATCAGGACTAATAGTCCCTGTAGAGGGTTGAGGGGAAGGTGGGTAGGTTGGGTGGGTAGGTAGGTTCTCCTTTCTTAGCACTCCTTGCCTCCCAAGGTCCTCCATCCTTCCTCCTTTGTCTAGAAAGCTGGGGATTGGTTTCTCCACTCTACCCCATTCCAGGGACTGTGTCTGTACCTGACACCACAAGGCAAGCCAATGTGTAGGGAAACTGAAGCTATACTTGGGTTCTCTCCACACTATGGAGACCGGGCCAGAGGGAAGTGCTCCCCATACTGGTAGGTAGGTGCCTGCCTGGCTACAGTTACCATCTTGGTGAAAGTTCCTGGGTAGGAGCAAGAGAGAAAGAGGCGAAGATCAAACATCCCTGAGATGTTTCTCTCTCTCTTTCTCTCCCTGCTCTTTCCTCTCTCCTTGTTCCCTCTTTCTCTCCCTCCCCATTCTCTCTGCCCCTCCTCATTCTTAGACCCTGATTTCCTTCCCAAGTTGACCTAAAAACATTTACTTTTTTAGAGGATTAAGAAGGCTACTCCATGCATTCTGTCCATAAAAATGTAATCTAGGACTGTGAGTGTGGGTGTGCAATTGCTGTTCCATCTAGATTTCCATAGGGAAAGTTTGTCTTGCCTCCCACACTGGGAAGTGGTCAAAACATCCTTGCTCTATGAAGACAGAGTCCATATTTCTTACCCTCATATTGCCTTCGAGTTCCAATTCAACCTGGTCCTCCTCACAGCTCTATTGTTCCTTTTTAAAGGTTCACATGGTAAGATGCTACAAAGACATCACGCCCCTCTTATGTCTCTCTTCACTTCTTTGAGATTTGCTGTTGATTGGATAATGTGCTTACAGATCCACTGAAAAGAGGGAGCATCGAGGTCATTAATCTCAGCTCTGTCTTTAGTCTGGTCTGTTTCAAATAGGACATCTATAAAGCAGGAATACACAAGCTTTAGGATGTAAACGTGGTATTTCCTCCCAGAGAATTAATTATGGTCTTTTGTAAGTTATTTGAAGTTTTATTTGAATATTAAAGCAAATAAGCTCACACTACAGAATAGCATAAAAATTAGCATGAGTTTTAAGGTTCATTTGTAAGACGGGACAAGCTTGAGGTAAGATAGGATGCTATGCAGACTTTCAAGGTTCCTAGCTGAGGACCAGGGTCCTAATATCAGCAGAAATTGCTGTGAATGGGCTGGCTGATGTGAGGACCATCTACTGAGTCATCGCTCCTCCCTACCACAGGAGTTAGTGCTCTTGCTCCTGATTTGAGGAATCAGGATCGGCATTCTCTAACATTGATGTTGGAGCTGCTGGTTCTTGCTTGGTGACTGTGATGGCCACTCATCCCAAACATGGCTGCACTGAAAGATGTGTCAGCTTCACAGAGAGGCCAACACTGCAGAGGCTGAGCTTAAGTAAGCCTGCAGCCTTTCAGTGACACTTGGTGTCATCAGTGACACTTGGTGTTGTCTCAAATGGGGCAAAGAAAGAAAAGCAGGTTCTTATTACCGTGCTGACTGTGTTCCTCCAAAAAGATGCATTAAAATCTCAATCCCCACTCCTCAGAGTATGTCTTTATTTGGAAATAGGTTATTTAAGAATTCCATTTTATTTCGTTATTTGGTATGTGCATGTGCCACAGTGCACACTTGGAGGCTGGAAGAAAGCTTGTGGGGTCATCTGTCTTCTACCGTGTGGGTCATGGGGTGAAGCTCACGTCACCAGGCTTGGCAGCTAGCACCCTTACCCACTGAGCCATCTCGCTGGCATTTGCAGAAGTAATTGAGTTAAAATGAAGGCATTAGTGTGGCTCCTGATCTGATATGACTGGCATTCTTACAGAAGGAAGAGATGAGGGGAGAGAGGACTTGTATGGAGTAAAGACAACATGACGAGACAGCGACATGGGGAGAGAGCTGTATGAGGATGAAGGAAGAGATTGGAGCAATTCATCTGTAAACCACAAACGCCCAGCCAACCACCAGACACCAGGAGTGAGTACAGAACAAACTCTCTCCCCCAGCCCTGAGAAGGTAAAACTTTGCTGGCACTGTGCCTTTGGATGCCTAGTTGCTCCAACTGTGAGGCAGTAGTTTACCCAGGCCCATCCATCCCAAGAGTCTATCCAGGTACCATTTAGACTATCTATCAATTCCCTGCATGATGGTCTTTCCTTTGCAACTGCATTAAACCCATCATGTTCTTGGACCCAGACTCCATACTGGACAGTACTATAACATGCAGACTTACTAAAACATCCCCACCATTTTAGGCTTGCTCAAGCAGTATTAATTTTAACAAGCATTATGGAGGTGCTGGTGTCATTTGATAGAGATGGCATAGGCTATAAAATTCATTTAAACTTCTCCTGAAAATCTCATCTTCTGCTTCTCAGCGGCTCATCTTTTTCTAGAAGGAAGAATCTGATACATCAAGTTGCAGACCCAGCTGAAGGTCTGTAAAATGAGCTGTCTTGTGGCAAGAGGGAAATCTCGACAGGATCTCTTCTTCTGGTCATAGAGCTTTGAGTTTGTCCTTCTGTAGCTGACATAAAGGTTTTTGTCTCCTTTTCACATTGTCTCTCTTTAAAGTAGGCTGAATTGGGCGCTGAGAGAGAGTTCAGTTGATAAAGTTCTTGAACTGCAAGTATGAGGACCTGAACTCCATCCCTAGAACATGTTAAAAAAAAGCCAGTGTGGTGGCAGCAACAGGGAAGTGGGGGCAGGGGGGGTCCCTAGGTTAGCTGGTCAGTTAGGTTAGCCTACTTGGTGAGTTTCAGGTCACTGAGACCTTGTCTAAAAAATGATGGCTAGCAACCTGAGGAATGACACCTGAGATGGTCCTCTGACCTCTATGAACATGCACACATGCACCTTCACATACACACATGGATGTAAGTATACACACACACACACACACACACACACACACACACACACACACGATGAGATGAACATATAATTCCTGAGTAAACTGTGGTGTTTAGCAGTTCTACCAGAGTGACTGTGGGCTCATGCTGATATGGGAAAAAGCAATAGGGGACGATTCATTTATCCTAAATGGTGATGCTTTGGGCTGCCTGAAAACTCTGGGTATGGTTGACAAAGGGATAGTGTCCATCCACAGGGGCAGGAGTGAGATGCCAGCCTACTTGACTCTGCAGATGTGTGTGTGTGTGTGTGTGTGTGTGTGTGTGTGTGTGTGTGTATGCAGTGTGTTCAGGAGGCTTCATTTGCCTGAAGGATGCAGTGGGCTTCACACTGCCCCAGCTGAGGGGTGTCTGTTTCCTGCATTTGTTTCTGTAGCCTTTACACTCACCCACAGACATTAGTTCTGAAAGGGAAAGGCAAGGACATTGGGGTGATGACCTGTGGGCATCCATAGTGGGTGCCAAGCCCGGGGACTCTGTACATAGAGCCTCACTTAGTTAGAGTAAGACCTTCTGAAGAAAATTGTGGTGGCACACACCTTTGATCCCAGCACTTAGGAGGCAGCGGCAGATGGGTCTCGGTGAATTTGAATCCAGCTTGGTCTATATATATATATATATATATATATATATATATATATATATATATATATAACAAATTCCAGGCCAGCCAGTGCTGCAACCAACTAACAAACCAACCAACCAACCAACCAACTAACCAACCAACCAACCAACCAACCAACCACTAAAATGAATAAAGACCTATAAGAAGTAAGTGTAATGACTATGACCTTCACAGCATATAAGACTCAGCTGACAAGACATGAAACAAAATGTGATGTAGTTTATATATTAATTAGCTCAATGTAATTATTTCACAGTGTCTCTGTATTTTAAAACTTCACGTTGCACATGATAAATATGTCTATGGTATGTACAATGAACTAAAAAAATAAAGAGGCAGAAAGAAAAAAGGAACAAGGCTATGCAAACCAAAATTGATTAGTTACATGGAATTTAAAAAAACAATTTTTTTTTCAAAATAGGAGAAGGAAAACCAAGCCGATTATAACCACATTGGTCTAGCTTGGCAGACGGGCGCTTCTTCACACCAACTCCACTCTTCCGCTCTGGGTGCCGGTTGTCTCCCCACCATAGTCCTGTTTAACTTCTTAATTGTCCTCAGTTTCTGTCATGAACCCTGGTCCAGGCGAGAGACTTTGAGAAACAAGGTGGGTGGTCTCTGGGGAATGACACTAGAATGTGACCTTTGGCCTCCACATACGTGTACACACATATGCATGCATACTTGTACACTCACATGTACACCCACAAACACACTCTGCACACACAAGTACACGGATAAAATAATTCTTTGAAAATCTTTGTGTTTTTATGTTCTCACACATGCACGCACGCACACATGAGTACACATATGTGTGGCAGCCAGAGGTTTATGTTGGATGTTTTACTCAATTAGTTTTCATGTTTTTCTTTCTTCTTCTTATAGAGATAGGGTCTCTCACTGAACCTGGAGCTTACTAAGTTGGCTATACTGAGTAGCCAGTAAGCCCTGGGGATTCTCCTGACTCTGCCTCCCCAGTGCTGGGATTAGAGGTGTATGTCACCAGGCCCAGCCTTAATGGGTCTGCTCAGGATTGACTCAGGTCCTCATGCGTATACAGCACACACTTTACAGGTGAAGTCATCCCTCCAGGATGACACTCTTTTTCTTTTTTCTTTTTTGGAGATAGGACCTGATAATGTAGTCCAGGCTAGCCTTGAACTTATTATGTAGTCCAGGCCAGCCTTGAACTCAAAGCAATCCTCCTGCCTTAGTCTCCCAAGTGCTGGGATGAAAGGCTATCCTCTTTTTTTTTTTTTAACATGGTACCAAAACCAATTTATTCTTAAAATTATTCCTTGTTCTATCTCTCCCTTTTTCTCACACCATCATTTCTCAGTTTTGAAAATCTGAACATTTTTCTGGGTATGGTAATATATGCATGTAGCTCCAGGATACTGAGACCAGAGGGTCCCTTGAGCCCCAGAGATTGGGTGTCACCAGGGTAATAGAGTGGGACTTTGTCTCTTAAAAATTAATAACTAAACTGTATGTTGTGTAAATATTGCTGCATTGTTTTTGTTTTGTTTTCATAAGTGCTTGAGACGGGACCCAGGATGCTAGAGAAGTACTCTGCTGTGAACTACACACCCAGCCTGTCAGTGCATTTACCATTATTACTTTTACATTTATTTATTTTTTCTATTATCAGCTTGATACAGTATAAATTCTTATTCTAATAGTGAAATGTTTCACTGAAGCTTGTCCAGTGATTGAGTAAAACCAAAACTTATTATAAGCCACAGTCATCCTAGGGTCCCCCCTCTACATAGCCTCCCTGGATCTGTGGGTTGCAGTCTGATTGTTCTTTGCTTTATATCTAGAATCCACATATGAGTGAGTACATACCATGTTTGTCCTTCTGGGTCTGGGTTACCTCACTCAGGATGATATTTTCTAGTTCCATCCATTTGCCTGCATATTTCATGCTGTCATTGTTTTTCTCTGCTGAGTAGTACTCCATTGTGTATATGTACCACATTTTCTTAATCCATTCTTCAGTTGACGGGCATCTAGGTTGTTTCTAGGTTCTGGTTATTAGGAATAGTGATGCTATGAACATAGTTGAGCATGTATCTTTGTGGTATGATAGAGCATTCCTTGGGTATATGCCCAAGAGTGGTATGGCTGGGTCTTGAGGTAGATCGATTCCCAATTTTCTGAGAAACCACCATACTGATTTCCACAGTGGCAGGCTATCCTCTTTCTTGTCAATTCCTTGATATTCATGCTTGCTGTCTGGATATGTCTCTGTCCTTTTACCCTAACATTTTCTCTTCTCTCCTCATTTGGTATTGTTGGATTTTTCTTTGGGCTGCCAGTCCACAAATAATGACATAGAGATTTATTATTAATTGTGAAAGCTCGGCCTTAGCTTAGGCTTGTCCCATTAGCTCTTATAACTTAAATTAACCTGTTTCTATTAATCTATGTTTTACCATGTGGCTTTTTACCTTTCATTCTGTATGTCTGACTCCCTCTGTGTCTCATTGGTGTCTGCCGTGAGTGAGCCTAGATTTGTCCCAAGTTTCTCTCCTTTTCCTGGAAGTCCCGCCTATCTCTCCTGCCTAGCTATTGTCCATTCAGCGTTTTATTACACCAATCACAGCAATATGTCTTTACACAGTATACAAATATCCCACAAGAATTTGGTTCAGTTTCCTGGGGAAGGTTGGTAGGAGTCAATGTAGGACTAGGGTTAGGAGAGGCAAAGTAGTGTACTGTACAGCGTTGGTTCAGGATGTTGGACAGTGCAAAAGTCCCCTGTGGCCCTGGGATGCTCTGGGGATGTCCAGAGTGATCCTCTTTACACGGCAGGATCCTCTTAGCCATGGCTGACTGGGAAAGGGAAGACACCTCAAATTCTCTTCTCTGGGAAGTTGGAATTGAACCTGGGGACAAGCTGACTATTTACTTTCCCTTTGTGTAGCTGCAATGTGATATCTCATGAACCATGTGAGTTGTGTGCATTGTACTGTGGGTTGAAGATCAGGAGGTGCCAGTCTACGGAGACACACCCTGAAGCAGGTATGCAGAGAGGGCCAGAGATGAGAGATGGAATTGAATCATGATGACTTTCCAGCTCTACTTTCTAGCTCTTTCTTGAGGTAGGTTGTATTTTTCCTCTTGGGTTTCCTAATACTGCTCAGTGGCTACTGTACAATAAACAAATGTGTTCCCCCATTTCTCCTCTCAAGCTAGACTGAGTGGGATTCAGTTTCTTGCACCCTAACAACACTAACAGGGACATGTTATAGACAGGGACGTGTTCTCCAGAATTCTATAATTTAGTGACACAGGATTTCTTATGTTTTCAGAGGATGGGGAACATGGGAATCAGTGGTGCTGGACAAATCCAAGTCCTCATGGGAATGTGGAGGTGTTCTGTGTAGGTAGATGATAACGAACTCTGTGAATATGGGCAGAAACCCCACTATTACATGAGTAGACCCCGGAGAGAGGCTGACTAGACTTCTGGAGTGTTATTTTCCTTCAAGATTTGATGTAACTTGAAGCACAGCAGATAACCAAAAGTCTAACGAGTCCAGAGGGAGTTTAACTGTGGTGACAGGAGGTCCCCTTCTGATGAATATTTTTCTTTCCTGTCTTTAGCATGTGCTTCGTGGCCTTCATTTTAAGGAGACTGGGTCTGGATTCATTTCTTCTAATGCTCAGTATTTCCCCTCCTTTCTGCTGCTCTGTCTGACCTGATATGATGTCATTTGGATTATTTTAGACATTTCTTTTTTTTAAAGAGTGAATATTATACATTTCATTCAAAAAATACTATTTCCAGGTCTACAATTCATCTCTGCCACTGCATTTTTCTGGTTCCTAAAGGACTCTGGTACAGATGCACGCCCCCCCTTCACCTTGGACTCAGCACTAAAAAAATGTAAAGGACATTAATAAGGCGGGAGGTGCTTTCTGCCACAGGGTATAGATGATACTGCTGGAAATGAGGAATCTTCCTCCCGAATGTTGTCAATTGGTTACTTCTCTGAGTCTGCTGGTGGCGGCTCAGTGTGAGGCCCTGTTATCTCCCAGCCCAAGCAGCTGGCTTTGGGCACCAGTCTGAACTAGGAGAGATTGCTTCATGGCCCCAGTGGGGCATTTCACAATTTCTTTTTCCTTGAAAAACTTTAAAAAAAAAAAAGCCATCTAGGCTCCACTACCTATGTATTCATTTAGAGCTTCTAGCGTGTGACTCAGTTCAGGAAACACGGCAAACAGATCCCTTGCTGTAGAGAGCGTGAAACATGTCACCCTGCTGTGGGCTGGTACCTGGGACCAGGGTGCATGGGTTCCAGGAAGCAGACTGGTTTAATTCCAAAAATGCTTCTTTGACTCCTGCTGGGTGAGAACAATTATTCCAGAGCTAGTTGATACAGAGATCAATAGAAAAGTCCATGGTCTAATGATGAAGGTGGAAACGCAAGGGAATAGAGTGTAACAGGTAAGCTCAGGGAGTCCGAGCCATGCAAAGAGAGGAGAGATGCCAAGGGCTAGGAGGAGTACAAGGATGCGGAACGGATGCTGGAGGAAGTAGCCATCTGATATGGGTCTCAAAGAACAAGTTTCAGTAGCCATGAGTGAAAGTATTTGAACGTGGCCCTCCAGAGAATGGTAGCAGTGTGAGCAATTACGGAAGTGTGAAATGGAGTGGCTTATTTGGGAGATAAGTAGCTTGCTGGAATATTCAGCAAAGAAGGGGCTATGAAAGACAGGGCTGCTGAGGTAATAGGCAGCTGTGTACCACATTGCAGGCAGCTAAGTATCGTGTTGTAGGGCGGGGGACTCGGACTTTCTCTTCTAAGTGCTGGCCACAGTCAAATCAAGTTGCTCCTTGCACTGACTGAGGAGCTGCCCTCTATGAGTAATCTGAGTGTGTGTGTGTGTGCGTGTGCGTGTGCGTGTGCGTGTGTGTGTGTGTGTGTGTGTGTGTGTGTGTGCCTTCTCCAGGATTCCTGGGAAGTGTATGGTGGTAAAGGCAGAACTGAAGGATTGGTGACAGTTGGACATGGTAAGGTGCTGAGGGTCTGAACAGGAGAAGGGCTGTAGGGGGCAGTAGGTACACAGGAAGGCAATGAGAATCAAAGCTGGGTGCTTAGGTCTTGAAGGTCCCGGATCTAAAGTCTCCCACAGAGGTCAAACTCTAAGACAGAGGCAAATATTAAGAATCATATCAAGTCTGAATAGGGAAGAATAGGTCAGAAGTTAGGGGCTAACTCTGAAGCTTGCGCAAGAATGCTGTGACCCTGGTTACTTTACTGCTCAGCCCTATATAGTCAATATCAGATCATAATATGGTTCCATATGTACGTCTATGCCTGCTCTGTCAGAGGACTAATATGAAAGTTGTCTGGTTAACAGATAGATGTCTGGTAGATAGAGTTAACAGGCCGTGTGGTAACAATGCAGGTCAGATGTGGACAGGTTGAGATGGGCTTTGTAAGTCGGCACATGCGTGCCTATGAGTAAGCTGACCCAGGACTGACTCCTCTTTGTGGCTTTTAGCTGCTAGAGATTGGTGTGAGAGTGCCAATTTTTTATAAGGTGTATTAGTTTCCTGGGGGCTGCTACAACAAAATATCAGAGTGGGGGTCTGGAACATCAGTTTTCTCACAGTTCTGCAGAATAGAAGTCTAAGATGAAGGCATTGGGAAGGCTGCTGTCATGTAATGAAAGAATCTGTCCCCTGTCTTCATGTTGTCTATGCTGCTAAGAGAATGAATTTCTTCTTATGTAGTCAGAATAGATTAGGGTCCACCCTAAAGGCCCCTCTTTAACCTAGTGGTACCTTTAAAAATCTAATTTCTGAATAAGGTCATGTTTTGAGGTACTGAGGATTAGGACTTCACTCTATGGATTTTTGGAGGAGCATAAAATAGCTTATAGCAATGAAATATCCAGGAGTGAAACTTTTGTGAAGAAACTCAGTTTAATATTGAACGCACTAATTTTGAGGTCCCTTGAGACACATGGTGAAGATGTCAGGCAAACAGTTGTAGACATAGTATGTGGGGCTCTGGATCAAGGTCTGGGCTGGAGAGTCAAATTTAGGACTTGTTGACAGTTTAACATAAGCCATAGGAATCCATGCAATTGTGTGTGTGTGTGTGTGTGTGTGTGTGTGTGTGTGTGTGTGTCTGTGTGCATTTGTAGGTAGGGCACTTACTTGCAAGGAACCAGAATCCTAGTTGCACACCCCCAGAAGTTCTTGCTTTTTGCAAAGGGCCCACGTCTTCCAGCTTAAAACAAAGTTGGCCATATAGGCCAGTTACAACATAGACATAAGGTGCCTGGGAAAGGACTTTTACACCACAGATATTTATTTAAAGCAAAGAATCCTAACTGCTACATCTTTGAAATGCTGCTCATGGTTGTTTTAAAAAAAACCCAGCAAATTAAAAAGTATGATAAAAGAAAGGGAAAAGATTACTCCACACTTCATATTCTGGGTCAGATCTCATTCAAGCCCTGTCTGTGTGGTAAATGGCTTTGCGCAGCCTTTGACCTCTTTCCATTACTCCAGGACTTCTGTGACAACATGGCATGCAATGTCAGTGAGATCCTGCTTTGAACTCAGACACAAACAGCCCTCAACCAACGGGGCTGGAAGCTGGCAGGCAAACACGTCTCCATCTTGATCATCACGGGAGAGGAATAATTGTGAGAATCCTTGTTTATTTCCTCAGGAGAAATGACCCCTGGCAATGCTCAATTCTAGAGCACTTTTGTATGACTTTCTCTTCCTTCCATGTTCTATAGTCCTTGGTCTCAAGAATGAGTTCAATTCCCATTGCCTTTGTTTCAGGTCACTTAATCCAGGAAAGTGTCAAACCCTCATCCTCAAAACAGCCATCCTCAATATAAACACTAATCTCCCTATGACAGGGGCAGAACTAAACTTACAGAAAAAGTTAATTTGTTCAGCCTTGAACAGTATGTTTTGGCTAGCAAAAACAAATCCCAAGGCGTGTACAGGACGAGAGTAGGATGAGGTAGCTGGGTTTATGCACAAAGCGAAGGAGCCACTCTGTCTCAGTCACATGCATGAGAGTCACATGCATGAGTTGTCCCACACACTTCCTGCCACAAGAGATTCAGTGTGGTCTCCTGGTGACTATGTTCCCAAAAGCTTTTGCAGAACAAGACCCATGCTTGCCAAGTAGTGGTCTCTGGATTAGGGTGTTTTCTTTCTTGTATGTGGGTAAGTGAAGATAGTAGAGGACATGAGCTGTGGGGATGGAGGAGCTGGGCTCACATCCATTTATTAGGTATGTAGCCTCAGGTACCTCTGTCAACAATTTAGCCGCAGAGAGGGGTGGGCGAAGCATGCCCTGTTGCTGAAGGGAAGTCTGCTCCACTGGTCTGGTTGTAGCTTTTTTTCGTGACTTGGGTATTCTGGGGATTCCAGAATGGTGAACATTGCTTTAGTTTTGGGTAAATAGGGGAAATGCTGTACAGAAAATTAGAAGACCAGTAAGTGTTTTCCAATTGAATAAATGATGGTTAAGGACCAGAGAGGGCCTTACACTGAGCTGTAGCTGGAAGTTTGGCTGCACCTGAACTTGCTGGTGGAGTGTTCTGTGGGGATGGTGAGCCAAGAAGTCTATCCTTCATTTGGGTTTTGGTTGCTAGACTTGAAGGTTATAGGAGAAGTAGCAATGTGGAGGTGAACTAATGAATGGAGTATGGAACGGGCCTAGTGAGAAGTAAGGGAGGCGGATCCTGGATCCAAAGAAAAGATGCCTGGTGGACAAGAGAAGGTATGGGTCAGGAGAATAAATGTGAAAGTTGTAGCAGAGCATCTGAGGTAGAAGCTGCTCTGAGGCCCTTCCCTTTATGGCATGGCTTGTAAAATTGGGGCAGATGCTTGCTACCCAGTGTGTAAACCATCTTCTTACTCCATTCCAAAGACCCCCGTGTTTTCAAAGAGGCAGGACTGAATTTCTGCAGATGTAGTGGCTTCAACATTGTCTTATTTTCCAAAAAAGCATCATGAATTGGACATGAGGCCAAGTTTCTATTCCCCATTGCTCCGAAGCATCTTCTCATTATTCTTGACTTTGCCATGTCTGATGTCTGTGGGTCATGGGGATGGAATTATGTAAAGAAGTGCTGGCCAGGGCTGCTGGCTGCTACCACACAGAAAAACATACACTTTTTTTTTTAATTTTAAAAAATTCTTCCTTCCTGTGAATCACTTTGAAGACAGCATATTTTGTTACCTCTAGTTTTCCCTCCTCTTGAACACAAGCACAATTATCTGGTTTCAATTGCCATTGCCCCACAGGACTTTTCTCACCATGCTCCTTCTTAGAGATCACCATGGGCCTCTTTCTGGAAGTGCTCATTCTGTATCACTGGGCACCACTGTCCCTGCTTCCACAGTCTTGGGCAGCACTGAGTACCACTGTCCATGTTTCTGTAGCTGGGCATCACTGAACACCACTGTCCATGTTCTTGCAATACTGGGCAGCACTGAGTACCACTGTCCATGTTCCTGCAGCAGTGGGCAGCACTGAGCACCACTGTCCATGTTCCTGCAGCACTGGGCAGCACTGAGCACCACTGTCCATGTTCCTGCAGCACTGTGCAGCACTGAGTACCACTGTCCATGTTCCTGCAGCAGTGGGCATCACTGAGCACCACTGTCCATGTTCCTGCAGCACTGGGCAGCACTGAGCACCACTGTCCATGTTCCTGCAGCACTGGGCATCACTGAGTACCACTGTCCATGTTTCTGCAGCACTGGGCATCACTGGGCACCACTGTCCATGTTCCTGCAGCAGTGGGCATCACTGAGCACCACTGTCCATGTTCCTGCAGCACTGGGCAGCACTGAGCACCACTGTCCATGTTCCTGCAGCACTGGACAGCACTGAGCACCACTGTCCATGTTGTGGCGGCTCTGGGCAGCACTGTCTATGCTTCTGTAGCACTGGATACCACTATTCTTGCTTCCACGGAACTGGGCACCACTCTCCTTGATCCTGCAGCATTGGGCACCACTGGCCACACCCCTTCTTGGCTTTCTCTTTTGCCTTCTGTATTGCTGTTGTTTCCTATGTCTTCCCCCAACTCTCGGACTGTCTCAGGTGGATTGGATTCCGTTTGTCTCATTTACCCCCAGATGCTTCTGTTCCTTTATTTTTCTTTCCTTTTTTTTCTTTTTTCTCTTTTGTTATTTTTCGAGACAGGGTTTCTCATGTAGCTTTGGTGCCTGTCCTGGATTTCACTCTGTAGACCAAGTTGGCCTCAAACTCACAGAGATCCACCTGGCTCTGCTTCCTGAGTGCTGGGATTAAGGGCATGCACCACCACTGCCTGGCTTAACTCTCTCATTCTTAATGTTTTCCTTTTAACTCTCTCATTCTTGATATTTTTCTTTTAACTCATTTTTAACTCTATCTTTATTCTTTCCCTTACGGCTTATATACCTCAGCAAAATCTTTCAGGTAATATAAAAATTACAATGTGGTTACATTCTGTTTTTCAAGTGAAAGATTACAATAAATACAAGTAAAAAACCCAGTATGTTTTCCATATTCCTTACATGATTAAACATTTTATGTATTACAGGTGAAAAACAAATTATCTCAAGAACCCATGTACATTCATACCTAAGCAACTTGTAATAGATTAACAGAGTGTAAGCAAACAAGTTATTCTTTTACTGGCAGGCTACATTTTGCAGTTACAAAGAAAGGATGAATCACATTATTACTTATTTTGAAAGGTAATCTTATAAGGAATCTTAAAGGAATTACAAACCTAAACTTTGATACATGAAAAACAGTCAGCTCAACTTTAAATCTTTAGGGTGCATATCCACTCACCAGTAGTTTTTTTTATATCAGGAGATTGAGGGCATATATGGGTATAAGGAATTAATCATCACCTTTGATCATCAACCAATCCTAGCAAGAAAAATATATCAGCTAGTAATAAATTGGACTGCTTTGTTCTTGTTCCCTGACCTTAAAGAGTTCCTCACTCAACTATATGCATTTCTAAAACTTTAGATTGTCTTCTTGGGTTTTTCACCTCAAGCTATTATCAAAAACATCTGGTCTAACCTAAAGTTATTATAAGGCTTTGTTTCAGCTAACGATGCATGCCTGTGACTGCATCTTTCAGCATTAATATTAAAGGAATCTGAGCCAGCCTGGCTCCTGGGACTCAATTGTTTTTCTTAATCATTAACTTGAGCTGCAATCTATACAGCTCCTTAGGTGAAACTCATAGGCTTCTCATGTAACATATCCTTGTATTTAATTTTATTCATCAAAACTCTGTATAAACTAACATTATTATTATGAATCAGACAGTGCTGCTTAGGAAGGAATCATCTTCATAATAATCCACAGGTAAGAATGCCCAGTAGAACAGATTGTTTCCATGAGATAATCACACTACACTAAAGGCAGTGGGGATTGCCCCACACCCATTCACACCATGCCAGATACCAGAGAAAGATGGCAGCAGGAAACCTGAAGGCATAGCAGAAGCAAAAGACATTCTGGAGTCTGTGGTCTCGGAGCCTTGCCTATCTGAGATTCACCCATCAGGGATTTTCCTCCTGGTAGGCTGACACTTGAACTTTAATTGCCACCTGCTGCTCCTCTGAAATGGCCACCAGCATCTGGCCTTGTGCTAGGAGACTAAATATACTACTTTTTGTTCTGACAATTACTCCAGGAGAAGCTGTCATTGTTAGCTCTGTTTTATTGAACAGCCTAAAGCTCAGAAAGGTGAGGTAACCTCCCAAGGCCACTAGGAAGATGGGTGTTGGAGCTGGGCTCAGATCCACCCTGGAGTAGTTCTCAGCCTGTATTTCCTCATCAGTGCAATTAGTCTCACTTAGAACCTTCTCAGAAGTGGAGGTTCTGAGAGCTCATCCGAGAATTGCTGAACCAGAAATTCTGGGCATGTGGCCGGCGATCTACACTTCTGACAAGTTCATTTGGCGACTGTGATGTTCACTACAGTCCAAAAGAGCTTTCCACTTTATCTGGTTATGCCTATGGGAAAATATTAGAAAAACACTTCCTTCAAATTTTTGAAGACTTTGGATGTTGATGCCATATATACACTCCTTTCAGTCTGCTGCCTTCTTCATGGGAGGTCTGGGTATCTAGCAGCTCCCAGAAGATTATAGTTCTGCAGATTTGATTTGGTAACTTGAAACCAATGCTGGAAGAATACTTTCTTGTACTTTCATGTAGTGTGTTTGAAAGGAGCAATGTGAATCGGGACAAAAGAAAAACAAAACATTCAGCCGGGCGGTGGTGGCGCACGCCTTTAATCCCAGCACTCGGGAGGCAGAGCCAGGTGGATCTCTGTGAGTTCGAGGCCAGCCTGGGCTACCAAGTGAGTTCCAGGAAAGGCGCAAAGCTACACAGAGAAACCCTGTCTCGAAAAACCAAAAAAAAAAAAAAACAAAAAACAAAAAAAAAAAAAAAAGAAAAACAAAACATTCAAAACAGATTAGTGGTCAATTTGAAATACAAAGACAGCACCACAATATTCCTAATAGGCCCCAACCCTTATAGAATAAGCTCAATAAAGGCAAAGAAATTTTGTGTTTTGAAAAAAAAAATCCAGATGGAACTGCTGTTAGTATGCTATCATTTATTTTGTTAATTCAGCAACATTTCAAGGGAGACCCAGACACTACAGCATTTAAAAATAATGCAACCTTACTCCCAAAGCAAACAGCAAGAGCGAGAGGTCTCTATGGGGCTTTGCTAAAGGGGGGAAAAAGAAATTAAAAACCGTCCACTAATGTGCTGGCGAGTAATGAAATAAGAATCTGACACTTGGTGCATTGAAATGCAAACAAGATGTCCCTGTGTTACCCTGGCAATTCATCATAAAGGCCAGCGCATTTCTGTTTGTTATACACGAAGTGCAGTGAATTATTACCAGCTGGATTCTTCTAACAAACTTTTTAAACTATGTACACAATAGGGTCAAAAAGAGATTTATACAAATGTGTGTGTGTGTGTGCACACACACACGTTCATGCCAGGAAATACACACAGAAGACCATTTCTCTGCCTGTGAGAACATGGGGCCAGATATTTTTGGATTATAAATGAGAAATTCAGCTAATGGTCCAAATATTTGGAGGCATTCTATCTCTCTGTATGTAAATGTGTATGTAAATATATATTTGAAATACATGCACTGTGTGATGTATCCATAGATAAAATGATCCAAACTGGTTTGGAGAAGTACGTTGCAAGCAGAGTCTTGATGCATTAAGAGTGTAGAAAGCCTTATATTGAATATACAGTAGGCCAGATGCATGCAGGACATGTGTCTGTCTAGTCCCACCCCCAGTGCAAAGAAAGCTTAGCCTTGGGGGAACATGAGGAAAAAAAGAAATGCGACTATTATTTTGGTTTTCATATTTTTAAAACAATCTCTTTCTTAGAGCTATTAACACATTTATGGTGTGTGCCTGCTTATGTG
The DNA here is from genome assembly GCF_949786415.1 of Peromyscus eremicus. Lineage (NCBI taxonomy): Eukaryota > Metazoa > Chordata > Mammalia > Rodentia > Cricetidae > Peromyscus > Peromyscus eremicus. The sequence goes on along the minus strand of NC_081422.1, from coordinate 94,582,592 downwards.
TGTAAGGTTATAGATAAAGCTTTGGTAAATCTGGCAAAAACTCACAGAGATTCAAGTGAGGAGAACGTACATTGACGAGAAGGTCCTGGAGCAGAAATGAAGCTTTATGTGTGTTACTCCTCACACCTCCTGAAGCTGGTGCTGTTGTTAGCTTTATAGCTGAGATGGGGAAATGGAGGCTCAGGGAGATTAATGAAGATCCAAGGTACAAAGTGCTGTAGCTGGGATTTGAACTCAGAGTCTGCCTGCTTTCAAAACCTTCACAGATTCCTAGAGGGGGAAATCAGAAGGAAAACAGCACCATGGGCTGTGAAGGAAGCATGGTGGTGGATTGTAGGCAGGAGGATTGGCAGATAAGTTGGCCCGCTCTGCTTTCTGTGAGAGTGAAGCAGAAAGGAGGTATATGGGGTTTACAATGATTTCTCCATGAAAAATTTCCAGTCATGCCTCCTAAACCAATTTTATGTCAGAATCTGGCATAAGGTCAGCACAGAAGGGGAATAAATTATTATGGATTCAAACAGAACACACAGAGAATATTTGGAAGGTGATGCAGCCAAGTTCTAATAAGAGTTGTTACTGGGGAATAAGATTATGGATGCATGTCTTAGGGCTACTATTGCTGTGATAAAACACCATGACCAAAAGCAACTTGGGGAGGAAAGGGTTTATTTCATCTTACAGCTTGTAGTCTACTATCCATGGAAGTCAGGGCAGGAACTCAAGGAACTTGGGTGCAGAAGCTGATGCAGAGGCCACAGAGGAGTGCTGGCTAACGGCTCTCCACAGCTTGCTCAATATGCTTTCTTATAGTACCCAGGACCCACCAGCTCAGGGGTGGCACCACTCTCAAATGGCTCCCCCCACACTGATCACTGATTAAGGAAATACACTGCAGACATGCATACAGGCCAATCTGATGGAGGCATTTTTTTTCCGTTAAGAGTTCCTCTTCCCAAATGACTCTCTAGCCTGTGTCAAGTTTACATGAAATTAGCCAGCGTGATAAAGGAGAGAAATGAAGGTTTTTTTGTGCCTCAGGTTTTAGAAATTTTCTAGTTGTGCAAAGTTTCAAATGTATACAAAAAGATGATGGTACAGATGATGATAACCATAATATAGAAATAAAATAGAGTACTCATTCCCAGGCTCAACAATTGTTAGCTGTGGTTAATCTTGTTTCTTATGAACAGAGCACCCCACCCTATTTCTCAACTGTATAGCTTGTTTTTAAAGCAACTCCATGACATTGTAACCCCTTCCTAGTACATTAATTTCCAAAAAAATTATGTTCTAATATAAGTAATAGAAATTGATTTGTAATCCTCAATAATTTACATAGTGTAGGAGTTTCTATTTTGTAGTTAATTTTCTTCTGAAGCATTGATTCTCACATCAAGCTGATCACTGGAATGTCCCAGGAAGTATTTTAAGCATGTGAGTTCCAGAATCAACCAGAACCCAGGAAATCAGAATCTCTACAGTGGTCTTGGGATCTTTCTGATTAAAAAGTTCCATGTATGATTGTGATGGTAAACCACATTTGGGAACACTTGGTCTACTTGAGATAAACTGTTTCAAGAACCTTCCAGCACTTTGGAGAGACTTAATTCCATATAAGCAGTCGATACACTAATTACACATTTGCTTATCTAGTCATTAAATTAGCTTCCCTAAGGACCACTCTGAATCTCTTGGATTAAAAGAGTAGTTGAATGTAGTTAACCTAGTTCTGATTAGAATATAGCTATAAAATTAAAAATATTCTTAAAATATTATACAACTCATACTTATTATATCACTGTTACATTAATCTTTGTTATAATTTGTGAGAGAAATGCTTTGCACTGCCAGTAGATTCCCTAATTTTAACAAGAGAAAATGGAATCTCAAAGCAATTAAATACATTTGCCTTAGGATTCATAGCTGGTAAATGGATGATTTAGGACAGCTGCAAAAGCTACTCTATATTAGATACATGGGTTCTAGTACTCAGGACATAGTAAGTGACTCATACAGGTGCTGGTCAACAGACTTACGATGGTTTGAATGAGGATGACCCCATAGGCTCATATGTTTGAATGCTTGGGCCCCAGTTGATGGAACTGTTTGGCAAGGGTTAGGAAGGGGAGGAGGTGTGTCAGTGGGGTGGACTTTGAGGTTTCTCTTTTTCTTTCCTACTTGAGGATCAAGATGTAAACAACCAGCTGTTCCTGCTGCCATGCACTTACTTGTCGGTGATGTGAGTTCCTTAGTTGGAGGTAATCCTGTGTGGAATGGCAAGCAAGCATACCGTGTTGGCTAGTTTTATGTCAACTTGACACAAGATAAAGTCATTTGGGAGCAGGGAACCTCAACTGAGAAGATGTCTCCATAGAATTGATTGGTCTGTAGGCAAGCCTATAGGGCATTTTCTTAGCGATTGATGAGGGAGGGCCCAGCCCACTCTGGATGGTACCACTCATAGGCTGGTGGTCCTGGTTCTATAAAAAAGTAGGCCAAGCAAGCCATGAGGAGCAAGCTGGTAAGCAGCACCCATCCATGGCCTCTGGATTAGCTCCTGCTTCCAGGTTCCTGCCCTGTTTGAGTATGCTTTGGCTTTTTTCAATGGTGGATTATGACGTGGAAGCATAAGCCAAGTAAACCCTTTTCCCCAAAGTTGCTTTTGGTCATGGTATTTTCTCACAGCAATTTGGGTAATCATGATGAGGGCACCTATCTTCAAGTTCCTTCTGTGAGTGCCTGCCTTGACAAATTCCTGTTTTGAGTTCCTGCCTTTATTTTTGTCAGTGATGGACTGAAATCTAGAACTGTAAGTCAAATAAACCATTTCCTCTCTAAGTTGCTTTGGTCAATATGTTTTATCACAGCAACAGAAATGAAGCTGGAACACAATCTGTTAAAGCAAGAATAAAGGGAAGCAAGGACCAGACCCCATAAGCACTGGCTATTGAGTTTTGGGCTTTATAATGCTCCCCCAAACCCTACCCAGCTATAAGCAATAGAGTTCTCAACTAAATTTACCATAAGACTGAACAGCCATGTGCCATTTCATACAACTGGAAATCTATGGGTGGTTAGCTGTAGGTATGATGTACTTAGGGGCTTATGACAACAGAATTCAGTTCCTCCTAAGGTTTCTACTCCATTTTCCTCTGTCTTGTCTTTATTTGGACAGTCTCTCCTTTAGATTTATATCCTGTGGACATAGATGTCATCCTGGAAGCTCCAGAAAAAGTCCTGAGAATGGGAATTGGACCAACTTGAATTAAAAACCGATAGCTGGCAGGACCTGGTGGGTTGATGGAATCTGCCCTCTCAAGGTCATGTTTAACACTGAGGGACAGAAGCTGGGCAGGCAAATTACCAGATGCCCACCATACTGTCTAGAAGTATGCCCCCATTAGCTGTATCAACCAGGACATGAAGAGTGAAGAGAAGGAAAAATAAACTTAATTATTATGTGGGCATGAACACATCCTTTCATAAGTAAAAACTGGCTCAAAAATCAAAACATATCAAATATATTATTATTACTTTTTTATCTTTCAAAATAATTTTGGGTGTCTTGTTGGGGTTTCAGTGTAGAATAGGTGGCTTTTATGTGGGAGACACAGTTAATGTAAGCTGGGGTCTGCATCTTGGTGGCATGGATCAGCACTCCAAGTCCCCCATGATTTTAAAGAACACACACACACACACACACACACACACACACACACACACACACACACACTCATCCCAGTTTCTCAACTATCCTAGGGAAAAAGAAAACCCTGCTTCATTGTGAACAAGGAACACTTTGAAAACTACAGGCTCAATTCAGTTTGTGACAGTAATTGACTGGGTCAAGAAGCACTGGATAATGATTAGAGAAAACATCACATTTCAACTTTGTATTTTTCCAACTAGCTTGTATGTGTGGTTCTAACCTGATAAAAATGGCATTCTACAACCTTGCACTTAAGCTTGTATAAAGCAGCCCTGGGAAATGCATTTGTGATGTATGTGCACACTCTTATGTGCATCTGTATTTTGTGTGAGCAAGAATAGCAGTGGCATCACTGGAGATGTACTGTATCTGGGGACAGAAGTGGATGACGCCTCCAGCAGGCGATAGGACCCTCACTAGACCTGTGACTAGAACCTGGGAATAAATGAGAGGTTTTGATCTCATTTGAGCGTGTCTTTGCTGTGGCTGTCTATAAGCAGAGAGGAGACAGAGATAATGTCTAAATTGGGAGTCACAGCAGTGAGGGATGGTAGGTAGGAACTTGGCTTTGAATATTGTTTTCCAATATTAGGTTAAGGAATTGGCATCTTTCACAATGTGGGCTAAAGTCTAGTCTGTCCTTCCCTCTCTCCCTTCTCTTCCCTCTATCTCCTCCTCCCCTTCCCTCCCTGCCTTCTTCCCTGCCTCCCTGCCTCCTCCCTCCCCCTTCCTTCCATGTCTCTGTCTCTCTCTGTCTGTCTGTCTATCTATCTGTTTGTCTGTCTGTCTTTCTTTCTCTGTGTTGTCTCTGCATTAGGGTAATAGCAGCTTCATAGAATGAACTGGGAAATGCCCTATTCCATTTCTACAAGTGATGTGTGTGTAACTTGCATTCATTCTTCTGTAAACATTTAGTAGGATTCTTCAACGAAAAAAACTACATCTGGAATATTTTTGGGGGAAGTGTTAAAATTATCAATTCACTATGATAAGTGGGCATAAGGTGATTCAAGTGACTTATATTTCATTGGATGAGTTACAACAGTTCGTATGTCTTGTGAAAGTGGGACGTTTTACCAAGAATCAAGTGCATGCATGGACTTGTTCTTAGGGTCCTGTTATTTTCTTGATGTCTTCATGGTCTCTGATAATATTGCCAGTTTAATTAGCAATGCTGGTAGTTCGTGAGTCCTTTCTTCCCACTGATGTATTAGAGATTTGTCGATTTCATTGACCTTTTCAAAGAACAGCTATTTTTCACCAATTGTTCTCGGCTTCAATTTATTGATTTTTGTTCTTATCTTGAATAGTTTTCCTTTTTGCTCCCTTTTTGGGTTTGTTTTCATCATTCTTTCCTTGAGCTTGGAGTTTAGATGATTGATTTGGGACTTAATTTTTTCTAGTATATGCATTTGTGTTATTAAATTTCCCCTAAGCAACCATTAACCTATAAATTAGGATATGGAAAAATCTTATTTTTTTCAGTGGAATTTATCTTTGGATTTCATTCAATGCTTCATCTTTGATTCATGAATTATTTTGAATTATGTTGCCTGAAGAGTTTCCTGTTATGCTCTGTTGTTGAGTTTTACTTGATTCCACTGTGATTGTAGAAATCATTCTTTATGGAATTCCTTTTTCCTATTTATGTGTGTGTGTGTGTGTGCACAAAAGCTCATGCCACAGTATACATTTGGAGGCTAGAGAACAAGTTGGGAGAGTCTGTTCCCCTCTTCTACCAGTGAGTATGGATTTATAAGATCACCATGCTTTGTGGAAATGACCTTTATCCATCTCACTGGCCTGTTTTTAATTTTTTAACTTCTTGATTATGTGTGTGTGTAGCTATAGTTTTCCTGCCTGGCCCACAGTCAGGACAAATCTCTGTCATCCGCCAGTCCCACAGCTGCTCAGACCCAACCAAGTAAGCACAGAGACTTATATTGGTTACAAACTGTATGGCCATGGCAGGCTTCTTGCTAATTGTTCTTACAGCTTAAATTAATCCATTTCCTTAAATCTATACCTTGCCACATGGCTCGTGGCTTACCGGGATCTTCACATGCGGCTTGTCATGGTGGCGGCTGGCAGTGTCTCCCCCACCCGGCTTCCTATTCTCTCAATTCTCCTCTCTGTTAGTCCCGCCTATACTTCCTGCCTGGCCACTGGCCAATCAGTGATTTATTTATTGACCAATCAGCAACACATTTGACATACAGACCATCCCACAGCACTGTGTGTGTGTGTGTGTGTGTGTGTGTGTGTGTGTGTGTGTGTGTGTATGTGACTCAGAGCATTGTTTATCTTGGTATATGTTCCATGAACACTTGAAAAAAAATGTGAATTCTGTTGTTGGATTAAAAGTTCTGTAAATATTAATTAGATTCTCTTAGATGAATGTTATTATTTTATATCATATTTTCTGTCTAGTTGTTCCATTGATTTCTGTGAAGGGGGTGCTAAAGTATCTGGTATAATTGTGGATTTGCCCATTTCTTATTTATTTATTTATTTATTTATTTATTTATTTATTTATTTATCCATTTATTTATTTATTTATTTATTTATTTATTTATTTATTTATTTATGGTGTATATTCAGGTGAATGTGCATGTTTGTGTGTGTGCAGTGTGTGTGCTATTGAGGTCAAAGGTCAACCTTGGGTATCATTCTTAGGTGCTGTTACTTATTCATCTGTCTATCTATCTATCTATCTATCTATCTATCTATCTATCTATCTACCTATCTTTTCTGTCAAGATTATTTGCCTGCTTGTGTATATACACCATTTGTGTGCCTGGTATCAGTGGAGTCCAGAATAGGGCATCAGATCCCCTGGAACTGGAGTTATGGATAGTTGTGTACCTCCATGTGGATGCTTTGCAAGAACAGAAAGCCCTCTTAACTGATGAGCTATTTCTCTAGGCCCTAGGAAACCTTTTTAAAGACAGGGTATCTTACAGGGACCTGAGACTTGTTAATTAGGTTTGGCTGGCTAGCCACTGAAGCCTGGGGATCTGTATTTCTCTGTGTCCTCGGTGTTGGGATTACAAGCATGTACCTCAATTTAGTTGGGTACAGAGGACTGAGCTCAAGTCCTTATGCTTCTTGGGCATGCATGCTACTGGCTGGACCAGCTCCTCAGTCCTGCTGCTTCATTTTTGACACACATATTCCGTAACTGTGTTTTTCAGCACATATACATTTAGAGTTACTATTATTCTCAGTATAGGTGCCCTTCTGTCACTGAATAAGTCCCTTTTCTGTTCCCAGTAATTTTCTTTACCCTATAGTCTTTTTTGATATTAATATAGTTATTTTGTGTTTTCTGAATATTTTGCATGCTATACAGATATTATACCACTTCAGTTTTAGTCAGCCAGCATCCTTAACATTGGAAGTGAGTTTTTTGGAGACAGCATGTAGTTGATCCACTTTGCCAGGGTCTGTCTTTTAGTTGGTGTATTTAAAGAACTTATGTTTAATATAACTGTTTATACATTGGTGGTCTTAATCTCCCTTTACTTTTGGTTTTCTTTTTGCCCCTTTTGTTATCATTTTTCTATTTTCCTTGTTCTAGTGACTAGTGGGTTTATTAGACACTTTCAAAACAGAATTTTAAGATAAAAATTAAATTATTTTAAATTAAAACAAAATTAAAACAATTTGGATTCAGATAAACACTGACTGGAGAGTACAGAGATTTTCAAGGTATCCTGGAATCACACATTCTCCTGTCCCCAAGGGGGATACATTTGTTCTAAATGATGAAACCATATCTACATTTCATGATCACTGAGTCCACACTTTACATTATGGCCTTGAACACTAAAAATATTCAGTGTAGGGGACACCTCCACTAACCACCCAAACTCAGGGAACATTACTGAAGAGGATATAGAAAGATTGTAAGGACAATGGGAAGGAGTCCTGTGAAAGTGTCTTCTGGACACGACATGGCCATTACAGTCATGATCTCACAGCAAGGCTGCTTCCTTTCCATCTCCTAAGTTTCCAGGAACCCTCAGGTTCCTGTTCACTCAGGAACCTGCAGGGAAGGACAGTTTTAGGATTTGCAGCTTTAACTCAGGTTGATGCAATGCAAACATGCCACAAATCCAGCACTCTTCCTAGGGGTTGGGAGGGAGTGGATATTTATTGGATAGTTTTTTATGACCAGGCATCATCCTAGAGTGACTTACAAAAATTCTCACTTAATCCTCAGAGGAGCTTTGGAAATAGTTGGCATTACCTTTCACCTTATTGAAGACTGAAACATTAAGGGGTAAAACAGATCGCCACATGTCACAAAGACACCAAACCATGTCACTAGCATGCAAATCAATTGTCCTCCCATCTCTTAAATCTTTTCATTTCAATTAACTAGTCTCAGTTATATAATGATTAGATAATTGTATCCCTGTTTATACCATTTTGACAAATTAACTTTATCTTCATTGAACTATCAGTGACCATTAACTCTCCCTTTTTAAATTTAAAATTACTTTTAAACTGATACATAAAAACATAAAATTATATATGCTTATGGGGTACCAGATGATGTTTTAATACTTGTATATGTTATCTAATGTTCAAATCAGGTTAAATATGTCAATCTCTTCAAACATAATAAGTGAAAATATTTTCTGGTGATAACATTCAAAGTCCTCTGAGGTTTTAAAAATCTATAGTGCTTTATTATTTATATCTACCCTATTGTGCAATAGCAACCAGAGCTTCTTGCTCTTATCCAACTATTATCTAACTATTAACTTTTAATATATGAATGTATCCAAGAGGGAGATGAGTGCTTGGATTGTCCATGTAAACCAAGATGACCATTTGGTGCTGACCTCAACTCTGTGTGTGTGTGTGTGTGTGTGTGTGTGTACTTGTACATATGGGTGTATGTGTAAATGTGTGCACCCATATATGTGGGGGCCAGGGATCAAAGGCAGATGTGCTCCTCAGTAATTTACCACCTTATTTTTTTTGAAACATGATTTGTCAGTGAGCCCCAAGCCAACTCACTGGCTAGAGAAGCTCCCAGGGAGCTTCAGGGTTGGGTCTCTTTCCACCCACCCCAGTGCTGAGGTTTTAGACAAGCTATTGGGACAGGCTTTTTTATGTTGGAGTTGAGAATTCAAACTCATCTACTGACTGATGTATATCCTCAACCCCACTCTTGCTCAACTATTATGAATGCAGGAATCAACTTATTTCCAATGGATGGTCCTCATATGTTTCAAGCATGCTTGAGGGTATCATCATCTGGAATGCTAGTCAGAAGGACTGATCTCTAAATTCTCAAGATGTTTAATTTATCCTGGTTTAGGGAGGGCTTGGGAACTTTTGGAACAAATGCCCCAAGCAATTTGAAGCATAAGGTAAAGCATAAGAAAACAGTGCCTTACAATAAATTTTGAGGGTGTGGCGCTTGAAATTGAATCATGAAGTGCCTGAAGTTCTAATAAGAAGGTGTGTGTGTGTAGGTGTGTGTGTGTATGTGTGTATGTGTGTGTGTGTGTGTGTGTGTGTGTGTGTGTGTGTGTGTGTGTGTGTGCTGGGGTGGGGTTCCAGGTATATCTTGCAAGCACCATCAAATTGGTTTCTTTCTTTTATAGTCTTGGGTGAATCCTTTCACTAACTCATTTAATCCCCAAGTCTATTTAGTATTCTGCATAGAGAGTGAGTGTTCAGGGTAGCAGTAACAGAAGTCTTTCCTGAAATGATGGGCTGTGGGAGTCTCTCTTCCCAGCAGCCCTTCCGTCATGCAAATGAGGTCAGTGTTGATTGGACGTTGTGTGGCCGGGGTGGAGGCCGGTGTAGGGGTGGCAGCTTATTTTTGGGTGGCACAGAACCAGAACTTTTCTGTTTGGGTCAGGCTTACATTAACGACTGGTTTCCTTTCTAGTCTGTCATGGCTTTCCGTTCACAAAGATTATATTTCAGATAAAAATCAAGAACCTAACTTCTGTGAAAGAGTCAGAATATTTGACAAAACTCATTTCTGATCCCACAGTGGCCATAGCCAACCAGATCATGGTGGAGGTCCTGTTTAAAACATTTATTGCCTCATTCTTCACACTGTGTTGCCCAGTGTGAACATCTGAGTTTGCCACCTGCCCAATAGACAATTACACATTTAGGATATAACCATGCAAAGGTTTTTTTTTTCCCTCAATACACTTGTTGAAATGAAAAAGAAAGCTAGCTGTCTGCGCCTGAGATAATGAACAGCCATGGACAGCATGGGGAAGGGAGATGGACAGCAGCAGAGAGGATGCTGATGGTGATGAGGGAGACGGAGGAACTGCCTATCACAGCTGGCAAAATCCAGAGGTGAATGCTGATCACCAGAGGTGAATGCTGATCGCCAGAGGTGAATGCTGATTGCCAGAGGTGAATGGTGATCACCAGAGGTGAATGGTGATCACCAGAGGTGAATGGTGATCACCAGAGGTGAATGGTGATCACCAGAGGTGAATGCTGATCACCTGGGAAGATACTAAAAAAAATTTCCTGATCATCTGTGAAGACGTTAAAATATTTTCTAACTGGGTGGTGGTGGCTCATGCCTTTAATCCCAGCACTAGGGAGGCAGAGGCAGGTGGACTCCAAGTTCGAGGTCTACAGAGTGAGTTCCAGGACAGCCAAGGCTACACAGAGTAATCCTGTCTCCAAAAAACAAAAACTCAGTCAGTTTTTTTATATGGCCAAATTTCACATTAGTGACGTTTCTTTCTTAAAAAAACAAAAACAAAAACAAAACAAAAAACCAAAGGGGTGTGTGTGTGTGTGTGTGTGTGTGTGTCTAAAGTTGAACTTTTGGGTACTTAATTTCCCACATGCCACTACCATTCCGGGAAGAGATCCTTCATGGACACATAGGATCCTCTGCAACTGGAGGATCTCATAGTTTGGTAACCTGAAGTCTAAACTTCAAAAATAAATTTAAACCTAGGCAATTGCTTAGACCAGGTGTTTACGGGACTCTTTCCTCACAGCTTGTGGTGTTGGGGTCGACCCAGGGCTCCCTGGACGTTAGGCAGGCAAATACCCCACCAACTGAGCTACACCCCTAGCGCCAGCGACTAACATTCAGGAAATGATTGAGCACAGTTGAATAGTTGGGGGAAATAAGTTAATACATTTTGCTTTTTTGTTTGTGTTTCTTGTCTACAATGTGGACAGGTGCTGGTAAAGAAATGACCACAAGAGGGCACCAAAGACAAAATTATGTTATTTACGCACCGGGAACAGTGAACTAGGTCATAAAAGGGAAAGAGCTCAGAACAGGGCAAAGAAGAAAAAGAAAGGATGAACTCGCAGACAGAAGGTTGCAGATTCGTTTATAGTCTTGTTAGTAAGGTATTAAAATGACAGAACAGAACACGACCTACCCGCTATTTAACTGGAGTCTGCTTTAAGAGATCTTAGAAAAGCACTTAAAAACTGTATTCTGGAGGACCCTGTGTGTTCGCCTCCAGATCCCTCAAGTGTTTGTGGGCGAACAGGCCTCTTTCCCTTGAAGACACTGTCTTCCTTCAGCTCTAACTGGAGACAACCCCTGCAGTTTTCCATCCTCAGAGCACCCGGCCATTTCCTCCCCTGGCTGCTCCTTGGGCAAAGACGAAGCCCGATTTCCACGGCCTCAAAATGTCTAGGAGCGCTGAAGGCAATAGTTGTTTTTTGCTCCTCTAACAGAGGAGAGCAGCCGTCAGTGATGGCTTGTGTTTTCTGAGCAAAGTTAGTAGTACCAGGAGATGAGAGAGCTCCCAGTCTTGTGACTTTAAGACTAGAAAAACGAGCTCTAAGCTCCTGTCTTGATGGCAAAAAATTAAACCTCTCCTCCTCCTTCCTAGTAGTTCGTATTTATAAACAGCTGAAATGCCAACTTTCATTAAAACAAATAAATTAAGAAATTAACAAGACTATTTGAGATTTTTTTAAAGCAAAAGTATGACAAAGGTTTATCTTTTTTTATTTCTTTTTGCACAGGAATCTAAAAAAATCTGTTTTCTTGAGAATGGGATGCAGACTCTCCCAACTAAAGCAGAGGAGTTCAGCCTGGAAACAATCATGCATAAGACAGGTCTGAAGGCTTTGAAAAGCCTAAATCTGGACACCTAGAAAGCATCCAATGTCCATACCAGGAAGTGTCCCATCAGCTGTCAGATGCGGGGGTGGGGGGTGGGGGGTGGGGGGGGGTGGGGGAAGACGGGGGACGGGGGACGGACGGACTGAATCAGAAGGGTACTTGGCATTGTGCTTAGTATATGCTCATATTTGTTCTTTTTCTTTTTGGTGAAAGTCTGTTGTGTTAACGTGCTACAGGTAATTGCTTAAGCTTAAACAACATCAGCCCTGCTGAACAATTAAGCTCTGATCATGTTTAACATCAGGAGCTGTTTCCATGGAGCCTAGGAAACTGTTTTTATCTAGAGAAGGGCAGGGTACAGACAATACGCAAGGTGAGAGATAAATGGGTGTCGTGTGGTTCGCAGTGCTGGAAGCAGGGACTTCAGGGCATCAGCGTTTTGACGCACCAGTAATAAATGAAAACAAGGAGATGAACAGTGAACGCTTCAGAGCTTGGAGGATACTGAACACACAGAGCCCTGGCTGTGTGGAGTGTCTGAAGGACTCAGCGGGGAGGAGAGGGGGCAGAGGCAAGCATCCACGGTGTGTGCGCACACTTGGAGTGGGTATGCCAAGTCCAAAATTAAGGAGAGCAGAGGCAGCGAGCATGGAGGAGAAAGCCAGGGCTTGGCTGCCTGAACCCCAGGAAAATGTGCTTCATCAGATCACCGGCCATTGCCACAGGAGGAGTTGCTCAGTCTGGGTTCCAGAGAACTGACAGCTGATCCTGTGTCATACCCCACATCCTGTGGAAACTGTTTTAAATAGTATCTCCAATAAAGCCAAGGGGTCATCGGCCTTGATAAAGTGTCTGAAAACAGGGGAATGTTTTCCTTTCCATTTGAGGGCACACATGGGCTCCTCAGCCCCAAATGTCCTACAGTGCCTTAGATGGGGCACAATGATACTTGGGTCATTGGCGAACACCAGCCAGGGCCACTCTCTAGAGGAGGCAGGTAGAATCTGTCCAGGATCCTGTGGTCCCACCTTAGTCCTTCTTGTTTGCCTTTTCTCTCTCTCCATTCCTGCCTTCATGAAATATACCAGTCACCCACAAAAGAACTGAGAATAAGCTAATGACCCTTTCCATACTGACGCTGACATACATTTTGTTAACAACATCAGCCTTTTGCTTTGTCCGATTACGTTTTAAATAGGCAAGGCATTAGGTAGTCAACTGAGGTCTTGTGGATTTCCCAAAGCTTTTATCTCTCCTTCGTTCTGCCTCTCTCCAGGTCTGACCACTTTGTGAAGGAGCTGGATACATTCCTTCTGCCACATTACACATTATTTGGTTTTGAAAAAGTGACATGTTTTTTTTTTTGGGGGGGGGAAGGGTTATTAGAAAACATTATCTAGCTGTGCAGTGGTGGTGCACGCTTTTAATCCCAGCACTCAGAGGCAGGTGAATTTGTGAGTTTGAGGCCAGCCTGGTCTACAGAGTGAGTTCCAGGACAGCCAAGGCTACACAGAGAAACACTGTCTCAAAAAACCACAAACAAACAAACAAAACTTTACCTAAACTCTGTATGGTAGGAATGTTTGTATAAACCACTTTTGTTGCCTAGATTGTGACTTGAGTGGTAACCTTTAGCAGGATTTCCATCTAACTCATTCATATAAACTCACTGTGTTAAGTTTTAATGTACTAGGATGGATTCCTTCCTTCTTTTCTTTTCTTTTCTTTCTTTTTTTTTTTGAGACAGAGTTTCTCTGTGTAGCCATGGATGTCCTGTCCTGGAATTAGCTCCATAGACCAGGCTGGCCTCAAACTCAGAGACTTTCCTGCCTCCGCTTCCTGAGTGCTGCACCTCCTGGCTGACTCCTTACTTCTTGGTGGGAACTAAATGGCATGCTGCCCTTCACTATCACGTGTCTTCAAGGGCTGCTGGGCATCACACTTGATGATTCACAGCTGGGACCCTCTTCCCAGATTCTGGCCACTACCTAGGCCACTTGCGCTGTCTAAATTGGGCTATGCTGTAAACACAACCCACATGTTGTATTTTAGAGACTTGAGTACATGAAAGAAGATACAAATTTCAATATTTTTAACATAGAAATCATTAAGTTAATGTCACCTGTTTCTTCTTGTTTATAATGTGGCTAGCTATTAGAGAATAGTTTCACTAAAAATTACGTAGATGACGGGCATCTGTGGCTCACACGCTGGACAGTACGGATCCCAGTGTCTTTCTCTAGGATATGGGGTTATGATTCTTGCTTTCTTCCCCATTCCTTCTTTTTGCTCTGGATTGCACGTGAGTTTTAGAGTCATTGGCCACCAATGGAGAGGCTCCTTTCATTGCAAACCCACCAATCATGTCCGTACTTCCGTAATGTTCCCTTCCATGCTCTTCCTGGTTTTCTAATTTCTGCCAGAGCAGGGTGACTGCTAGGGACACTCTTGTGTTTTCAGATGCTCTGGACGGCTGAGGGGGTTGGCGCGATCCCATTATTTATGGAGTTTTGGGGTTATCATGGCTCTCTATTATGTCTTCTCAAAATTATTGGTTTGAGATTCTGCTTAAGGATGCAGATTTAGCTCTAAGCTATCACGGCCAAACTTATATTATCTGTGAGTCAGCTTCTCTACCCAAGAAACTGAATAAATCTGTGACATGCTAATCCATCTCTATGGAGCTCAATAGTCAAGCTTTCAAGGGAGAGCATCCCCTCCCTCTTCCACAGACCCTTGCCATTTTTCTCTCCAGGAAGGCAGGGATTCGAGACACCCTCGATCCCACGGGAGACAGGGATTGGGCATGTACCATTCTCTCTGCTTGCACAGCAGCCTAAAAGATGGCAGTTGAGCCAAGCTGGAAGGCACTTCTCTCCCCTACAGTGGTGGCTTCCCCATGTGTGACACGGCCCTGCTCCCTCTGCATCACCATTTCCAATAAGAAATAAAAATTACTTCTGTGTGGTTGCATGCGAAGAGAGAGCCTTTTTAGCTGGCTGGAGCCGGGAAGTTGACAGAGAGCTTGAATCCTGTGTGCCAGTTGTTAGTGGGTAGAGCACGGGGTGATTTTTCATTGTCTGCTGAACCCCTTGGAGTGGGTCTCAGAGCCGAAAACAAATCTTCGTAGTGGCTTTTCCAACCTGCTTGGGTTAGGAAGGATGAAACGGTTGCTCAAATTTTTCAAAAGACCAGAAAGTTGAGTGACAGTGTTTGTATTTTTGCAGAAATATTTCCACTTGACAGTTAACACTCCCATCTTCAGCAGAAGCTTTGCTCGCACAAGGGGAGACACAGCACTGCTACGACGTGGACTTCGGGGACAGGCAAAGCTAGATTTGAGCCACAATCCCGTCACCCTCATCGGGGACTTGGATAAGGGCTGGCCAGAACAAGCCTCATTTTCTACATTTGTAAAATAGGGACATCACTTACATCATAGGTTGCTAGAATGATGGCAAATGTTATGATAGCCACTGTCAGAGCACAAGCCTCTTTGAAAATTAGTTCAATTGAATAAAGCCACTGGGTGCTTTAGAACCAGATGCCAGCTGGGCGGTGGTGGCAAATGCCTTTAATCTCAGGAGGCAGAGCCAGGCGGATCTCTGTGAGTTCGAGGCCCACCTGGGCTACAGAGTGAGTTCCAGGAAAGACACCAAAACTACACAGAGAAACCCTGTCTCAAAAAAACCAAGGGGGCGGGGTGGGGTGGGGGGAACAGATGCCAACGTGCTCTGTTCTAACAATCCAACTCTCAGATACTTGCCTCATGAACTTGTTTCTCTCCAGAAAAGAGAATTTCAAATGGGGGGCACTCTGCCCTTACTGCTGCAGTTCTGTATCTAGATTTTGAGATAATGTGGAGTGAAAAAGAATTACATTTAAATTTAGAAAATTTTGTGGAAATAAAGTTTATTTTTATTCTATAGGCATTAACAATGATCAAGACTGTATGACTACATCTTCCTGGCTAGGGTTGGGTGGAATGTTTATTTTAGAATGAGCGTCATGCTGGGAGAGACCTGTGAGAACCAGATTTCTGTGAGAAACACAGTTGTGATGTTAGAATTGATTGGTTCTTTGCCCCACACTCTGTTATCTGCAGTTCTGTTATCTGACGCTAGGGGCTCGTGAGCGCTGCCGAGCACAGGGAGAGATCCGGATGACGCAGCCATCTGTCCTTAGCTCGCTTGTTCTGTTTCATAGAAATCTAACCTAATTTAGTTACTGATTCTAGTTTTAGCCAGGACAAAGGTGAAGACATATCCCAGGACAATATGATCTTTCTAGTGACAATCATTTCACATCAACTGGGAGCAAATTGATTGGGGGAGAGAGGAAAAATCCCAATTATGTGTAATGTATAGATATGCAATATAGATTACCTCAAGGGTGTGCACAATTTTTGTGATTTAAAAATACGTGGGGGCAATTGGGTCAAATGCCTCACATGCCTTCTTAGGGATAAGTGGAGAGGCCTGGGAATGTTCCTAGGCTTATGTGGTGTTTGGGCTTTGGGGTAAGTTGCTGGAGTCCTGAGGCCCAGATAGTAGCCATGCTGTCGTTGGATCAGAGTGTCCAAATGCTCAGTTCCATGTCCCCACCCTCTGCTGCAGTGGGGACTTGGTGTAAAACCCTTTCATGAGGCTTTGCCTTCCTACAAACACATCACCATGGTGAGCTGCCTCCCCTATTTCCTTTCAGCTCTTCAAAGTTCAAATTTACTTTTTGTATCCCTCACTAATGTGTGTGTGTGTGTGTGTGTGTGTGTGTGTGTGTGTGTGAGAGAGAGAGAGAGAGAGAGAGAGAGAGAGAGAGAGAGAGAGAGAGAGAGAGAGAGAGAGAGAGATATCTGTTGATGGATAAACCTTAGTTTTGCTTCCAACCTTATGACCCTTGGCTGTCCAACAAGCTATAACTAGTTGGGGAGAAGACATATCTTTCCTCATCTAGTACAAAGTTCAAAGATGACATCAGCAAAACCACCAAGAACAGATAAATAAATAAGAGTCACATAACAAATCTACTTAATAGACTTTTTTTTTTTTTAATCTAACGAGAACCTTCAGAAGTAAAGGGTCCGAGGAAAGGGAAAGGCCGGCTTTTCTGTGCTTAGGTTTGGTGAGGACTGGACAGTAGTATCAAAGTCTGAGAGGATGAAGAGGCTCCATGTAAAGGTGATAATGATGGGGGAGGCTTGGCGAGCGCCGTTTACTCAACTCCTTCTCGGCTCTCTGTACCACCTACTCTTCCTTCAGGGACAGGCAGGTCCCAGGCAACTCTTTAGGACAGAAGTAGGGTAATGAGGTCAGACATGATTTTTTTTTTCTGTTCCAGCTTAAATATCTACTATGCCAGGGTGCCATATTTGGGGTCACATTTCCTTAGCTCCAATATTTGCATTTTAGACACTCATCACTCCACTTAGACAGAAACAAATGGAAGCGTAAGTGTGCTCCAACAGCGCCAGCTGTTTGCACAGCTGTATATCTGACGTGGGGAGGCATCATCCCCACTTGCCCTATTGACAGTTCACTGATTTGATAAAGTTTATTGTTTTGTTGATTCCTTCCTGCTAACGAGCCTGGGTTTCACCTCATACATTCATTAGCCATTTTAGCTTTATCGTGTGCATTCTTACTTTGTGGCAAAGATAATAGACTTTTGTTCATTCATTTATTGTTTGAGAGGGTCTCAGTATACAGCCCAGGCTAGCCTTGAACTCATGACCCTTCTGTTCCAGCTTTCTGAATGCTGGGATTATAGATGTATACCATCACATCTGGCTAGATAATACTTTTTTTTAACTGCTAGAACATCCTTGTATACTGGAATAAACTCTCCTTAGCTGTAATGTTTTACTTCTCATGATTTGTTTTGTTAAATATCTGCTACACTGTGCATATATTTCTCTATTTGGGGGAAATTTGTATGTGCCATATGTGCATGTGTATGTATGTGTGGAAGTCAATGGTCAGTGTTGGATGACTTCTTCAATTTCTCTAAATCTTATTTTTTTTTAGACAGGGTCTCTCACTGAGACTGGAGCTCACTGATTTGTTTGACTGGCTAGCTAGTGAACTCCAGCCCCACCCAGCACTGCAATTACAGAAGAGTGCCATTGTGCTCAGTTTTAGGCAGGTGCTGAGGACTTGAACGTGTATCCTTATGTGTGTGGCAGGTAGTTTACCAATTGAACCTGTTGAAGTATTTCTGTTGAGTTATTCTCCTATTTTTTTTATTGGTCCTACTAATAATGCATGTACTTTATATATGGTCTATCAATAATCACATGGATACATTCTGCAAGTATCATTTATGCTGTGGGTTACACAATACTTTTATTATTATTATTATTATTATTTGAGTGTGTGCTCATGAATTTGTATATGTGCACACATGTGCATATCTTACTTTGTGGCAAAGATAATAGACTTTTATTCATTCATTCATTCATTTATTTTTTGGGAGGGTCTCAATATATAGCCCAGGCTAGCCTTGAACTCATGACCCTTCTGCTCCAGCTTTCTAAATGCTGGGATTATAGATGTATATCATCACATCTGGCTAGATAATTTTGTTTTTTTGTTTTTTGAGACAAGGTTTCTCTGTGTAGCTTTGGAGCCTCCTGTAACTCATTCTGTAGACCAGGCTGGTCTCGAACTCACAGAGATCCTCCTGCCTCTGCCTTTTGAGTGCTGGGATTAAAGGTGTACACCATCATCACCCAGCTAGATAATAATATTTTAACTGCTAGAATATCCTTGTAGTCTGGAATAAACTCTCCTTAGTCGTGATGTTTTACTTCTCTTTGTTAACATTTTCTTTATTGTTTTTATCTTTGTTTATAAGTGAGCTTAGCCTGTATTTTTCTTCCATGTATTCTCTTTATTTAGTTCTGGTTTCAGCTTATAGAAACTTCATGAAATGATTCGAGAATGTCTTTTGTAGGTTTGAGACTTTTGATAAGTTAGATGTTATGCTTCTGGGCCCTCAGAAGTCAGGGCCCAATGTTTTTACTGACTACAGTTCTAATGCTAATATAATAATTTATACTACTACTGCTACTAATTTCCTTTTTAGGAAATTCTGGCAATTTGGCATTTTCATTTTATTCTAAATTCCAACAGGGTTGATGTGTTAGTAACAAGCTTTCTGCAAAGTGACAACATATTCGGGAGAGGTAACCAGCCTGGAGATTGACTTTGATGCAGACCTTGGGAGGCTCTGGCCCATGGTCACTTGGCTTCTTTACCTTGGGCAGATGGAGAGGCAGGGCATTGAGCAGGGAGCTGTCCTGGAGGAAACTGCTTCCTTCATCATGAGGAGGAATAAGGAGAGAAAGAGGAGGATGCTAGAGGCTCCAGCACACATGAGGACCTGTCCTGTACCCTCACTTCCTCCCCCAGCTCCCTCCTCCTAAAGATTCTTTGAGCATTCAATAGGTGACAGCCCCAAAGAGCAGTTGGTCAAGGATTCAGTGTGTGGACTTTTTTTTTTTTTTTTTTTTTTTTGGTTTTTCGAGACAGAGTTTCTCTGTGTAGCTTTGCGCCTTTCCTGGAACTCACTTGGTAGCCCAGGCTGGCCTCGAACTCACAGAGATCCGCCTGGCTCTGCCTCCCGAGTGCTGGGATTAAAGGCGTGTGCCACCACCGCCCCGCTCAGTGTGTGGACTTTTAGGGGACAATTAAAGTCGAAACTCTAGCAATTTGTGTAACTTCCCAGCATATTTGGTCCTCTAGTTTCCCCGCAGAAGGTCCCTTGGGGATCTGGCAAAATTCTTTCTAAATTTTTTCCCTCTAATTTTAGGCAGCCTTAAATCTCATCCCTGAGCTCATTAGTGAAGAATAATGGGTGGCAGTAAGATATTTAGGTGGATTGTATCGGACATCTGTAAAACGTGGTTTACTGCTATTTCGATAGGACATTTCATCTAGAAAATTCTAGGATGTAGGATCTTTTTTTCCCTGACAAGTTCATCTCCACATACTAGCTGTGTGTGTGTCAGTAGTCTTTGAGTTAGGAGGGGTTGGAGAGGGAGCCACAGTCAGTTGGGTTTAAACAGATAGGGAATTTATTGACCCATTTAATTTAGAACCTGAGTGACCTACAGCTGCCATCTGAACTTTCTCTGAAGCATTTTCTTAGAGTTGCTTCTTTTTCTTTATTTCATTCTTTTCATTCCTAATAGACAAGTCTGTCCTCCTGAGGCAAGGAAGATGGGTCCTGGACCTTACAATCTTCCACCCTGCACTGTGACCCCCAAAACAAAAAAGCATTTTTTTTTCTAACCTGACTATACCAGAAAAGTCCTGGCAAGACTCTGATTGGTCTGATGTGAGTCACACGCTCATCCATAAACCAATCAGTGCTGTGGTGAGGAAGGCTAGGATTGTCAGGCTGAGTTCCAAGTCTGTGGGGATGGAGGAGAAAGGGCAGGAGGGAGTGCCCTGTGATTGACAGCCCCTCAGGACCATGAAGACTAGGTAAGGAGTTTCTCTAGAGGAAGGTCCTGGCCAAGTAGCTGTGTCAGGTTGCTTTGTTAAGCGGAACTTTTTGGTCTCCATAGTCTGCATCCTGTTTTGTTATTATTTTTCTCTAGAGGGCTCCTTTCATTAAGTACCTTCCTTCCTGCGTAGTGTGTTTTTTCTGTTCTTGTCATCTGCTTGGAATTTACTGATTATTTAATCAGAATTAAAGGCCCCCTTAACCTTTACCCAACAGTAAGTTTGTATGGTGAATACTCCCAAGGATTCCTTGGGAATGTCCGTGTAAGGAAAGGATAAAGATGATAATATCATCTGAACTGTTAGGAAGATTAGCTGCTTTGCTCTTAGGAGCTCTTCTCCAGGGTTGTAAACTGTGTAGGGAAGGCTCCAGACTCCACACAGGCAGGCAGAGCCTGAAGTGCTGCTTCTGTGAGCTGTGGCTTTAAAAACATGATGTTGCCACTGGTAACCTATTGGGAGGGACTAGGAAGAACATCTGTCTGTCTATCTATCTATCTATCTATCTATCTATCTATCTATCTATCTATCTATCATCTGTCTGTATATTATCTTCTGTCTGTCTATGTTCTATCTTTCTATGACATCTATCTATCATCTATCTATATGTGTCTATCATCTATCTATCTATCTATCTATCTATCTATCTATCTATCTATCTATCTATCTATCTATCTATCATTTAACTATATGTGTCTATCATCTATCTATCCTATCTATCTATCTATCTATCTATCTATCTATCTATCTATCTATCTATCTATCTGTCATTTAACTATATGTGTCTATCATCTATCTATCCTATCTATCTATCTATCTATCTATCTATCTATCTATCTATCTATCTATCATCTGTCTGTCTATCATCTATCTGTCTATCATATATCTATCCATTTTTCTATCATCTATCTATCTATCTATCTATCTATCTATCTATCTATCTATCTATTATCTATCTATCTATCTATCATATATCTATCTATCATCTATCTAATCTACATGTATGTGTGCATGCTTATGTGTGTGTGTACTCCACTCTTTGATGAGATTCAAGCCTTATGTTTGTTGACTTGGATCTGAGCTTGGTGATAGATGTCAGGAGTTAAGACATGAAACAAATATGCCTAAATCTTGCCCTACCAGCTACCCCTATTCCTCAGCATAGCACAATGGCTTCTATACCCACTGAAGAGGCTGGGCAAAACATGTTGTGTGGGCCTAAGGTCTAAGCAGGTTCTCCCTTCTCTTTCAAGAGGTAAAATTGTGGAAATTCTCTTCTCCTCTGGTTAACCCCAGGAAAGAGTGAGGTTGATGAGATCCTGAGATACTGATATGACTGAGATATGCCGAGCAAGCTGGAGCTTGACTTCCCTCTCCAGCTGACCTTGTGAGGAAGGAAGAGACAAGAGAAGTTATTGGGCTCTTTCTTGACCCCGACAAGATTTCTAGTTCTTTCTTGTCTAGGGGATGATCACTCCTAGGTAAGTGAGCTTTAACACCCAGCATCCCCCACCTCGCTCAGAAGATGTGGCTTACCCTATGCTCTGGACCCACACTAAGCAGGGCACTGTACCTTCCTTCGAAGGAAGTAGATGATGAGATTCCATAGAGCAGGATTAGGCCTGCCATGGGTGAAGCACTTGAATCGGCCCCTCTCTAGCATTTCAGTCTGTTCTGTCTTCTGGCCTAATGGCAAAAGCTGAAAGTGGCCTGTTGGTATGTCAGATCAGTCCCTCTTCCCACCCAATCTACCCAGTGCTGCTGATGACTGGAGTATGACTTGTATTTAGGAGGTAATCGTGAGGGGTAGCAAAACAGCCCAGTGTGTAAAGGCACTTGCTGCCGAGCCTGGCACCCTGAGTTTGACCCCCTGACCCACATGGTGGAAGGAGAAAACTGACTCCCACAAGTTGACCTCTGCCTTTGACTGAATATATACATAAATATTGAAAGAAATAAAAATGATAACTTGTGAGCCAATTTACATACTTTGTCTTGTACACATAGGTCTGACACAGCAAGAGAGAATATTTTGGAAAAATCCTTCATTCTACAAAATCGAAGGTAGAACAGGGATTAAAGAAACAGTTTGCTCAAAACTTATCAACGTTGTCATTAGAACAATAACATTTATTTGTGAGGGGCTGGAGAGATGGCCCAGTCTGTAAAGCGCTTGTCGTGTAAACATGAGGACTTGAACTTGATGTCCAGCACCCACTAAAAAAACCAGGCATGGTGGCGCATGCCTGAAGTCTAAGAGCTGCGGAGGTAGAGACAAGGACTTGCTGGGGAGCTAGTCTAGTTGAATCAATGAGCTTTAGGCTCAGTGAGAGACCCTGTGTCTGAAAAAGCAAGGTAGAGGAGGATCGAAAAATAGACTCGATGCTCACCTTTTTCTGGACACACACATGCATACCCGGGCACACTCACTGGTACTCATGCACTTATACATACATATACATATGAATACACACATGCATACATATATGTGCAATAAATAAAATCAACCATCCCTAATAAAAAATACTGTCAGAGTAAAAAAAGATAAATCCCTAGTAGGTGAAAAATATGTTAGTAACTATAGACCTTATCTTAAAAACAAACAAACAAAAAAACCAAACCAACCAAACAAACAAAAAAAACCCCAAAACAAAGAATCAGAAGCTTAAAGAAAATGTAGGTAAAGGGAGTTTGAGGCTTCTGAGTTACAAGAGGACAGAATAAAGACTGGACAGGACCTGGTGATGTACACATCCGGGACAGCATGTGGTACCATCAAGCTAGCAGAGAGAAGGGTTGTGATAGGCATCACGTACAATGCCAGAAGCCTTCCCACTTTCTGTGTCTCGTGCAAAGCATAGAAATGTTGCCAAAAATTGTACCTGGAACTCACACAGCTTCCATATTTAATTAGCATCATTACTTTATTTATTTCTAGTGTAGCATGCGATGATTTGCATCATGAAAGTGAGTTTTAGAACAAATGCGTGTCTGGAATGCATGTTAACAACCGTCTCATAGTTACAGGTAAGCCTCATTTATAAAGGGGACTAAGATCATTTGCCTCAGGTGTTTTAAATGAGCTCATTCACATGAACCCGAGCAGTAGAAATGGCCATGCAGGTGTTTGACGATGCGATCTTATGCTGTGTAGGACTATCCTCGCTCCATTGTTTGCCCACCAGCTTGGTCAAGTTTCTTAAATATTTTGTCACTCACTTATCCCTAAAGCTGATATAACATTCTCACCACAGTTTAACTGGGACGGTGGAGAATTTAGAACCATGCTTGCAGAAAAGAACATTTCTTCTTACTAGGCTATTATTACACATTGCCGAAAAGCTACAACATCGAAGGTGGAGTGAAAACATTTCTCATCACTTAATAAAAAACAAAACTCACAAACTGTCCACCAGACAACCTCTTCCAGTCTCTAAATTCTGCCAATCATGCATCTTCTTGAGCCTTCATCCAATTTCTTTCATCCTCCTCCACTCTACAGCCCAGTCTTTCTTTTCTTTATTCAAAATCAGTAGCTGTCTTTCACTGTGTGCCATTATGTTACTTATTTATAAAGTCAAATACTCGCATAGCGCTTTTGAGCATTGGGCATTGTTCTAAGTGTAAGTATTAACTCACTTAATTCTGTGAGTTAGATGTTTTATTAGCTATCTTATAAACAAAGAGCCAGAAGCAGACTGGTCAGGGCACTTGGTAGGGTGCCAAGCTTGTGTGGCCAAGTTCACTGAGGCTGCGTTCAGACGCATCTGCTGCAGAGGATGGTGGTCCTGCCCCTACTCTCTGCTGTGGCTAAGGTTGGTCAAGACTGTTGACTGATGGACAGCTCCCTTCGCTTCTGGTATCTGTCTTGCACTTTTTGGATAACTGCATGATTAGACACAATCTTCCTGGCTCTTCTTTGGGGGAACTCTTAGGCATGCAGCTTGTCCTGGCAGGGAAGAAGAGACCCACAGGAACATCCCTCTTCCAAAACAGCAATTCTATGGGCTGATGAAATATTTAGTAAATGTGTATTAAGAAGTTTCAGGTATAATCAATTCATCCAACCTGCATTCTGTGAGGACCAGTTTCTTTCCTAGTCCCCAAAGTTAAGATTTCTCTTCTCCCAAAGGAAACATTTATTATGCATTTTCTTTCACTTAAAAAATATTTAACAACTGATTTGTGTGTTGCATGAAAGTTACACATTTCCTAAGATGCATTTGCTATTTTATTTTCTTTTCATTCAAAAATATGTCAGTAATCTTTTTGTTAACATGAAGATAAAGGATTAGTAATGCAAGGTGCAGTTTTCTTGTAGCCTCCTTGAAAGCAGGTTATAGTTTCTTATCTGGCTCCAACATTCATTTTCCTGAATTGAAAAAAAAGGTGACTTAAAATGAAATATACCACATTTGGTTCCTGAGAGCATCGCTGGCAGGGAAATGTACCAAGAGAGGCAGACTTGGTCAGGTTCCAGAGAGCCCCTCTGTTGCCCAAGTGAGGGAATTGACTAATTTTGCATTTTAAAGCACAATATTAATGCAGGAGGAATTGTGAATTGTCCCTCAGTTGGTCACTAATCGGAAGATATGTATGATTTTATTCCCTGGAGAATTCAAGCTATTAGGAAAAGAAAACAGTGAGATGTAAGCCTTCATAATTTCAGTTTACATTTGTTTTTATATGTAAGTTCCTATTTACAGAGCAGGATGCTGAGAGCATCGTCGAGTGGGAGGGGGGACGTGCCCATCCTGACGGGCACCTCCACTCCTGTGACCTGTGACGGCACAGGGGGGAACTGTCTTGGAAGAAAAGGCAACCCTTCTTTTTCACTCTCAACTGCAATGTTCAGGCTTAAGTGGAGAGATTTTATAGATTGTTTATGATTTTTAATATGAGGCCTAAGTGAGTGTAGAGCACATTCCCATTTCAATGTTTGGGTCTCGAGTTCTTTAATGTCACCAGGGTATACATGGGAACCCACTCCCCTGAAACTCTCTTAGGCTAACTGACCATGCTCACAGGCTCAACCTATACCAGTCCCACACGAATACCCAGCTAGGGCAGGAAACTGGAACCCAGTTACCACACTGGCCAGAGCAAGCCCAGGGCATTTACAATATGCTTTCCTCAGACTTGGAGGCTGGCCCAGGTGACACCACTTCCCTCCTCTGGTCTAGGCCCTGGCCAGAGCCCTGGAGCCACCACTGATGTAGAAGACCTTAGAAACTTTCCACATGCAACAAATGTAAAGGGGGAGGTGAGCGCTGAGGGCGTGAGCACCAGAGGAGGCACATGTGGACCAACCCAGGGGTTCTGGGAAGCCGCCTGGAGGCAGTGTTAGTGGGATGTTGGTGGAAGCCCTTGTCAGGTGTGGCAGTGTGGAGGCACTGTGCGGAAACAACAGCACAATAGAAAGCCTGGCCTGCCATTGGCTGGTACCTGGGACTTAGCTTTTGGGGCTGCGGCTGTGTTTTGAGAGGAGGGTTCTGTGATGTGAGGGGTGACTCGTGTCTGAGAGGATCTGTAGTTGTGAGCTGGAAGTTGACTCTGTATTCTGCCACCAGGGACGTGAAGATTTCTTAGTGGTGAGCTGACCAAAAGACCAGCTGAAGCAGTTCAGACCAGAAAGGGGAGCATTGTAGGGAGGGAGGCAGGTAGGCTTTGGGCCGTTGGTGGGACTCACGAGGACCACATGTTTCTGGGCAGAAGGTACAGCATATGAGCATGAGGAAATGGTTCTGGTAATCAGCCACATGTCCTGCCTTGAGCAAGGCAGGAAGTAAGGTCAGAAAGGTCAAAGCTGGAGAAGATGGAGGGCTCAAGGCAGTCTTGGAGCACCTTGAAGTGTGCATATGCCTAAGGGAGGTGTTAAACTTTGTAGATATGGTGCTCCCCTCCACCTCAGGGCTTATGGTATCCAGTGGTTGGTGCTATCTAAAGATAATTGGACTATGAAGGCTCTTCCTCAACAACAGATTCCACCCTCGATATACCTACAATAGAGTGGCACTATGGGGAAGTGGTAGAAACTAGGAGGCAGGGTGAGCCCTTAGTGGGTGCGCCCTTGGTGGGTGCGCCCTTAGTGGGCATAATTTAGTCTTGGCTCCTTCTTGTAACTGTCTTAGCTTCCTGACCTCTTCTTTCACATGTTTGCATCACCATAGTGGACTGCCTTGCCTCAGGCTCAAAGTCACAGAGCCAGGCAGCCATGGGCTGAAGCCTTTGAAATTCTGAGCCCATAACTTTCTTCTCTTCAGGCCAGGGCAGGAAGCTACCAGGGGTAGTTCTTGGAAAGAGTATTGCAGAAAAGGCAGAGCCTGGCTAGGCCAGGCTCACCATTCGATGAGTTGAGTTTAATGATCTTGGATGACGCAAAGCAGACTGTTCAGGGGAGGAAGCACAGGCTAGGGCTCTTCTGCAGGAGCCTCTGGACCCTCTGGAGACAATATCCCTGACTTTGCTGTCAGTAGCCTGAGGCCACCCCTTGGCACACTCTCTGCCCTTGCAGGCCAAGCTTGCACTGTTCTGCTCTCTGCCCTCATGGCCTCTGGCCTGACATCAAGCCCACATTTGTAGATGAATCCTTCATGCAGTGCAGGTCCGACTTTGGGCAAGAGTAGATGGCCAACACAAAATTAACGCAGTGGTGTTTTTAGAGTTTTTTAGACATAATTCTTTGTCTGGGCTTTTTCTTTCTTTCTTTTTAACGGGTCAGATCTTTTGCTTATATGTTATGGTTTCCTATTTTGTTTTTATGGGTTTTCTATGTGTGTTTCACAATCTGTATGTGCTTCTTGTGATTTTTATATCTTCTTTTCTCCTCTTTTGTTCATTTTGTCCCATTCTGGTTTGTTTATTTTTATTTTAACTTTTATTATTATCTTTAGATATATTTGTTTATATTCTAATGTTTGTATTCTAATGAGAGAGAGAAGGAAAGGGTATGGATTTGGGTGGATCTGGGAGGAGTTGGGGGAGATGAAACAGTAATTAGAATATATTTTATAACAAAAACTATTTTCAATTAAAATAAAAGAAAGAAACAAGTGGAGAGAGGAACCTGGGGACCACAAGGTCTTCCTGGGAGGGGAGGGCGAGAGCTGTGCATCATGGGCTTCCTGGGAGAGGAGGGTGAGAGCTGTGCATCATGGGCTTCCTGGGAGGGGAGGGTGAGAGCTGTGCATCATGAGTTTCACATTCCTGAAGAGGAGAGACCGGAAGCCTGATACATAGGTGGCCTGAGATGCAAGGAGGTGGAATAGTGGGACATGGCTCTCTATCAAGGACCTCTCTCCTCGACTGGGTTCTCTATCCCTGTGATCTCTGCCCTTCTTTGGTGACCTTTCTCTTCCATCCTACATATCCTGCCAAGGTCACTGAAGAGAAGACACAAAGGAACAGATCAGGAGCCAGTTCTTGACAGTTGAGTCTTCTAAGTAGATTTACCAACTCATAGCAGGGACAACGTTCTTGAAAGGCACCGCTTTTGATTTGAAACTTTTTCACTTCAAAAGAGTAAGCCCTGGAGAAGCTGGGGGTACAGGTCACCACAAGCAGTGGTTCCCAACCCACCACACACAGCAAGACTTCCCTTTTTCTTCAATTCAGTTTTGCTACAACAGAAAATTAAAAAAATGACCACTGCTTGAGAGAATAGTAAAATGACCTGATGTTCTCACTGTTTAGCTGAGAGCAAGTGTTGACCCTGGCCACATCTTGTTTCATCTTTTCCTGACCCACTCCACCATGTGGATGATCTCACAGAAAATTACAGAATTTTACCTGCAAGTACTTGTCCTGTAAAGTCATAGGACTTTAGAAAACACAGGCCCAGGGCTGGAGAGCTGGCTGAGTGGGTAAGTTGCTTGCCATGGAAGGCTGGAAACCTGGGTTCCATTCCCAGATCCCATGGAAAGATGGGAGGAGAGGAGAGAAATGACTCCTGGAAGTTTTTCTCTAACCTCTTTATGTGTGTGCATCCCTGTGCATGTCACACACACACACACACACACACACACACACACACACACACACACAAATGGTAAACAAAAGTTAAAAAAGAAAGCACAACCCTAGCATAATGATTATACCTAAAGATAATTAATGCTAATTAATGACTATGTTCACAGTACCCTAATTTACATACTTCTTAAGGGAAGAGAAAATGATGTAATTATATCATAATCTCAAATTAAATAATCTCAAAAATAAAATAAATTTTTATATTTTTAATTAATTGTTCTAGGTTAGTTTGTAAAGTAGTGTGTTTCATTTTAGAATACCTTCTTAACAACTAGTAATTTGTCAAACCTTTTTATTGTTATGAACAAAACTCATAAGTAAATTTGATCTATATGTACAATTGAAAAATCAATAGAATGCCCCAGCTGGATTATGACACAGAAGTAAAGCAAAAACTACTTAACTCATGCATTTTACATGTAAGTGTTTGGACATTACCATATGGAAAATGTAGTAATGTAGTTCTGTTCAGCCTTGAGCACAGAGTCACAGTGACAATGACAGCTGTGAACACAGCTGTGAACACAGACTGACCCAGGGTCTCATGTGGTGATTTAAATATTACGAACAGCATTGTCACCTGACACACTTTTGTTGAAATGATAAACAACCTTTGCAATAGTTTTTAACAAAATGGGCTCAGCCTTCCCTTGGCAATATTGTTGCTGTCCTAAAATCTGAGTGTATATTTAAAGTATGTGAATTTTTTTGTCTGTAAATGGCATTAGCTCCAATGTCAGCTAGCTCTAAGTGATGTTTCAGCCTGTGTGATCAACTGGGTAATCAGGAGGCGTGTGGGACTCAGGGCAGTTCCTTAGTGTTGGGACAATCTTATGCATTGTGCAAGGTCTCCTGTTCTTGGCTCCTGTCCACCAAATGCCAGAGCTATTTCAGATTAAAGGTAGTTGATAAAAGTTAACAAAATTTAATGTTCTTCAATGATTTTTAATTGAATCCCGAGTGGAACTAAATTATTATCTAAAAGAACATTATTTACATAACTGGGGATATTTGAACAAGAATTTTATGTAGGAGATAATAGTATTAATGCTATTTTGTAGATTAATTGGGGAGTTAGCCATTTATTCTTATAGAACACTTCCATATAGATTTGAAACGTTTCAAATAAAAGCCTTTAGAGACATGCCCTAAACTTTCTTTTTTCTTCATGTTTGTCGTGGAGGGAACTGGCACCATCAGCAATAGATGCAGTGGCTTCAGAGGGAAAACACTGAGCTGGAAAAGCTGGAAGGATGAAGTGAGAGTGAGCCTTCAGAGCACCCTTCTGGGGCTGGGTGATAGAGGTGTCTCAGATCTCCTTTAGATGTGGGCTTGGGTTTCTCAGAGTAGTAATGGGTCTCGTTCTCTTTAGACCTTTAGAAGCAGTGGCCATCAGGGAAGTTAGGATGCACATGATCGTTGTGAATGGTGAATGGTTCACTCCAGCAGGGGCCAGCAGAGAGCTAAGGGCATGATAACCACTGGCTCTCCCATGGCTTGCCCCACACCCTGGACACTGGTGCTGCTGTGTTAGGAGTTACCAGCTAGCCTGCGTCAAAAGGGTAGGAGAAAGGGACAGAAGAGGGGCACGGGACACAAGAATTGGAGTGATTCAAACTTAAAATGTCTTAATGATTTGATAACAGTTATCAAGAGAGAGGAGAGATAGATAGATAGATAGATAGATAGATAGATAGAGCGTGAAATTATTCCTGCTGGTGAGGGAAAGAACGGCTGAAGGCAGAAACTGAGTGGTACCATAGAAAGTTACATTACATTCCTTTTGGCAAGCTTGACTTTTGTGGTGTATGAAAACCCGAGCTGCTATAGCCTTTTGAGTCCCCTGTATCCACTGGATAGAATATCCACTTCTTAAGTACAGCCAGACACTTGTTATTTCACATTTTCAAAGCCATTGTTCAAGTTCTCAGAGATCTGAGAAGGTGAGGGCGTCACCGAATATGCAGGAGATGCCAGAGAGATGGCAAGGAACTGGATGCAGACCTAGAACTGCCATTTATCTAGAAGTAGGGAGCTTCTGGGGAAAAACTCATGCCCCAAATCACTAGTGTAGAAAAGTCCCCAAGTCCTGGGGCATCTCTTTCTCAGTTCTCTAATTAAGAAAAGACAAGGAAGACAAGGAAGAACTGATTGTATTCTTATGTGAGGCCTGTGGGGAATGAGTGGGTTCCTGTGAAATAAAACCCTTGTGCCTTCAGCCTCTGCTAATCAGAGGGTGCCACGGGAACTGGCAGGGGCAGATGGCTGAGATCCTATCACAGCAGCCCCAGGATTTAGGAACATTAATTTTAAAGGGGGATTAAAGCACAGAAGAACATTTAAAAAACATCATTCATTTTCATAAGCATCTAGGCATGCTCGCTGGTGAATGCTCATGTGACAGGTCTTTGTATCAAACTGTGATGAAAGTGAGGGGCTCTTACTATGAATCTGTGTGACGGGGAAGTCAGTGTTTGTCTTGTTAAAATGCCAGCAATAGTTACTCACATGTCTCATTTTTGGTTTGCTGGTTCCCGGGATAGAGTCTGTACCACTCTGGGTGGCTGGCTGTGGGAACAGAGCTTCTCTTAAGACACTGTGACTTCTTTGTAGAGTCCTTGGCAGGCAGGAGCAGCAAGGCAGCCAGTTCATCCTAGACTAGACCTCTAACCTGCTGACCTTTCTGGGCCTTAGACACCAAGCTGTTCTCATGAGCCTGGAGACTGCATCTCCAAGGACACTCAAGGCAAGGACACTCAAAGTGCTTTCAGCGAGAAATGAGGGTACACAGAGAATTCAGTTCCCTTAGTCCATATGCCTTCATTACTGATATTTTTCTATCTGGGAACATGCCTGTGGCCTGAAGATTCACGGCTCCCATTTCACCTGTACTCTTATTTTAGAAAATGTAAGTACCCCTTCCCTCTGACCATGACACCTCACCTTGGGATGGCTGAAACATGTTTTTTTTTCTTCTAAACAAAATTGATCCTTCTCCTCACCCACTTCACCCTCTTTTTAACTAGAGTGGTATTATAAACATAATGACCATGTCTGTCAGAGTTTCAGCTTGGAATGAAGTCAGAATGTGTCTTATAGTAGACGATGTCTTCCAGTTACCTTAGTTGTGTTTTTTTGAGATATGTTCTAGCACCAAACCCTGCAGAATGGGGGCTGGAGCTTGAAGGAGAATCCCAGAGGCAAGTGTGAAGCACTTAGACAAAATATTGTTTCACTAGTTACAAAAAATACATTAAAATATATTCTGAAAATTTCATGCATGTATACAATGTATTTTGATCACATCCACTTCCCAATCTCTTCCTCCAACTCTTCCCATGTCCCTTGTCTCCCTCCTAACTTCATGTTTTTTTTAAATCTGCTTAGTCTAATTAATGGTTCTAGTATGTGCATGGGTCTAGGGTAATTTACTGGAGGATAAGCGTCCTAGCAGGGGCCAAATCCTTGAAGAAAACTGGCTCTTTCTTCCTCAGTAGCCACCAACCACCTCTGCTAGCTCCTCTGTTAGGGGTGGGACCCTGTGAGACCTTCCTTGTCAATGCTGGAAGTTTGACTGGCATGATCTTGTATAGGTCTTGTGCAAGCAACCATGGCCACTGTGAGTCCATGTGTCCAATGACCCTGTTCATGTTCAGAAAACACTGCTCTACGTTGGTCCTCCTTAGTCTTTGGCTCTTCAATGGTCCAGAAGATGATATGAGGTTGGAGACTGTGGTCATTTCTTTATCAGCTTGAAAAGAGACTCAGAAGAGCTGGGCCCAGAATATAAAGCTTTCTTAGAAATACCAGAGTGAATTAAGTTCGTCTTGTTACTTTTTTTTTCTGATGTCCAAACACAACCTAGAATCAGAATGTAAGGCAGACCCTTGCCAGAGTACCCCATGCTCACACACCCTTCTGTTTGCCCTGAGATTCAAAGTAGAGAAGGGGTGGCTACAGGAATCCGATGAAAAATGGTGGCCTTGGGCAAACGCCAGCCCATAAACCAACAAGGCTTCTTTAGAAGCTAAAGGAAAGGCTTCAGGAAGTAAAAATGATCAAGAAGTGTTTTAAGCCACCTCTGGTGACCCTGATGATAAGTTAAAAGTCAGTTATTTTGAATGGTTTAAAGACTCTAACCTTGGCCCCGACCTGTCTCCGGAACAGACAGAGGCTGAAAGGGTCCAAAGTGAATTATGCAGAAGGCCATTTAGGCTAAGCCTCTTGGCGTTCTGAATTGGATGCCATTTTTAATTCTCATTTTCTTATGGCTGCTGCTGCTGCTGTGTGTGTTTGTGTTTGCAAAAGCAGTTTAGGTCCTGGAATTTCCAGCCCTCCCGTTAAGACCCGGGCTGCCTTGCTATCTCCCATCTTTGTCCCTCACCTCATTTTGCAGGATTGTTGCACATGTGTAAGCACAATGGGATTATTTATGCATTGTGTTTGTCCACTCTTTTCTGCGCCACAAAAGGAGAAACAGCCCGCACTGCGACTTAAGGGCTTTCTGACCGCTCCAAAGTCATGACATTTCCTTTGCTCTTTGATGGCTACCTTTGAAAAGCAGAGGGAGCTGGGTGACAAACTCCGGTGGCTCCAGGAGGGAGATGACTCTTCGTTGTTGTGAAAAAGCGCATTTAGTAACTTTTAAAGAGCAAATTGAGGACTTAATAGAGCATACAGTCTTCTTTAGAGATTGCTACAAGGTGGATTGTCTTGATAAAACATTTGAAGCCAGAAATCCATCAAGCGTCAGTCAGTGTAAGCACTGACCTGAACCCCACCCCCCCACATTCTCACCAAACTTCAGTTTTTTTTTTTTTTTTTTTTTTAAATAGAGAAAGGATAACTGTCCAGTACCTTTCATTTTGTCTTCTTTGCAATTCCCCTTCCAGGTCCAAATCAAATGAGAGAGCCCAGCGATGAACTATTTGGAGTCTGAGACCAGAGGAACTGGTAAGTGGAGGGTCAGCTGTCTGGGGTCCTGCAGAAGCCGTGACCACGCACTCAGGCTGACATTAGCTGACGTTAGCAGGTTCTTTCACCACTGAGAACAAAGCTGATCTTAAACAGTGAACACCTCAAATCACTACTCCCAAGCCCCACTGTCCCTGGCTACCACCTTTTTGACCTTATTGACAGCAGAACCTAAGGTCGTGTTGGTTCCTCCAAAGCGCTTTGCTGTCTGTGGGGTGAGAGGAGAGTCTTCAGCCTGGAGAAACTATGCACAGATGACACCCAGGGAGCTGTTACTCCCACTTTTTCTCTTAGGGTAATATTTATACTAAGTGGTATTTTGAGTAGCATGTATGTTTTAATTACTAAGCCCTTCGTAAGCCCTAGTTCAGAGGCTGTTTTCTTCTATTAAAGGGAGGTAAGTTGCCTATACCTTCTCATGAGCTTGTGATGAGATGCTAATTCACGGATTATGCTGAGAAACTAAAAAAAATGGTTGGAATCTAACAAGGGGAACTAATTGAAAAAGAAAATAGACACTTTGCAGAGTAAGCTGTGTTCGGTTGTGAGCAATGGATTAAGTGACAGGAAGAGAAGACACGGTGAGGAGGAGGAGGGCTGGCTTCTTGGGATGGGCCCATCAGGCCTGCTGGGCATTTGCCATTGTGCCTCTTGAGCCCAGGCCCTGGTGGCTGTGATGGTGGCATTTGCCTTTCATTTTTATCCCTTTCCTCTTTGGAGAAGAAAAATGCACAAAAATAGACAGAGTGATGTAAGATCAACCATGTGCTCACTACTGAGAGCTAGTGATAGTGACCCTTAAGTCATTTTTGCTGTAGGCTCTAGTGTTATATGAAAGAAATAGGATGTCATGAAAACTGAAGTGTCTCCTTCAGTTCCCTCCTAGTATACGTTCATGTTCTTCTTTCTCCAGGAAAGGGGACTCTATGACCTTGATTGATTTATTCAATTTATTTATTTATTTTGGTTTTTCAAGACAGGGTTTCTCTGTGTGGCCCTGGCTGTGGGAGCCCATGGTGACTCCAATTTGTAGCTTGATTCCGTCTTGACTCAAGGTCAGAGAGTTCAAGCTTGTCTTTGCCCATTTAGGATGAATAACAGGATGTTTTGCCAAAGGTGTGGTTACCAGATGTCTTGAGAATTAAGGAGGTGTTTACACTTGTTTGTACCCTGAACCATGGTGTCCTTGAGAGGGGGAAGACTTTTTTCCCACTTGCTTAGGGTATAAAAAGGCCATGAGAAATAAACTCAGGGCTGCTGTGGTATTGACTCAGAGCCCTCCCAAAGCTATCCTGAGTCTCTGTCTTTTTTCTTTATGTCTCTATTTTTCCTGTCTGTAATTTCTCAATCTTTACTCCCCTATTTAGGACTGTTAGACAGGCCAGTCAGGGCCAAGCACTTGGCTGTCCTGAAACTCACTCTGTTGACCAGGCTGGCCTTGAACTCACAGAGATCCACCTGCCTCTGCCTCCCAAGTACTGGGATTAAAGGTGTGGGCCATCACTGCCTGGCTGATTGGTTTATTTTTCTCCTTTACAATATGCCTATAGTTTTGCTGGTATCTTTGTTGTTATTTTAAAATGTTTATTTATTTATTTTTTAAGGACAGGGCTCTGCTATGTATCCCAGGTGGGTCTTAAACTCCTGATCTCAGTCTTCCAAATATTAGAATTACAACATGTAACATGTCTGAATTTATTGTTATTGTGTGTGTGTGTGTGTGTGTGTGTGTGTGTGTGTGTGTGATCTTTTTTAAATTAGTATTTTTGGTTAGCATACATAATAATGGGTTTTGTCATGGCATCTTCACACATGTGTCTTTATATCTTGAGTTCTGTTGTTAGTTTTTAAATTTTCATGCTTTTATCTTCTAAGTCTTTCTATGTTGAGATCTGTGAATTGTTCCATTTTAGTTTCGGTCCTGTGCTTATTTGTATGGGGCTATAAAAAACAGCCTTTTGCTATGTTCAGGCATGCCAAGAACTCTCTGAGTGTCCCCCACCAGAATGTCCGTGTGTTCTAAGGACAGTCCTCCTACTGGGTTGCTATCCCTCTAGGCTGCACTCTGGCCTTCCAACTCTTGGTTTGCTCCTCTGTTTTAGCAGAGACCATATTACAGCAGCTTCCTGAGGTGGGCAGCCTGAGAGTTTTGAGAACCTGAAAACCTAAAGATGAGTGTATTTTATCATTGCACTTATTGCTTTTGCTGGATGCATAAGCGCTATATTGGAAATGTTTCCAAAAGGAGTTTAAAGAGAGCCATCACTGTCCTCTGCCTTCAGCGAGGCACTTGGGGACACATGCTGCTCTGATAGCTCTTGCTGTTGTTCTTACAGCATCCTGAGATCTTAGAGCAGTGTGTCCTGACATGGGCTAGTTTTCATCTACTTGCTGGGCAGTGACGGGGCATACCAGGCCCATTCAGTCCTGGGAGAGTTCTTGACTAGTTTCTGCTATGTACCCCCCTGCTCGCCCCCATTCTCTCTCCCTGCATCTTTTGTCACTTAGTTCTCCTAAACTGTCCCTCCTAGATTTTGTGTATGCTTTAAATTCTTTTCCTGTCACTTTACCTTTTTGTTCTACTTTATGGCTTAATCTCGACTTAAAAACGAAATCTTGTTTAATCCTCAGAGGGATTTTTTTCCCCTCCCCTTTGAAGCATCTTCAGTTCCCATGGATCCTTAAAATCACTTTCCTTCCTTTTCTTTCTTTAACAAATGGTATCTGTTCTTAGTTCCTGGATACTGAACATCACCCTCACATCTGCAATGGCGCTAACAGTGATTCAAAAAGTGTCTTCTCCACCACGCAATCTGCTCACCTTGAAATTGTCCCCTCATCTTTCAGAGGACTCCAAGTACCTGGGACTGTCCACTGACCCCTCACAGCTGAGTTGGTTAGTCAACCTGTTAGAGACTCCATAAATGAGGCTTTAATGAAAAGAAGTCTGGCTCTCTGCTTGGAAGCGGCCCCCATCATTTCCCTTTAAACCTGAATACACCCGACTGATAATGCAGGGTTAGTTGCCAGAAGAGGTACACTGTGCTCCCTTTCACTGTAATTTCTGAATTAATGTTTTTAGGTTGGCATACAAAGTAATGGGTTTCACTTTTTGTGTTCCTGACGGGCACATAATTCTGGATAACAGCATCTAAAAACCAAGTGGAGAAAAAGGCTACTGGGTCCAGTCTTCAGAGCTAAGACTTGTCCTCTAATCTGTAGGCTATTTTGCCCTCTCTGGAGAATTAACTACAGGGTCAGAGAGGATCAATTTCTCTAGTGGGCAAGTAAGAATAGAATTTGGGGTCTAAATGCTTCTTAAACAGGCATTCACCTGTTTCCTTGTTTATAGCTCATCTCTGCTCCCATGTCCTGTCCAGTGTTACAGGAAAAGCCAGATGATAAATCTCGGGCGAGCCTGTCCAGTAAATCAGAGATGCTTCTCCATTTCTTTACTGCCAGATTAGAATCTGGCTTTCTCCCTCTGCTAAGGCAGTTACTGCTCACCTTTCTGCTTTTCAGGTTGTGCCTCGGGCTATTGCTGTTTATCTGCCCACCGTGCTTGTTTTTATAGTGTGCCTTGGAAATCCATCCATTGTCATTTCATTTGGAGTAAAGATGTGGAGACTAGCGCACACATTTGGCTTTCTATCATAATTGGAAGCCAGTTTGATCTTATTTTCCTCTGTAGTTAAATGTTTTGATTTTTTTACATTTATACCTCTAACCCATCTGGAACTCATTTTTATATGTAGCAGGGCATTATTGTTCATTTTTATTTTTTAGATAGAAAGTGAAAATTTCCAACATGATGAATATTTTGTCCTTGGCCTTTTGAGAGGTAAACCCGTTGCTATCACCCACCATAGCCTAAGCTTTCTGTTGATGCCATACCATTTTAATTGCTAAAATATTTATGATAGCTTGGCCTCTGCTAGTCATTGCTTCTGTTCTCTTTCTAGAATTGTGTTGGCTCTTCTTAGGACTTGACTTTTCCAAATTCATGAACTTAAGAATCATTTTGCTAATTTTTACTGTTATTGGGGTTGGAATCATATTAATATTATCAGGAAAATACATCTTCATCCAGTCTGCCATCCATGAAAAAGGTATGCATTATTTATTTAAGATTTCTCATATGGTCTTTCTTAATATTTTATGATTTTCTCTTAGTTTGTTAGGTGTGTTTTAGATTTCTTAATTATTTTTGCTATCATGAAGTATATATATATACACACAGATGTTATTATGTATTTTAATTGTGATTGCTTGTACTATATGGGAATGTTGTTGGTCAGATTGTGTTAAAGTCCTTATATAGAATTTCTGTTCTGCCTTCTCATTGGTTGTAAACCCAACCACATGACCTCCTCATCACTGCCCATCTATACAGACCTCCAGATCTTCTATGGTTGGTATTGAGATTAAAGGCGTGTGTCTCCATGCTGGCTGTATCCTTGAACACACAGAGATCTGCCTAGCTCTGCCTCCCAAGTGCTGGGATTAAAGATGTGCACCACCACTGCCTAGCTTTTACTATGGCTTGATATTAGCTCTGACCCCCAAGCAACTTTATTTATTAATATACAAATAAAATCACATTTCAGTACAAATAAAATATCACCATACTCTAGTGAGTAGATTGGTGTTGCCATGCCAACATGTCTCATGTCAACAGAATTCTAAGCTATTAAAACATTTAAATGCCATATTCTCTAGGTCTATAAAGTATTTAAAGATACCTATACATCTGATATATATTTCTGTATATCTAGAAAACCTAATTAACATGACTATGAATATGACAGGCATGAGTGACTATTAACCTGTAATTCTTATCAATCTAAATAACTTAAAGACTAAGGCTTCACATTATAAAATTAAATAATCTGTAAACAGATGTATAGTATAGGGACAATGACCTCAAAGTTGTGACAATATACAAAAATATCTTAATCAAAAGTTGAAATGTATAGTGCAATATGACAACAATATTCTGAATATGTATCAATATACAGAATACCCTAAACAGAGGTAGAACATACATATAGTATAACAAATATAATTTTACATTTATATCAATATACAAAATATTTCAAACAGGAATAGGAACATATATACAATAGGACAAATATAATTTTTCATTTGTATCAATATGCAAATTATCTTAAACAGGAATAGAAAAATAATTTTATGTTTGTATCAATATATAAGAATCCATACCAATGCAAATTATCTAAAGCTGATAGTTACTGATTTAGTTTACAAGTAGATATAATAATCTACCTTATTATCCTATCCTATCTATTCCCCTTTTTTCTTTTCAAAAGAGAATCCTAAGTCTAAACTTTATTGTTCTACCCCGAACCCTATTACAACTTATAACTAACCCCTAACAGATGCTAATTATCCATAATCCTGAGAAAACAGAACCTTTTGGGAGAGGGGGCATAGTTTACTTAAAATTACTTCCTGCTGTCTAGGGTGTGACAGTATCTCTGTGGGATCCTGTAAGAAAACTAAAACAGTGGTTAACTCTCATAAGGACTAACTGTAATGTTTGTAGCTAGTCTCAGAGTAATGGGTAAAGTTTATCTGAAGTTCTGGCTAGAGGTGTAAGATAATGGATTATCATATCCACCTTGGAACTCTACTGAACAGTTTGTAGTCCAGAGCTGATCTTTGAGTGGTGTTTATCAGCTCAATGGCATCATTATGAACCAGGTAGAATTGTTGTTGTGGGGCCCCATCTTTTGTCTGGAGACTTCAGAGATCACAGATAGGAAAATTCATTGTTTTCTGTGGATAACTTAAACATTATTAATATCAAAATGGAAAGTTTAAATTTTAGGATAGCACTATATCCAAAGAAAGTTTCTAAAGAGTCAAGAATAAGTATGGGGAAAAATAGAATTTTGAGAACAATAGTCCCTAGATTTTTGGTTTTCTTCTGTTCTACACCAGGTGGCTAATTATAGTTTTCCTTGGTTATAATAAAAGGTAAATTAGATATAA
Organism: Peromyscus eremicus; assembly: GCF_949786415.1. Lineage (NCBI taxonomy): Eukaryota > Metazoa > Chordata > Mammalia > Rodentia > Cricetidae > Peromyscus > Peromyscus eremicus. The sequence goes on along the minus strand of NC_081422.1, from coordinate 94,543,255 downwards.
AATTTAGACTCACAAAAATAGGATAGATGATGGTGTTTTCTTTAATTTTACCAAATACAAATAGACTAGATATTGTAACTGTAATTCTTGCTTAATAACTGTTTTGTTATATGTAATTTTACTATGTTAAAATGAAAACCTTCCTTTTTTGATTAGATAGAAAAGGGGAAGGCTGTGGAATGATATTTCTGTATGCTGTGAATATATGTTACTACCACTGGTTAATAAAGAAGCTGTTTTGGCCTATGGCAAGACAGGTTATAGCCAGGTGGGAAATCCAAGCAGAGAGACAGGGAGAAGAAGGGCGGAGTCAGGGAAGACACCACCCGGCTGCTCAAGGAGCAAGATGCCAGCAGACCGGTAAAGCCATGGCCATGTGGCAAAATATAGATTAGTAGAAATGGGTTAATTTAAGATGTCAGAGCTAGCTAGCAATAAGCCTGAGCCATAGACCAGTTTGTAATTAATATAAGCCTCTGTGTGTTTATTTGGGACCAAGTGGCTGTAGGATATAGGAAAACTTCTGGCTACAACAGGAAGCGTCTCTACCTTGATGTTCTGAAAAAAGTATGTGGTAGCTCTGGAGAGGAAAACACTTTGACCATTGATTCTATTTTTTTTTGGTTTCTGGAAAGATCCTGAAAAGACCTGTCAAGATTGGCAATGGGTCTCTAAGGAAACATGGCAGGCAGATGTTATTTGCAGGCTGTGCCAATGATCCTTTGAACACCTTCATGACCAGAAGAGCAAGGGAAGGAGGGAGATGCTCCCACTTGCCAGTGCCTTATAAAAGACCCCATGTGACACTAGGTATATTTTCTAAATGTTCACTTTTAAAAATATGCATTATTTTTATATTATATATATATGTGTGTATTGCTGCACATCATACAAACAACTATAGTGCTATGACCTTTAAGATCTGAAAAGGAGGGAAGGAAACTCCAATGTCCTTTGCCATCTTGAGAGACTGTTTTGTAATCTTGCAAACAAATTTGATTCCAGAGCCAGGATTACACAAGGACACAGCACTGGGGCCAAAGGTTGGCTTTGGAAATAATCTCAGGAGAAGCTAGATTTTTTTCTGGGATAAAATTATTATTATTTTTAATTTGCAAAGTAGAATTTGAAACATTTCAAAGTACTTCCATTTTCAATCATGTGGCTGCCTCTATTGAAGTAAAATTTCACTTGAAATGAATATGGGCCTGACTTGGGAATTGCTTTCCAATCTAAAAGAGGTTAGATAAACGTCTCTCCTAGACTCAGTTCTTACTTGAAGAGAAACAAGCAATGACTTTCAAAATCCTCACTGTGTTATGGAGTGGCAAGGAGAAATAAATTTCCTTTAATGTGACCTCTCACGCTAATAACCCAGGTGCAGGCCAGACTGAACTAAAGTCAGTTTTTAGTATATCAATTGTTCCGTCTCAAAACAAGGGTATCCACTAAAAATTGGGTCAAAACATGAACTTTATCTCTTGTTGTTAGTCAGTATGCCAGAAACATCTGCTGGAGGAAGGACGTCTTCGTACACACTCAAGCCTCATTACTTAGTTGCCAGGGAAAGCCAGACTTTCCTAAGTTTTCATTTTAATCCATGGAGAGTTAATGCTTACAAGTAAATCAGTTAGTTCTCAGTCTTTTGTTTTCTGCTGCTCACAATGGGAAGCTCCATGGCTGGGACTCTGGGCTGTGTTTCAGAAGTGGAGGAATCTGACTTAGACATGCAGTCCAGAAGCAAAGCAAGGAAAACAGCACTTGGTTGTAGCGGAGCTGAAACTCAGTATGGATTTCCAGGGAATGAGGCTGGGCTGCGGCAGTGCCTATGGTGGTGAACAACAGGTCAGGCACAGTGGCTTTTGACCAGAGCACTTTTTTCCCCATTCAGATTGAAAATGACATCCTTTTGTTCTGATAAACGGACATTTCCTTCTTTTTTGTTTCTGGAGTTGATCCCAGCACTATGTGTGCCAGGCAGATTCTCTACTAATGATCTATCTCCACAGCAGACATTTCCATCTTGATGGGCTCCCTAAGGGGTACCCACACATATCCTGCAGAGCAAAGGGGACTGAAAGCTATTTTCACAGTTCATCTCGAGAGATTCCATGTCTTCCCTTGGGTGGAACTTCCCTTATAGTACATGTTAGGGTAATCTGGGGCACATTGGCTTCTGTTCTGGTCAGGAGCCTGTGGCCCACAGTCTCCCCAATAGGAAGGACTTGTTCAGTTGTATCCACAGTCTTAGAGTTGCTTAAAACTTTCTCCAATAATGTCTAGCTTAAAGTTTTTTCACTGTTTACTTTTCAGTTTTGTGTGTGTGTGTGTGTGTGAGAGAGAGAGAGAGAGAGAGAGAGAGAGAGAGAGAGAGAGAGAGAGACAGAGAGAGAGAGAGACAGAGAGACAGAGAGACAGAGATAGACAGAGAGAGGGGGAGAGGGAGAGGGAGAGGGAGAGGGAGAGGAGAGACTTGGGAAGAGGTTTAGAGGTATGCTGTGGTGAAGGATCTTGTATTCGGAGCCTTGGTGTTAGGTAGAGAGGTGCTCCTGTATGGAAGCATAGTCCCTGATGACCATTCTAGCCCTTGTCCTTTATGAAGATGTGAGCCCAAGTTGTTCTGAGACATTAAGCTCAAAACTGTGTCCTTTGAGTAAAAGGTGAATATTTTTCAATAATAATATTATAGTGCCTTACTTAGTAGATGATCTAGAGACTTTTGGTCATCAGCTGATTGGCTTTACTCTAAAGATGTCCCAATTGCCACCAAACCTTCATGGTTTCTGAATCTTCCTATGGCTCACATTGGGGAGGCTCTGCCCCATGTTCTTGTGATGTGGAATGGCCGTGCTACCAATTGGTGTTTATATTCTGATCCTATGGGATATGCCTACTTACTTCATAGGTCACCCTTGATTCCCTTTCTCTTCATGATGCTACCAAAACAGCTATCCCCAAAGCAACCAATTACGGTGCTTGCTTGTCTACAGCACATATATAGAAAGGAGAAAAATCTGCCCATTTTGCAGGGTTTTTATTACATTATTTCAATATTATTATTATTTTTTGGTGAGTTCTCTTTTTTTCTCTTCAGTGGATTGTGTGATGTTTAAAAGAGGAAACTAATGGATGCGTTTGATTGTTGTATCCACAGCCCTGGAAAGGGGAAGGGGGATGGTACTACCTAGAATGAGAAGTTGTTTTAAGTTGAATTTTCTAGTATCTAGTTGCTATGGCTCTCCTGGGCAAATGGACGAACACTGAATAAAGAAAATGAACCAATAAATCAGTATTAACGTTTTCCTCTTTGTGGCTCAGAATCAATCATAAAATCATGGCTGGATCCCAATTTTTGGTACTAATCGAAATGACAACCTTGGCTGCTAGACTCATTCCTTGACATACTGGCCTTTAGAGGACAGAGATAAAGTATGGAAAGATGGAATGCTGTGTTTTTCCACCAGAGATGCTGCTGTCTTTGTTCTTGTCCTATTTCCCCTTTAAAGAGGCCATCAAGGCCCCTGGTCCAGGACCACGTGCTAATGTTACATACTCACCCCTGTGCTGCTTACAGCACAGACAAACATGCCCTGCCCACCCTCCACAGGGTCCAAGCCCCCAGCCCCGTAGCTCAGAGTGTCCCATCCGCCTGCCCTGCCCACCCTCCACAGGGTCCAAGCCCCCAGCCCCGTAGCTCAGAGTTTAAGTGTCCCACCCACCCCGAGACTTCGTGTGTAAACAGGGTCAGGCTTCCAGGGAGACTGCTGCCAGCAACACTGGCTGTCTAACTGGCAAGGCCCAACGCAACATAAAAATACAAATCCCGTGTTAAAACTAGTAAGAGTTTCAGGACAGAGCCATTAAAGTAAGTGCAGCATCTCTTTTAAGGGATACTGCACAGGTCTGTGCCCACCAGCACTGACCCACAACCAGTTGTCTTCTGGAAAGGCTATGCTGGAAGATGTGTTTGGAGACACAGCTTCTGTGGGTCAGGGGCAGGAAGAGCTTGCTCCGTGCTTTTTCTTCCCTTTCTGGTCTTCTCTGGTGATGCTGTCTCGCATGTTGTCTCCCACAGTCTCAGGTCTCTGCTCACAGCTTCAGTTCTATCTTCCTGTCTTTACCTGCTCTCCTTCCACTTGGAAGTCCAGCTCTCCATGCTCCAGCTCTGCATCATTCCTGAAACATCTCTGAGGATGGCTTAAATCTCCTTTATCTGTTGACTCTTGACTTCAGTTCCATCACCTTTTTCCACCTTTACCTCCATCACTCCGGTCCTAGCCTCCCAGGGCTCTTCCCTATGTTACTACAGTGTACAGCCTATGGACCACTCTCTATGCCTCTGTCTCTCTCTGCGCACCCTCCAGCCTGCTCTCGAAGAGTGGAGCATGTCTCTTTCCTCTCAAAACCCTCCAAGGTTCCCATCTCACTCATCTCATCTTACTTTTGAGTTTGCTAATCTGCTCTCCTCTTTTCTTTGTCCCAGACACTCTGGACTCTGCCTTTCCTAGGCAATGTCAACGGTATTTGCATGAAGGAGTGTACTTTCTGTTCACTGAATGTTGACAGCTCTTCCCTCAGATAACCATATGGCTCACTGCTGCTCAGGCTTCATGTCTTCAAACACCTGCTCTCCCTTCCCTGCACCAAATGCTGCTCCACATTTTATTTTCTTTCCTTATCACACATCATCATCTGCTGTACAATATATTGTACTCATGTATTTATTTATTGCTTGGATCTCCTTCCTAGAAAAACCCCAGGAAGGCAGGGATTTCTGCTTGCTTGTTTCCTCCCAAGTACCCTAGTACCTAGCCAGCATGCCCAACCTTTTGACATATCAACATAACATTGTTATCTACAAAGTTCATGCTCGAGAACTGTGGAATTGACTTACAAGGAAAAAACTTTCAAAACATGTATAATGTTTTAGCTAAGTTTATGATTTAATGTGGGGACATACTCATAACTCTCTTGTGCCACAAGCAAGTGCACAGGGCTCACAGGGCACAGGCTGGGCACTCCTGGGAAGGCCTATCATAGCTGGTTCTCACTCAGTGTTGGAAGAGGGTGAGTCTTTGCCAGAATTGGGCTTTATTGATTATTTTTGGCTGTATTTTTCTGCTGTCTGGCCTTGGCCTGCTTGGACATCACTTCTTGAAAACACACACACACACACACACACACACACATACACACAGATGTGAGTGCTCACACACACTCACATGCACACACACATACACATGTGTGCACACACACTTATTTCTCATTCATTAATTTGGACGTGTATGAGGAACTGTAGATAAAAGAGAGACTGATCCCTGACCTTATGTTATTTATTTATTTAATTTTTCATTTTACATACCAATCACAGATGCCCCTCTCTTCTCTCATGCCCCTCAGCCTTCCCCCTGACAACCCCCTCCCCCGTTCCTTTCTCCGACAAGGTAAGGCTTCCCATGGGGAGTCAGCAGAGCCTGGTACATTTAGTTGAGTCAAGTCCAACAACCCCCCTCCGCATCAACACTGTGCAATGTGTCCCACCATAGGTAGTGGGCTCCACAAAGCCAGTTTATGCACCAGGGATGGATCCTGATCTTATTGCCAGGGGTCCCTTAAGCAGATCAAGCTATACAACTTTCTTGCTTATGCAGAGGGCTTAGTCTAGTCCCATGGAGGCTCCACAGTTGTTGGTCTAAAGTTGAACTAAGAGGTGAGTGACCTTATGTTATTTATATGCTATGAGAAATGAGTAGGAGTGAGTGAGAGAGAGAGAGAGAGAGAGAGAGAGAGAGAGAGAGAGAGAGAGAGAGAGAAATAGAGATGAGTGAAGAGGATATTTCTTATGACTGTGGTAAGGGCACATGAGGTTCCATCTTAGAAGGCCTCTTTGAGAAGGTGACATTTCAGAGGAACCCACATGAATAATGAGCCAGGGGGGACCTTCCAGTTAAGGAGTCAAGGGAGGGAAGCTGCTGCAGGTCGAGTGTGTCAAGGTGGTGGTGAGCCTGGGAAGACAAGGTGATGGCTGCCTTGCAAGGCAGGTAAGCAGTTAGGATTCTTGTATAGGATCCTCTGTCTGTGGTGAGCATAAGCACATACTGGCTTTCAGGGCTTAGCATTTGAAGACTCTGATGTTCTTTTGAAGCATAAATCATGAGCTTTTGAGTCAAATATTCCTGGATCTAAATTCCGTTTGCCAAGGACAAGACTTTGGTTTGGTTTGGTGAGAGGCATTCACACAAACAGTGCTTACTGTTTCTTCCTGGACAAGATGTTACAGACATTTTGTCCTTTGGAGATTCACCTGCCCATGTACCAGATGAGAGATCTGTTGATGTTGTGGGGGGTAAGGATGGGGGCCCCTTGCCATGCTATGGGTTAATTCCTCATTGCTGCATTAGGGGAGACCAGGGAAATCTTGGGGGACAAGTTTGAGGCAGTAGTTTGTTAGCAACCATACAGAAATATTACAGCATTTTAACTGGGAATCATCAGAGAAGGAGCCCAGTGAAGAAGATATGACATGGTATAAATGCCGACCCTTCCTACCAGGTGCCCATTGTCCTGTGGATGGGAAGGGCAACAAAGAACACTTGACTTATGTGGTCTTACTGATTTGTGTGTATTCCTAGTCAGGAAGCATATAGTCAAGAGAATCGACTCAAAGTAGGTCTCTGTGTTCAAGTGGAGGCTGTTTCATCTACTTAGAATATAGTCTTGGCTAAGTCACTGGTGCTCTCTGGGTCTGTCTCACCTGGGAAGAGACCTAATAATAAGCAGGAGAGGATGCCACATCCCTAGGGTTGGTGTGAGCACTGAGAGTGTTCTTGTCGCTAGTGATTAAACATCTCAGGAACATGCCTAAGTTTGGGCATGCTTTGTGCTGCTAGTGTCTGGGACCAATGATACCTAAAGAACAAAGTTGTTGTGACTGTAAAGTCTAAGATGAAGAGGCTGACATCAAGTGAGAGACTTCATGCTGCTTCATCCCATGGCAGAAGGTGGAGGGCCAGATCACACGAGAGAGCAGAAGAATGGGCCTGAACCCAAATTTACGACAAGTCCATTTTCGCCAATGAATCCATTCCCAAGTTAATGACACCGATCCACTGTGAACAAAGGCCCTGCGACACAAACACCACTGCTGCACGTGGTGGACTTTATCTGTAATTCTACTCTTCAGAGGTTGAGGCAGGAGGGTTGCTGTAAGTTAGAGGCTAGCCTAGGATACATGGTGAGTTTGAGGCCAGTCCAGGTTACATAGCAAGTACCAGGCTAGCTTTGGCTATGTATGACATAGTCCCCATCTCAAAGGAGTATCAGTTCTCAACATCTCTGAACTTTCACTGTAGTATATGAACTTTGGCATTCTAAGTTTCATCCATTTTCAATCAACTGGGCCCTTCGATATAGTACTTTCTCCAGTCCAAAATAACAGAAAATGAAAATGTGAAAAATGAAGAGGTAAAAGTGCATATTCCAGTTGCTGAGAATTCCAGATCAGTGCTATGACCTGGACAGTCTTACTAAAGTGGTAATTCTAAATTCAAAGCCAAAAAAAGTAAAACACTCAAGATGAGAACCAGAAGCATAAAATCAAAAGCTGCACACCAGGCTAGCCCCTGTTCTCTTGCTATCTCTCAAATGTTGGGATACAGGCATGTGACACCAGACCACACTCAGGCCAGGTTTCTATTCTTGTTGTTATTGGGTTTTGGTTTTGGTTTTGTAAGGTAGGGGGTCTTGTAGCCCAGGTTAGCCTCTAACTTACCACCTTGAACTCTTATTTCCACTTCCCAAGTGCTAGAGACATGTGCCACCACACCTGTCTTGAGAGAATAAGCCTTCTAATTTATAATTACCGCCTGTGCTTGGCAAACATGACTCAGCTATATTTCTTCTTACCAGTATGTTATTGCTATTGAGGTATATTCTTAATATAATAGAATACAAAAATGTTAATTTTACAGTTCCATAGTACTGATACACGGACCAATGGGATCAAATAAAAGATAAGTAGGCTCATGTATACGACCAACTGAGTTTTGACAATAATACTGAGGCAGTTCAACAGGAAAAATTAATTCAAGAACTGATGCTGGAACAAAATAATACACTTAAAATTTAAAGATGGGTTATAGCCCTAGGAGTTAAAATATAGACTATAAAGAGTTTAGAAGAAAAAATTCCTGATCAAAAATCAAATGAATTGTACCTCATCAAAAATTTTAATTTACTTATCAAAGGACACTATTAAGACATTCAGAGGGGAAGGAGGCTTTTTAGAGATCCAAAGTATGTGCTGGGAAGATGGCTCATCAGGTAAAGGCACTTGTGGCCAAGCCTGATGACCTGAGTTAGGTCCCTGAGACTCATGGGGTGGAGGAGACTGCTACGTTAATCTCTGAGCTCCACACAGGCGTCCCCTTCCACACTAAATAAATAAGTATACTGCTACTATGTTTCAATCATCTCTGTCAGATCTAAAACTCCTGCTCCTAAGCCCACTGTGAGCTGCAAATCCAGGCACCTTGTCCTCCAGTTTCCCTCAATGCCTGTTTAGCAGAGGGCAGCCATTTTTCTCATCTTTTTGCCTTTGGAGGTTAGAAGATGGAAACACAGTAGAAAATAAGTGGCCATTTTCCTGGACTTCCTAAAGCCCATGTTTGACTTTCTCCTGGTGGTAAAAGGTAATGCTTAGAAATCCCGATTCACACTATTACCTGCTCTAACTCCATAGAGTGTTTCATCACCCTATGGGGATGAAATGACTCCTACAGACAGACCAAAAACATTTTACTCTTTGCAGTGCTGGGTCTTGAGCCCAGGACCTCACACATTGCAGGCAAGGCTTCTACTAGTGAGTTATAGCCTCAGCTTCCTTAAAATCATTATTTTTATTAAATATGCTCCATAAAATCTCTGTCTCTGGAAGGAATGTGCACATTTACTTTTGAATGTGTTTTTAAAATTATTCTGAACATGAAATAATTTTTTATTGTCCCAGTTTTCCTACATACAGCATAAAAAAGTTGTGTAAGCTCTATGTTCTAGAGGTTCTTCAACCTTCCCCAAACAGAGCCATCATCTGGGGACCAAGTACTCAAACACATGCCAGTAAGGATGACTGTACCAATTACTTTTCTATTGCTGTGGTAAAACACCATAAAACACCATGACCAAGGCTAATGGAGGTTATGTGAGCCAAGAACGTGAGATGTAGATGTTCAAGGTCATCCGTGGCTGCATAGCATGTTTGAAGCTAGCCTGGGATACAAGAAGCCTTTTCTCACAAAAATGAAAAAATGAAAAATAAAAGGAAGGAACAGGGTAAATCAGCAAGGGGAGTTTCCACCCAGAGAGCAGACCAGGGGCATGGGCATCCTTTTCACTGGGTACGCAGAGAGTAGGCTGGAAGAGGAAGGGGTGGGTCAGGAGGAAGGATAGTTAGTGCTGAAGGGAGGTGGGGACCTGAGAAAACCCCTGGGCAAAGCATCTTACTCACTTGCGCAGCTGGGCCGGCTGTCTTGGTGTTTAGCAACAGTTCGGGTGCTGCTGCCTCCTGCTGGTGGTCAGGTGGCCTCCTCTGAGGGGTAAGGATGGAAGGTGGGGAGCCAGTTCTGTGTGTGAACACCAAGAGGCCAATGTGAATGTGTTCCTCCATGCAGTAGCCACTCACGTTTCCTAAGGAAATTAAAAAAAAAATCTTCAAACTGAAAATCTGTTCTCAGGTCAATGAGGGAGGTGATAGCTAATATGTTTCTAACTTCCTCGTCGATTATCCATTGTGTGATGAGGACTGTATGTGGAAACACTGCAGATAAAGGTGTCTCAATTAAGACTTTAATTTAGATTTAATAAGAGTTATTATATGCTAATAAAAGATCAATTAGCAGTTAAATAGCCATTGATCCAGGTACAATAAGTACGTCAGAGAGACATCAAGTTGTCATTGAAGAGCTGGAGATTACATGGGCAACATGTGAGCAATTAGATTCTCAATATATTCAGGATATAATGAATGTCAATGCATTTAATTGCTATTTAACAAGGAAGCCTAATGTAAAGTCTCATGCCTATTAACTCACATACCTGTTCGCAGTTCTTCAATAGGCTCGTTTATCCATCGATGCGTTCGACAAATGATTAAGCACGCACCAGCTAAAGTGAGAGGAACATCAGTATTAATGACAGCCCTACCTTCAAAGAACTTAGAATTTAGTAGTGAAATAGAATTCACCGAAATAGAAAAGACAGAAGGAAAGGTAGAAAGGAGAATGTATTTTCCATATGTTTTCTGATGAGCTTTCAGCTGGTGTCATTGTTAACTGAAAACTCTCTCACAGTGAAAGCAACTTTGTATTGTTGGGAACCGTGATAAAGGGGATATTTGTTACTACATCAAAATACAGCAAATCTCACTGATAAAGCCAATAAAAGAGCAATTGGGAAAGTTGCTCTGGGTGTGTGTTCTGGTGGTGTAATGGGAGACGCTAACCCTCTCATTCCTCTTCCTGGGTGATGAGAGGGGAAAGTGATAGACAGCAGCTTTGGTCTATGAGCTGAGATCTTTCCAGGAATCTCAAGACCATATTAATTGTCAAAAGGCATTCTGTGTCTCATTAACTCCTTCTTGGTGAAAGCTGGAGCTGCTATAGGACTCAGTGGTCAGACAAGTGTCAGGTCCTGTTTTATGTGCTATGACCTAACAGGCCCCAAACCCACACTCGGTAAGTCTCCCACGAGCATTAGCCTTGGTGAGTATTTGACACGGGGAATTAAATGGACCGTGTTCCATCTTCAAGTCAATCAGAAACTGGGAGAAGAGATGTACTACAGACTGTGTGTGTGTGTGTGTGTGTGTGTGTGTGTGTGTGTGTGTAGGACGAACATGAATGTGAATCTAGAAGATTCTTCTGGCTGTCTGTTGATGTGAGAAATGGAATCCCAGAAGCTTGGAAATCAGGGCACATGTGGAGATGGAGCTTAAATTGCAATTGTAAAAGAAATAAATAAGTCAAAGAAAAACAATCTGCTTGAAAACTTAAAAAAAAGTACATAAAATACTTTGAAGATGGACTACAATTGTTTCAAAACCGTACAGTTTTTGTGCACAAAGTCAAAACATTCGCTTTGAAAACTCCCTTTAATCTTGGAGACTGTGTTCAGACAGCTCTGGGGGTTGGGTTCCCTTCTAAGCAGGAGGTACTTATTGTGTGAACACTCACTATGTGGGGCTGTGGGGACAGGCAGGGCACAGCTATGCTTGTGGAGGGAGGTGCAGAGGAAGTGCGGAGGTACATGGACAAAGGATGGAGCATGTAGGGACAGCTCAGCACTGACCTAGACCACGGTTGTGAGCGGGGTAGGCCTCGGTCAGCTCCAAATCTTACTATATCACACGTGTAAACTGGTAAAGGCCTTGGCCAGAGTAACTACTTTGCCTCTCCACCTTCAGGAGTTTGAAGAAAAATGAAAAGTAGAGGCAGGGCGAAAGTAACTTGGTGTTTGCTTCCCTCCTCAGGCGTTCCCTTCCCCTCGAAGAGTCTGGATGGGAGCAAGCACGACATCACTGAATAAGCTAATCCTGACCATAGGATGCAAGAGGAGCTTCCATTACCGCCCCATCACACAAACCACGGGCTTAAACAGAGCAAAACAGCGATTTGAATAGCAAGCACTTAAAAAGCATCCCTTGTTCTCCACCTCCACATCCAACAGCCCTCCCCAGAGCAGACACGGCATTCTGAGAGGAATGGAAATATCCCTCCTAAGCACACGAAGCACAACAAAAGCCAAGTTAAGAAGGTTAGCGACTTAGTTGTCTCAGCAACATGCCATCAAGTTGAGATGAGTAGGGAACTCTGATAACAGGAGGGAGAGGGAAACATCAAAAGCCACAAAGAGGAACAAGCCGGGGTGCCTAACAGAGCAAAGCCCCTTTCTCTCGCTGTTTCATTAAGAGAAACTTAACTTTTAAACAGCACTCCAGAAAGCCGCGGCGGAATCTGCTTCAGTGTAACCTGCGTCCTCGGCGTGTGTTAAGAAATTGTGTTATCAGCATTTCCTGTGTGGCACCCTGTTCAAAAGCAAAACTGTTAGGGATGTCCGTATAATTCCACGGAGAAACAAAAATAGCGTCATGTTAAAATGGGACCTGATGTTTCAAAAACATTCTTATCGGAAATTAGTGGCAAGGGATAAATACATTGAAATGACCAGATGTACATTACTTTGCTTATCCGAGCTAAAACTCATCATAATATTGTAGCACAAAATGAGACAAATGGACATTCTAGGGCCTGATTTTCTCTGCTCTCATAATGTTCAGGAAGTTGCTGACGCTTGGTTTATAGGAGAGAAGTTTTTGATAGTGGAAATGCAAAGTCTGGATTCTCAGTCAGGGTTGCAAATTTGCTCCAAAACCTGGAAGCAGGGTAGTAAAGAGGTAAAGGCCGGACAGGGGAAGAGGCAGGGAGGCTGAAGGGGACCAGCAAATTTATCACTCATCAAGTTAAGAGAAAAGAAATAGGGATTTATTTACTTTTCTTTTATGTGTATGTGTTTTTTGCCTGCATATATGTCTATGTACATGTATGTGCCTGGTGCTTTCAGAGTCAGAAGAGGGCATTGGATCCCTTAGAACTGGAGTGACAGACAGTTGTGAGCCGTCCCATGTGCATGCTGGTAGCTGAACTTGGGTCTTCTGCAAGGGTAGCAGGTACTCTAAATGGCTGAGCCATCTCTTCAGCTCCCTAGGAAATGTTTTTTATGCTGAGTCAAAAACCTACCTCCAGCTCTTTCCAAATTCCACACTTGCAGCCGTGCAGAATGAGTTGGTTTTGTTTTTCCCCAAGGCCTTTCTTCTTCTGTGACAGCACTTCCTCACCTGACCTTCTCCTCTCCTGCTAGAGATGCTTAAAATACAGCCTCTAATCAGCCCCAGGGGACTCATCTGGGAAGTCATTAGAGTGTCAGACCCTCTGACCCCTCCTTGGGTATGTCCTAGCAAGCTGTACTGCTGCAGGCCTCCTCAACATTCTGAGAAATCTCCAATTTGAGAACAGATCTAGGCTAAGAATCCCATGTCCTTTCAGCCCTCCTATTGCCATTCACTGGTTCACTCACACGCTCATCCATTTATCCATTTAGTCAACTATTTGCAGGCCCATAACACTGTAGACTGGGACTAGGGATCAAGACAGGAAAGGCACAGCCTGTGCACTTGGACAGCACATGGTTTGGAGTCCCCTGCAACCTCTGGTTGCCTGCTGGGTTATACTTTGGTTAACATGACACCAGCATCTTTAAAGCAAGCAGCAATTTAGTAAATGCTCATGTATTTGGCCTTGCTGTCTTGGGTGCTGCCTCTGCCTCGTGGGAGCCCAGTTTTGCATGCTCTCCTTGAAGGTGCATGATGAAGAGTGCCCCAGCTGGCCTCACTGTACCAGCACACTTGAATATCAGAGGACCTCCCCTTTGAATGCAGCTCCATGAATTAGTACAAATGAGACCAGCAAAGAGCTGCTAGCCAGCCCACTGAGTTGAGAAAAATAAGTAAGTATCGGTACTATAGCCATTCGGCTCTTCCTGGCTTATTGGGCTACAATAGATACCTGATGCCAGGAGGGGACTAAAAGGTACTTTTGGGAGGAGGATGATCTGTATTCCAGGGACCATAGGGAGAAGTTAAGCCTATGCAATCCTTTGCTTGGAAAGCTGGACCAGCTGATGAAATGGTCTCATTGTCTATCCATTTCACATAAGAATATTTCTGTGTTCACATAAGAATATTGAATGAGAAACGTCCTGGATAGGCTCATGTAGTTGAATACCTGACAGGTTGATTGTATTTAGACACCTAGGGGATTAGTAACACAAACTCCTGAGTGTGTCTATGAGGGCATTTGCAGCGATGATCACCACATAGGTAGCAACTGAAGGAGAAAGATGTGCCCTGCATGTGAGGACACCATTGATTGATGAGCAGAAATTTGAATTAGGTTCAGTAGGCAACGTTTTAAACCATCTCTTCTGGGCTCACACAGTGGCTGTTGTCATGGGATAGCTCTCCTGAGCCCGGTAACTTAAGGTCTGGGGACACAGTGGTCCTGTCTGTCTCTGCCCCACATGACCTCTCATTCTCCTCTGTTGGCCTTGGCTTCTTTACATGGTAGTGTCAGAGTAAAATACAAACAGGGGCTGGAAATATATTTCAGGAATAGATCACACGCCTGTTGTATATGAGGTACTAACCTCCAGTACTCCATGGGGACAAGGAACAGAGCACATGTCTATGGTGTATGAGTACTCCAAGGGAAGAAAACTATGGAAAGAAACAATTACAAAGAGAATAACTATTTTATAAATTCTACTGTCTAGTAGTCTAATAATTCCAAGCAGAAATCATTTTAGGTGGCTTATTTTATGTGTGTTTATGTGCATGGGTACACATGCATGCCCTTCCTCAGGAGTGATCCACATTGATTTTTTTTTTGAGACAGGTTTTCTCACCAGGACCTGGGGCTTGCAGATTAGATTAGACTTGCTAGCCAGTGAGTCTCAGGAATCCACCTGTCCACGTTGTCCTCGCCCTGGGATTGCAGAAGAGCACCCCACTATACCCAGCTTTTTATGTGGGTGCTGGGGTTCAAACTCAGGTCCTCATGCTTGTGGGGCAAGCACTTTACTGACCGAGGTATTAATAGCTCCACACCTCCCCAGGTAGCTCTTTAAGTACGCAAATGGAATGAAAAATGCAGAGTAATTTTATGAAAATTGGGTCTTACTCTACACTTTCAGAAAAATAAAAAAAGCCCTAAACTGAATTTTTCTTGAAGAATAGAAGGAAAAGACACTAAAGAAAAAAACCAAAGGAATTATGGAACTTCAGATAATGTGTTTTTACTGAAGAGATATTAGATCCTAAAAGTTCTCCCTAAGGTTACAAAAAAGATTATAAAAAATTAAGAAAGCTAGAGTTTTTTTTTTTAAGATCCACATTTAATTTTAGACATATTGATCGACTCTCTGTGGTGAAAGATAAGGAAATTAAAACTTTTAATCTTCCTCTCACCTCATTTCCCACTCTCCTCATCTTTTGAGTTTTCAGCAATGTCTAAAGGAGCCATAGTATAAATTATTTCTATTCGATAGTTATAATTCTATAATTACCTTGGTTTAGTCTCATATCTATCATTAAATGAATTTGCTACCCCTAACTATCCTTGGACGGTAGTTTCTGTCTTTCTGAATCATCTTTTTAACATGACGATTCGGCTTCAGTCTTCTGGATTTTCTTGCACAATCTTTTCCGAGATGATTTCACTGGCTTCCTCTCGTTCCCACAGCCTGCAGCTTTCTGTTGCTTGGCTCCAAGTTGTGCTATCTGGATATAGAAGTTTAGAGTGCCAATTCTTTCCTCACAAGACTTCTGGTCTTTGAAATTTGCCCCGTGACCTGTCATAATTCCTCTGTCCATTCTTGATTTTATAGGTTTTACAGGGAGAGCCTGAGACACTTTAAGCTCCATGAGTTTAGTATTGAAAAGTTTGTTATCTTTATATATCTGACATTTATTTCCTTAAAGTTGACTACTTATTATTTTTATTTTATTTATTGAAAAAAATTTCATACAATGTATTTTGATCATGCTTCCTCCCTACAAGTACTTTTGTACAGGTTTGTGACAGGTGACTTTTTAAAAGGATACCCAAATAATCTTTTCATTTTCAATAATTCTTTAGTCCTCAATAATGAAAGAAAGTCTTGTTGATAATTCCTATACTGTTTTTTTCTAGCACACCTTATTAGCTCTTCTGTTATAATGGGGAATTTTTTCTTGTTACATCAGTAGTATTTCTATTCTGTTTCCAGGCTGTCTCCAGAGTTAATTCCTATATGGGGTGGCCTTGGCACTTCACATCTATTATCTTCTAAGAGTCTTCAAAACTCACCTTTCCTTTCTAAGATTCGTAGCAGGGCCTGTATTTGTGTGAGCCTTTAACCTCCACTAATCGGGAGGCTGAGATAGGAGGATCCCAAGGTAAAAGCCTGCCTGGGCCATGAGGGAGTTCAGGTCTGGGCTACTTATGAGAGTCCTAATTTAAAGAAAAAAAATAAAGAAGACAATATAGATCAGTGCTGGAATGCTTGCCTAGCATGCAGGGGAGAGAGAGAGGGGAGATAAGGTGGGGGGAAGAGAAAGTGATAGAGACAGAGACAGAGACAGAGAGAGAGAGACAGAGACAGAGAGACAGAGAGAGAGACAGAGAAAGAGAGAGGAGATGTGGTGTGTGTGGGGGAGAGATAGAGGAGAAGAGGAGAGAGAGGACAGAGACAGAGACAGAGACAGAGAGGAGAGAGAGAGGAGAAGAGGAGAGAGAGGACAGAGATAGAGATGGAGAGAAGAGAGAGAGGACAGAGAGGGAGGGAAGAGAAATGGCGAAAAGGCCCAAAGCTCGATGGCAGTTCCTCTGATGGATGGAGGGGAGGAAACCAAAGGGAGAAAACAGATTAAAATGCAACCAGTCCTGTGTTAATCATGGAACGGATTTGCGGTCCAGCCAGACAGGAATCTTGGATCTGCATATCATGTAGGTGTTATGAAAATCCTTTGCTTCTTGAACCAGTGTCAAGAAACCTTTTATGTATATATTTATGTGCTTGGTGCATGCACATGTATGTGTGTGTCCACATCCACGTAGGTACAAGTGTACACAAATGTGGAAGATGGAAGTAGCATTGGATGTCTTCTTCAATCACTCTCTACCTTGTTTTTTAATGTAAGTTTAGAAGACAGTTTTTGAGAATTTATACATGCATACAATGTATTTAGATTAAATTAAACTTACCCCCCCCCCCACTTCTCATCCTAATTCCTTCTGGCTCCACATCCTCAACTTCGTGTCCTTTTTTCTATTTCTTATTTGTTATAGCTCCTGAGTCTAACTTGTGGTGTTCATGAGTGGGGTGCCAGCCACTACAGCATGTCCATTTTAGCTTTCAAGACAGGGTTTCTCGCTGAACACAGAGCTTACTGGCTAATCGGTGAGCTCCAGGGCTTAGTCTGCCTGTGTCCTCAGCACTGGGGTTACAGACATGCATGCTGTGTCTGCCTTTTATGATCCTAGGTGCCAAGGATCATAATTCAGGTCTTCTGGCTTTCATAGTAAGCTCATAGTAAGCTTTTTTTTTTTTTTTAAAAAAAAAAACAACTAACAGAACCATCTCCTTAGCCTACAGGAAACCATTTCTAAGAGACCCTTGCTGAGACAGTGGCTAGAGTTCAGAGGGAAAGGTCCCTTCTTGCGTAGCTAACTCTAGGAATCCAGAAGTATCAGGAACCTATATTCTGAGACCTGGCCTGTAGACTAGCTGTAGCTGGATGGGAAAACTAAGTCAACACCACAGTCTGAGCCAGGCTGGGGTGAGACTTCCCACCTCTGTGGAAGAGGATGAGCAGTGACAAGTCAATAAAGGTTCTGAAGCACAGCAACGGGAGGCTTGCAGGTAGATCTACCCATCCTCACAGACTGAACGACACTTGGAGTTAGGATGAGCTGGTTGGCCCGTGAACCACACTCTCTAGTTGAGGAGCAAACACCACAAAGACCCACTCAGGAAGACTAATACTGTAAAGGTTCTGCTCTCATTGGAAGGCATCAACCAAAAGCCAGAGAAAGATCAGCAAGATGGCTGAGAAACAGACTCTGTGCTTACACAGGGGAGAGAAAGACTGAGACCCCACCCGACTTTTTTTCTTCACTTTTAGACTTCCTTTATTTAATATATAATTTCAATTTGTAGACCCACTTTGTCCTGTTCTGTTCTCACTCCTTTTTAATTTTAATTAATTTGTATTTTTGAGCCTGGCTTTTTCAAAGAGCTCAGGATGGGCTGGGACTTGGGGTAGGGGCTCACCCTGTCTCTGCCTCCTGAGTACTGGGATTGTTTCAGGTGTTCTGGTCTCATTACCTCTTTATCTTTTTTCTCTGCCTTTACCACATCTTTGTTGCTGTTTCTGCTATTTCCTGTCACCTTATGCTTTTTCTCCACAGCTCTAATGTGAAGAAAAATAATAATACTAAATAATACTTTATTTTCTTTCATTTTTACATTTAGTAACTAGTATTTTAGTGCATACCACACTAGTCTTGTTCCTTTGTCCCCCTAAATTATTGGAGTTGAAGGGAATTGTTTTTAATTGCCTAGTCCTATGTTTTAGCAGAAATATTATCCATCAGTCTTACTGCTTCTGCTGTTAGTGGTCTACTATCAGAACAGGTGCTGGAAAGATCATGGAACATGTAGGCTGACAGTTTAGTAACTGAGCTACATTGCTAGTCTAGAGAGGAGGAAAGACACCTCAACCCTACTATAACCTAAACCCAGTTGAACACTAAGAATACCTCAACTGAAAGAATATGGGTGATTAAAAAATAATTCGTCAGGTTTGGTGGTATGTGCCTTTAATCCCAGCACTCAGGAGGCAGAGGCAGGAAGATCTCTGTGAGTTTGAAGCCAGCCTGGTCTACAAAGCAAATTTCAAGACAGCCAGAGATGTTACACAGAGAAACTTTGTCTCTAAATCAATCAATCAGTCAATCAATCAATCAATCAATGCCACCCACCAATTACCATAATCTCAGATGCCCAAGGCCCAATGCTAAACTCTAAGTAACAGGAAAAATAAAGACAACATGACTCCTCAAAATTATTTATTCCACAATAAGATTTCAATGAGAATGAAGTAGATGAAATCCGAGACAAAGAAGTCTAAAGAATGATTATGAGGATGTTCAACAAGGGTCTAGAGAGATGGCTCAGCACTTAGGAAATGCATACTGATTTTGCAGAGGATCTGAGTTTGGTTCCAGTACCCTGTCAGGTAGCTTACAACTGCTTGCAATTTCAGCTCTGAAGGATCTAACACCTTTGGCCTCCCTCCATAGGTCCCTGCATGAATGTGTACATACCCATACACAAACACAGACACAGACACATACACATACACATGATTAAAAAATAAATGGTCAATAAAATTAAAGAGGATACATACTACTGAATTAATTTAAAAATAATACAATTGATTCAATGAAATAAGGAAGTCAGTAGAGTATATAACAGTGGAATTCAGTAAAGAGATAGAAATTCTTAAGAAAAACAAATAGAAATTTTGGAAATGAAATGTATAATGAAAAACAAATAAAAAACCCAATGAAAAAACTCACCAATAGAAAGAATTAAGTAAAAGGCAGAAGAGTAGGGTCTGAAGACAAGGTAGATAAATAAGAACATTTAGATAACTATAAAGATACAATAATAAAAATTACAAAAGAATATGTGTGATACGTGGTACACCATTAAAAGACCAAATTGATGAATCAGGAATATACAAAGAGAAGAAATACAAATAAAGACATGGAAAATATATTCAATAAAACCATAGCAGAAAAACCTCCAAATCTATTGAAAAAGGTGTCCATCCATGAGCAGGAGTCATTTAGAATGCTGGACAGACAAGATCATAAAATCACATTCTCACATCGTATTGCTGCTTAAACACTAGGATGCAGAACAGGGTACTGAAATGACAGGAGGGAACGTCAGGTCACACAGAAAGACAAACCTACCAGAGTAACAGAAGGCTTCTCGAGAGAAACTCCGAAAGACAGGAGGGCATGAAATGATGTATTTCAAGTCCTGAAAGCTATCACGTGGCAATCCAGATTTCTACCCTTAGAAAAGCTATTTTTCATTGAAAGGAAAAGAAAACTTTACATGATGAACACAAACTAAAGGAATTCATGGCCACTAAGCCAGCACTACAGAGAGAAAGATAATAAGGTTGCAAGAAAGAATAAATTGCACTAGAACATTAAATAGACATATGAGGATTAGAAAAATACAAGACATGTCTATGGCCTAAATACCTGATCTTATTTCATCTCAGAAGTTAAGCAGGGTTGGTCCTGGATGGCGGCTGGATGAGAAAAGTACCGAACATCACAAAAATAACAAAATCATAGGAATTAAGACACACTTCTCAATAACAACTCCAAAATGTTAATTTTCTCAATTCTCCAACAAAAAGACATAGACTAGCAGATTAGATTTTAACAGATTGGATTTTTTTTTTTTTTTTTAGAAAAGAACCTTCTATTTGTTTTCCAAAAGATCACCTCTCCAGTCAACATGAACAAAGGTGAAAAGATAGAGCAAGGCATTCCAAGCAAATGAACTAGAAAGCAAGGAGGTGTAGCCATTCCAACATCTGACAAAATAGATTTCAAACTAAGATTAGTCACAAGAGATAAAGAAGATCATTTCATATTGATTAAGGAGACACTTAATTAGGAGGACATTATTAATTCTAAACATATACCCACCAACTTCAAAAACAACCAAGTTCATATATCTCACAGCGCTACTGGATGTTAAGGCACAGATTGAAGCTGGCACAACCACCGTGGGTGACTTCACTACCTGTTCAAATTTGTCTCTCTATGGGAAATCACTGACCACAATAAGCTTGGGGAGAAAGGTTTCTGCCTTGAGTTCTTGCTTTACCTTCTCTCAGGATGGACTGTAAGCTGTAAGGTGAAGTAAATTCTTTTCTCCACAAGTGGTTGGACAAAAAAAAAAATGAAAACAAAATCAGAAATCAATATGAGAAACTAAGGAAAATGTGTGCACTCATGGAGACTGAATCACATACTATTGAGTTATGGATAAGCCATCAAGAACATCAGGAAGGAACTTTAATAATTCCTAGAATTGAATGAAAATGAAAATATAACATACCAGAACATGTGGGGAACAAAAAAGAAGGAAATTTTAGCTATCAATGATTACTTTAAAAATCAGAGAGATATTAAGTGAGTAACTTCATGATACAATTCAAGGTCTTAGAAAAAAAATAAGCCAAGCCCTAAATCACTAGCCAGAAAGAAATAGTAAATACCAGGGCAGTAACGAACTAAGTGGAAAGAAAAAGAACAATAGAGCAAAAGAACACAAAGTTGTTTCTTTAAAAAGCTACACAAGATTGACAAACCAGTAGTCCAACTAACCTAAAGAGAGAGAAGACCCAAATTAATAAAATTACAGATGAAAAGTGAGACACAGCTGATATGAATAAATTTTTTTTTGAGTCAGGGTTTCTCTGTGTAGCTTTGCGCCTTTCCTGGATCTCGCTCTGTAGACCAGGCTGGCCTCGAACTCACAGAGATCCGCCTGCCTCTGCCTCCCAAGTGCTGGGATTAAAGGCGTGTGCCACCACTGCCCAGCTGATAGAGATGGCTCAGCCATTAAAGGCTAGGCTCACAACCAATGATATGAATGAAATTTAGTGGATCATTAATACATACTTTTAAAACATGTGTCAATAAATTGAAACATTTAGAAGAAACAAATCTCTATACATATATGACCTAGCAAAATTAAAACAAGGGCTGCAAACCTCAACAACTCTATAATAAGTGATGGCATTGAAGCAGTAATTAAAAGTCTCCCAAATGAAGAAAGCCCAGATGCAGATGGGTCCATCGGTGAATTCTACCAGAACTTTAAAGGATGAACACCAAAGATCCTCACATTATTCCATAAAATAGAAAAGAAAAGAATACCACCAAGGTTGTTTTAGGAAGCTGGTATTACCCTGGCTCAAAAACAGGACAAGGACACAGCAGCAGCAATACCAAAAGAAAATAATAAGCCACTCTCCCTAATTAGTGTAGATGAAAAAGTTCTCAATAAAATACCTCCAAAGTGAATTAAACAGTACATTAAAAAGTTTCATCACGACCTAGTGGGCTATATTCCCAGGATGCCAGGATGTTTCAATAATGCAAATCAATAAGTAAGTGTAATACATCATGTAAGAATGATTCTGATGGCTAGTGTTAATTGTCAGCTTGTTAGAGACTAGAATCACCTGGGAGATGGGTCTCTGGACAGGCCTGTGTGAGATTATTTTGACTATGTTAATTGATGTGGGAAGACACATCTTGACTATAGGCAGGACCATTCCCTGGGCAGGGATTCCTGGGCTATAAAAAGTAAAGCCAGCAAGCTGAGTACTAGCACATGTTCATCTCTCTGTGCCTTGTTTGTGCCATGTGACCAGCTGCTTCAAGCTTCTGCTTTGACTTCCCTTCGTGGTGGACTGCACCCTTGAACTGTGAGCTGGAATAAAAACACTTTCTTCTTAAGTTGTGTGTGGCAGAGTATTTTATTGCAGCAACAGGACAAAGAGCTTATGATCATCTCAAGGGATGCAGAAAAAGTCTTTGACAAAGTCTAACATCTCTTCATGATAAAAGCTGTGAAGAAATTAGGAATAGAAGCAGCATATCTCAATGTACTGAAACAATATGCAGGGAACCTATAACAAGCATTGAACCAAATGGGGAAAAGTTCAAAGCATTTCCACTAACATCAGGGATGAAACAAGGGTTTTCCACTTTCTCTACTCTCATTTTTACATAGTTCTTGAAGTCTTAACTAGAGCAATAAGACAAGAGAAAGAAATAAAAGGATACAAATAGGATAGGAAGAAGCCAAATCATCCTTGTTTGTAGATGATGTGATCCTACATGTAAAATACCCCAAAGATCATTCCAGAAGACTCTTAGAGCAGATAAACATTTTCAGCAAAGTATTAGTATACAGCAACATACAAAAGTCAGAAGCTTTCCTTCAAATGATGAGAATACTTACAGAATGGAAGAACATTTTTCTAAAATAACTCTGCCAGAGGATTAATATCTAGAACATAGAACTCAAAAAATGAAATACCAAAACAGCAATGGCAACATCCCAAACCTGTAAGCGATATAATTAATAGATGGGCTAATGAAATAACAGATAGTTCTTAATAGATGAAGTACAAATGTGAAATAAACATATAAAAATGTTCAACAATATTAGCCATCATAGGTCTATACATTAAATTCCACTGAAACTTTATTTTTAACACAGTTGTAATAGCCATAATTAAGAAAAAAATCAACAAATGCTGGTGAAGATGTGTGTGTGGGGGAAAAGGAACCTTTATACACTGCCGATGGGGGATGTAAATTAGCAACTTTGGAGGCTCCTCAACAAGCAAAAAAAATAGAATAATTATATGTCCACTTGATACAGCTCGATCAGTCTTGGGTACATATCAGAAGGAATCTAGGTCAATGTACTATAGAGATCCTTGCACATCCGTATTTATTGCTGTACTGTTCACAATAGTCAAGTTATGGAAATGGCCTTGGTGTCCATCAGTGGGTGAACAAGAAAGAAGATATACCCACATACACAGATACAATATAAAGTGGAGTTTTACTCAAACATAAAGAAGGAAATCTTGTCATTTGCTAATGTAACAGGAAATTCTCACGTAAAGTGAAATAAGCCAGGTACAGAAAGGCAAGTATCACACAAGTTTCCCCTCACTTGTGATTCCTAGATTTTAATTATATACATAAAATCATTATATATAATGTATCTCCATAAATATATATGACATGCTATAAATAATGGCATGAGAACAAAAGTGTGGCTTGCTGGAGGAAAATGGGAGTTTTGTGGGAGGGTGAGGAAGAGGAGGGTATTTGAGGTGAACATGATCAAAAGAAACAATGAACTTTAATGAAAATATTTATGAAACCCATAACTGTATGTAATATGTTTACATTTATATAGAGGAGTAAGAAATAAACTCCACAAATTAATGACAGCTATAAAGCAATATTAAAGTGCTAAACACTCCACAGCTTATGTTGAATACCACAGCTGAGTCCAGAGTCAAGATCTTCATACGGATAATTTTATCTCATTTGAGATAGGTAATGTTTCATTTTCCCAATGAGTAAAATGACTGTCAGAAATCTTTAATTACCCTAAAGTTCAAGGTCAAACAACTAACAAAATCCAGAGTTGTGGGGCTGGAGAGATGGCATGGTTGGTAAACACATACCTTTACATTATATCACACACACACATACACACACACACACACACACACACACACTCACACAGAATTATAAAATCCAGAGTCATGCTTAAAAATGCAAACTTGTTGCTCTGCAGCAATGCTGCCTTCCATTACTCCTCAAGGAAGACCCTAGAAAGTCATGCACTGTTAGTTGGAGTAGCATTACCAATTAAATATAGGAAGAGTGATACCTCTGTCTGCAGTAACGATACCCCATTTGTGACAGCTCCCTCAAGGGACAGTTCCCTTGAAAAAATGTAGATTATTGCCGTCTTTTAGTTTGTAGTTCTGGAGGGAAACTTAATAGCATTTTAGTGATGAGAGGCTCAGGGATGACTACAGCAGTTGCAGGAAACTGTTCCCATCACCTGTTGTGGAAGAAACCACTGAAAGTCCACTGCTTTCAAACAAGTGTAATCACACATGCACCCGTCAGTGAGCTGGTTGGGCTAATTTGGGTCTGGCAGGCCTAACTCCAGGTCTTGGGTTAGGTACTCCAGGTACCTTTCATCCTTCCTCCGGTGGCCTGCTTGGGGCATGATTCTGTCACAGTAATGGCAGAAGAGCATAAAAGTGTGCCCTACTTTTTTTTTTGCTTATGCCATGCTTGCTGATATGTGATTGGCCAAGGAAAGTCACATGGCTGAATTCATGATCTTCCAGTAGGAGTTTAGGTCACTGAGGGATGGGTATAAATTCAAGGGGAGGTGACAAATTGAGGTCAATAATATAATCAACTGTAGAAACTAGAAAAATAACTTAAAAGCAGAGGGGAAAAATAGCAGAACCTCTTGGGAACTAAAGTCATGAAATTGAGAAAGTTCCATCTTGCTCAGGATGTTATCTTTGGAGAGCCAACACAGACTCTGTGGGTAACTCAGGACCCCTTCTGGATGAGGATCTGGTAGCAGATTCGGATAGAATTGTGTGTGGTCTTTAGTAAATCAGATGCTATGTCGTAGGCCATTTACTTCAAACCTTACTTTCTGCTGCAATCGTAAAAACCATAAAAGCAAAGATCATTCCTGGCTTTTCTTCTCTGATCTGGTACTTAATTCAGTGTTTGGCTATCTAGGTTAGTCAGAGCTGGTGAGCTCCAGGTTCAGTGGGAGATCCTGCCTTAGTCAATGAAGTAGAAAATGATCGAGGAAGACATTGATGTCAACTTTGAGCCTCTGCATACACACACACACACACACACACACACACACACACACACAAACACACACACACACACACAAACACACACACACACACACACACACACACACACACACACACACGCCTGCCCCCATACAATGCACAGAGGCTTGTATCTGCCCCATGCAACAAAATGAAAAGAAAGAAAGGAAGAAAACGCTTGAAAACTGGATTTAAGCAAGTTGAAGCTGAACCCAGGATCCAGATCAAACAATTAAATAGGGTTTAATCTGGATTATGTGCCTCTACGCTCAGACTAGAGACCACACAATTTGCTGATCTTAATCAGAGTTAACTCTGGAGACAAGGTGGGGGTTTGGAGGCACTATGGCCTCAGAATGATCATTCAAGAGTTAAAGAAAAAAAAAAGATAGCAAACACTCTTCTAGATTGAAGAAACATCCAGGGACACCTTTCTACAAACCAGCTGCCTCCAGCTGGCTGCCCTAGAGATACTGAAATTGCCAGGCTCAGTATGGAAGCAGACACACCCACTTTCAGGTCTGTGGGAGGCCCAGGAAGCCATGGTTTGTAATTACTTCCCAACTGAGTCTTTGTGGAGTTACATGGCTAGCAGAGCTGAAGCTGCTGCAGCATTTCTTGATTAATTTGAAATAGCCTCAAGTTATATTATTTTATGGATGTAAAGACATAATGTCAGTTAAATCAATATTTAAGCTCTGAGGTTTTTTTCCTTTGGTATACAATAGTGGTGATGATGGTGAAGTTACAAAATCATACTCTCATTTGACTTTTAACTACCATTGGCGGTGATGTAACCTCACTATAGTTCAGAAAGAAAACATGGTAATTATGAAAACTTTAAGTGTGCATGACCTTCTGTATCAGCGGGAACCTTTCCACGAGGGCTTCACGGGCTAACATGAAGGCATGTCTTCCTTTCAAGAGCAAAGGGAAGGAATCCTAATACTTCTAAGCAAAAAGGGCTAGGTATTGGGGTTGGTGATCTATTTAGAAATCCTAGTTTGGATGACTGTAGACATTTACATGGGTAAGTTGGTGGCTTAGACTGTAGTGTTGGTTATAGAAAGGAAAAGAAGGCACTTTTGAGTGAATCTAGGAAGCAGGCTTACATGGACTTAGTAAACCACAGAATCTGGGGAGGTGTCAAGTGGGAAAAGTATGTGGAAGAAAACCCAGTTGTTACCTGAGTGGTGGTTCTCTGTGCTCTGGTTGGTTTGTCCTGGAACTATACAGCCATTAATGAGCATAAGGTGGAGCAATAGTTCCAGTCATTCAGACATGGGTCAACATCCACAGCAGATTCTGACAGGTGGGGAGGACCCACCCTTCCGTGGGCGCAGGGCAGGTATAAAGCATTGTTAAAACGTCATTCAAACTTGTTAAAATCACTGTTGGTGTTAGAGTGAAACCTGTTAAATCACTGTTGGCACTATCAACTTCTGAAAGTTTGATCGGAAGTTATCTTTCTGATGTTGATTCTTCTGTAATAAGTAGATACTGAAGACTGGGCAGTTTGACTAATGGGCAGCTATTGGGCGGTCTCATGCTTCCTGAGCTCTCTGGAGCAAGAGGATCATCAGAGAGTGGCCTCAAACCCCCACAGATGTCTTGAGAGAACTCTCTAGAAGACTGCAGCTGTTTTCCCAGACTATGGAGGGTAGGTTCCAGCACAGCTTTTTCTTTTTTGGGGTTTGAAACAATGTACAGAAAAGTTTTTTTTTTTTGTTGTTGTTGTTTTCTTGTTTTGTTTTGTGTTGCTATCATAAGCCTCTGTGAACCATTTCCAACTCAGCCACAGGGGGCGCACTTCCTGTGGTAGAAGGACAGCTATGGCTAGAACAGCCATGATTAGTTCAAAGCACAAACTTTAGTAACTGATTGGCTCCAAATGAAAGGCAGTTTGTCCAAACTGTAATTGATCCAAACTACTTCTTCCTCTTCTTTCTCTTCCTCTTCTTCTTCTTCCTCTTCCTCTAACTCTTCCTCCTCCCCCTCCTCCTCTTCCTCCTTTTCCTCTTCCTCTTTTTGAGGCAAGGACTCACTGTGTGTGCCCAGGCTGGCTGGGAAGTCACTATATTGACCAAGTTGGCTTCAAAATCACCGAGATCTGTCTCTCCAATGCTGTGATTAATGGTGCACACCCCCATGCCTAGCCAGCATACCTTCCTGAATGGTATGTGCAGGTTGGCTGTCCAGGCTCAGCGAGTTGTCTGGGAGACACTGCCACTGATGTTAGCTCCTCTAGTGCTGCAGTTTGGTCTAATAAAGACTTCTTCTGTGTGGTGTTTTCTTGCCTTCTTCCATTCACTGTGATGAAATCTCACAGAAACAGGAGAGTGACTGTAAGCATGGGATAGTGGCAGAGGTGAGGCATGAACCTGATTATATAAGTGCCAGGTAGACCACTGGTGATTTCTGGGTGTCAGGACTCTGACACTGACTGGTGCCGCCTGTGGGTGTCACTGGATTCCAGCACCACTTGGCTCTGTCCCTACACTCCATCCCATTTCCTTCATATTGGTCTCTGGAACAGCTCAGACTGCATTTCTCAGCCTGGAGCATAATGTCAGCAACTGCCTTTTAACAGCTGAAGCAGTCCTGGCCTTGGAGGCAGTCTCAGTGATTGGTGCCCAATTTCCAGGAGTTGGCAGCGAGCCCCCCAACAGTCCTGCTGTACGTGGTCCTGATTTTCAGGGCCCAGGTCTTGGCTTGCAGTCTCAAGACACTGGTGAAGTCCACTTGACAGCTGAAGGGGTGGAGATTCCTCACCGGCTGGATCCACTGGGAAGCTCTATGTGGCGTGACTACAGCAGACTACCTGCTGATCTTGCTAGGACCTTATGTGACCTCCAGGACCCTGCCCTGGTAGGAGGGGATTTCTGCATCTGAGCAAATGGTCTTCTGGGAGCTCTGGCTCCCTAACACTGCCCCACCAAAGGCAGTTACCCTTAGGCCTTCCACATGCCACCAACAACTGAAAGTCCATCTTCCTAGTTCTAGAGTGGCCAGGGCAGGAAGCAGGGCAGTAGAAGTAGAGACTAAGAAGGAGATCAGAGACTTAGTGAAAGGAGCCGGAGAAGAGAACGTGCAGGTTGTGGATGCCCAAAGAGTTCCAGAGAGCTGTGAAGTCACCAAGGCCAAAGGGCTCAAACCAAGCAGTGACACTGGCTTCTTCCAAGAACTGGAGGTCTTGAGGCCTGAGGCCTGCCCTGGGACTGGATACTTCAAAGGACTGGCGTCTCAGTAACAGAGGTCTACATGGGACAGGAACTCTGGAACACTGGACGGTACCACTTGTTACTACTCCCACCGGCCTGCTGCTGCCCAAATTGCTGGCTAACACAGAGGAGAAACAGCAACTGCAGACCAGCATTTGACCAGCTATTTGCCTATGCATGACTCTATCTGGGTAAAGCAAACAAAGACTCATAAAATTATCAAATAGTAGAAACAGCCTTTTAGAACATGTTAATAGTCATCTTTCTATTGGATTTTAAGTGCCTTGTGAATACAGGCACCGTGCTAATAGCAGGATTTGTCTCTAGGGTGTGGGTGGATTCATAGAGGAGTGTCATGTTCTCTTTAGTATGCTTTATTTCGTTTGATGTCTCTACCACAAGCATGCCACAATTTAATCACATTCCAGTGAATGACCGTAAGAGAAGCCAGAAAGACTAACGGATGCTGAGCATCTTAGAGTCAGATCTTCTTGGGATCTAAGAGAGGCCATGTGGATACAGACTGTATACATCAACCCTAGCTCCGAAGCTGATGTCCAAAGAGGAGCTGGTGAAAAGAACAGGCTGTGGAAGAAATCCCTGTGCCAGACAAACCCAGGGTAAGAATTACCATTGTCCCTGGCCTGATAATCCAGTACAGCGCAGGGAGGACTGTGGAGATGAGGGCTTCCGCCCGTCTGCAGAATGGCAGAGGAAAAAAAGGGGGATGGCTACAGATCTCTGGTGCATGAAATGTTCAAAAAGGGGCATAAAACCTGAGCAGTCAGAAATGAAAGCCTGAAAGGTCTCTGCAGTTTATTTTCCTGTCCTGTTTTTCTGAAGTCCCATCCCTCTCTACATGGAGCCACAGCCACAGAGACATCCATATCCATCTGTAAGACTGATGCTTGTCAAGGATGCCTGCAGTCAGCCCAAATGTGAGATGGTCTAATCCTCTAATTATAGATGACTCCAGTAGCAACGGGTGCTCTGAGCCCCCAGCCAGGATCACAAGAGACACAATCCTGGCTCCTTCAGGTAAATCCTGTGATTACCCAGCACAGGAAAAGGGTGGGATTTGAAGGGCTCTTTATTGAAGCCCACATGGGCACCGACTTTCTGAAGCCTGCCTTCCCATGCCCCACGTGGGGCCCATCGGCTCAGTCTTCCTTCGCCATGCAACCTGGAACACGCTGCTCAGCCTCTCAACCCATCCACAGTGTGAGCTGCGATTAATTACTCTCATTTTCAGCTCCAAGTATTTAATGCAGTGTAACACACTGTGGCTGGGGCTTTGAATCTAATTCTACCACATACCAGGTATGCATTTTTGAAAAGTCACTCTTTGTGTCTCAGTTTCCCTGATCTGATGATACTACTAGTGCCCAGTTCATGTTACTGTGTGAATGCTGAAGAGGTTACCTGTGGGGCTCAGAGAATGGTGCCTGCAAAGAGACTCACTCAATAAATGCTAATCATTATTATTTGTTCCATTAAGCTAGGAGCCCTCAGAGTAGGTCAGTATATCAACCACTCAGATATTGTCAGTATTTGGCCATTCAGTGAAGATCCTTTCAAATTTTGTAAATGAGAAAAAATAAGGTTGCCTTTGAGAATGAAACACAAAAAATGTACATTATAGATCACAACAGAGTGACTTTGGAGTGATGAAATGGCTCCCAGATAGGCTCAGGAGATAGGCTCCCAGGACTCAGAATACACCACTCATTACTCATTCATTCATGGGTTCTGATTGCCGACCATTTCTCAGACTGGGTGTTAGATATAAATTGAGACCTGTTTCTTCCTAGAGATCACCAACTAGAGAAGGGAATAAATAACAAATAAGAACAAACAAATAGGCACACACGAGAAATTGCATTATGTGTATTAAGAAGAGAGAGTGCCGTTCTGGAGGTTGGGCATATAGTGTTCCACCACATAACTATACTCTGCACTACTTGAGCATTCTCTTGTTGATGGACATTAAGATTATTTCAAGGTTTTGATGGTCACCAGCAGTTATTGTTTGCATATTTTGGTGCACAGAGTAAATTTTGACAAAAATTGAGGTCAAGGCTATTGGAACTGTGCATCCTGGATATATGCAATAAGGAAGTGTCTTGTGTATAAAGAATTTGAAACAGCAATACAGTCAAAGAAAATGGCAGCAATTCTAAGAAATCCTCCTGCCCCAAGCCCAAATTTTTGTTGGTTAAGTTTTAAAACAATGGTATTTTGGTTGCATTTTCATAATATCTGTGTAAGCTTTAAATTGCCACTTCAAAGTAATGCATTCCCCCAAACAGTATTTTTATTTTTATTTTAACTTGAGGATTTCATACATGAGTACACATATTTGCATTCTTTCCATAACTCTCCCCTCTTCAACTCTTTCCATCAAATTTATAACCTCTTCTTCTATGTTTGATTTCATTACACACATGTACAACCACAACCACCCACACACATAACTTACTTATTCTAATAAGTGTTGCCTTATTTGTATGTATTTAGGGCTTATTCCTTAGGATTGGGGTAAAAAAAAGAAAATAAAAGCCCTAAATATTGATTTTTTCCCCCTCCTTTAGCATCCAATGATTGCCTGTAGCTTTTCATCTAGGGGTGGGGTCTTTTGAAATTTTCCTGAATCCACATTTGCTTGTTAGCTGGTGTGGTCTTGTGAAGGCAGCCATATTGCTGGGATTTCATAGTAGTTACATCCCCATCCTGTCAGAAGAAACCGTCATGCAGTAGTTGTCCTGGTCCTCTGGCTCTTACAGTCTTTCTGGCCTGTCTTCTGAGATGTTACTTGAGCCATGGATGTAGAAGTTGTATTGTAGATGTCCCATTCAGAGGTGGGCACTTCATGGCCACTTAGTCTCTATATTTTGACTGGTTATAGAGCTCTCTATAGTCTTCATCTCCTACAAAAAGAATCTTCTTTGTTGAGGGGTGAGAGTAGCACCTATGTATAAGGGCAATTATTTAAAAAGCCGGTTGGAAACTTTATTACTTTGATAATATGGTTTCTTCTAAAGCCTATGACCTCTCCAGTCACAGGTTCTTAGCTAGGTTTATAGCACCAGGCACAAGGTCCCACCAACTGATCAGACTTCATCTCCCATTAGACAACTGTGTTTTTACAGACTGTGTTTTACAAGGAAAATACTTACATATAAACTGATCTACCACAAAAATAATATAAATATTATTGTTCCTGTTCTTGAGACTAAACTGCATATCTATTAGTGGTCCCATCACAATCCATCTTTACCTACACATGTCCACAGACCATATAGACAGATTTGTCAATTCTTAGAGAAATTGAGAAAGAAAGAAAAATACTTTGTCTTTATTTCAAATAAAAATTTTTTTCACATAAAAAAACAGACATTTCATGTAGTTAAGAGAAGTCTCAAACACAATGTTAAGTATGGCTGTGATTTATAAAATGCTCACCTCAATATATTACAAAAATTGCAACACCATCCATCCTTCTGTTTCTTCCAGGCCAGTTCTTGCCACAGCCAAACATCTCCGCAAATGTTCAAAAGCTCCAAATAGTCGCACAGAATGACAGACCTTATGCAATTCATGTTCTCTCTGTGTTTTTCCATTCACTCATGTGATCACTGTTAATTGCTAATCTACTACTTGCACTGGATAGAAGGGGGATGCTGGTGACTTGGGGGCATGAGATGACACCTGCCAGAGCAGGCAAACTCTAGAATGCTGTTTTCAACCTTTATTCTGTAATATTTATCATAGTACTTTGGTATCTGTGCTTACTAGAATACGAAGTTCAATTAAAAATTTCACTGCCTTCCCACTTCGGTAATTGTTATTACGTTTGATTATTGATAATTATTCAAATATTTTATTGCATAGAAGATGGTGGTGTTGAAATGTTTACTCGGGTGTCACACATGCCTGGTGTGCCACTGTGCCCATTTCACCCGCATTTTCAGGCTCATAGGCATTCAGTCACTTACCATTTTATTGTTGTCTTCAGGATGTAAAGGGGTTTTCTTCTCAGTCCTGCATGGAGCTGCCCACGCTGTTTCACGTCATCTCAGAGTCAACTTCGAACTTGTTTCTGGTGTAGTGAATCTGTCTTCCTCTCTCTCACTGTTCTTCCTCTTCCCTCTCTTTTTCCTTTTCCTAGTACTTTTATGGGGTTCTTTGCTGATCCGTCTCTTGCTTATGAATTGGTCCATTTTAAGGCTGAGACTTCATTGTGTAGTGTTTTCATTGTTTGGCTTTAAGTTCTTTGAAATTTCCATCATATTTCTTCTGTGCTGTACAGCAACAACGTCTCTATCTTAACTTCTTGATATTTGAGACTCTAACCATTCTCCTTTAGCATAGTTTCTGGATTGATTGTACATCATATAGGGATGTAGTCTGATGTCGATCAGAAGTTTTTTTTGATATCTCCTTGCTTTAAAAATAGCATATTTTCCCCAAATATATTTGCAGAAATGCACATGTCCTGTGGTTGTCAGACAGTGTTCTCTAGAAGTCCATTTGGTTAATAGTATCTTTCAAATCCTTTATCTCCTTACTGATTTTTATCAGTGGATCCTGTCAAACCTTGAGCAAGATGCTGAAGTTGCTGTAGGTTTTGGTTTTATTTTTCAGGTATGATCTCAGTCTTTGTGTTATATGTTAAGCCAGGTTATTAAATGTATGTACATTAATTGATTTAGTGGCAAATTGAATATTTTGTCTTTATGAAGAATAGTTTTTACTTGTTGGAATAATTTTTGACTCAAATTGCATTTTATCTTATTTTTTTTTGCTATACAAATCTTTATTTTTAAATGACCCTGTAACAACTACTTAATCCTGTAAAAGCTGTAAATATCACCATTATTAATATTTACATATGATTCTTTAAACATAGTTGGCAAAGAACCCCAGGAATCATATATCTGTTTATAAAATTTCAAGACTATGATCCTTACCGCTTTGGAAAAGCGTATTATGTTATAGTCTAAAAGCCAAATACAGAGGTTGAAAGGGAAGAGAAAAATGTTGACAACAGATTATTTAAATTTTCTTCCTAACTTTTATCACTGTTTTCAGTATAGTGTGTGGTCTGAAACAAATCCAGGAGGGAGAGTACTGGTTACCAATATATTCTATCTTTTTGAGAAATATAGCTGGCTTTCTTGGACTGCCAACCCCCAAATCATGACATGGAGACTTATTATTAATTATGAATGCTCGGCCTTAGCATAGGCTTGATTCTAGCTAGCTTTTTAAACTTAAATTAACCCATTTTTATTAATCTGTTGCTGCCCTGAGGCTAGTTTACCTCATTTATGTACTGTCCATCCTGCTTCCCTGCTTCCTCCTTGTCTGTCTGGTCCCCAGCTGGCTGGGCCCTGGCTGGCTGGCTCCCCTTTTCTCTCTGCCCATCAGCCCCACCTATCCCTCCTCTGCTTAGCTATTGGCCATTCAGCTTTTTATTAGACCAATCAGGTACCTTA
This sequence comes from Peromyscus eremicus, assembly GCF_949786415.1. Classification (NCBI taxonomy): domain Eukaryota; kingdom Metazoa; phylum Chordata; class Mammalia; order Rodentia; family Cricetidae; genus Peromyscus; species Peromyscus eremicus. The sequence goes on along the minus strand of NC_081422.1, from coordinate 94,509,365 downwards.
GGTAGGCAAGGTGAAATAGCAGCACATCTTTCCACAGTTAAACAAATGCAGCATAAACAAATGCAACACATCTTTACATAGTCAATTATTCTGAAACACAAACAAGTGTAACACATCTTTATATAGTTAAACAAATATTCTTTTCCACAACAAAGAAATAAGAAATTCAGTTCTTTTCTTACCAAAATCAGCCTTGGACCCGGATCCTTTCCCCATTTCACCCTGATAACATTCTTAGTTTCCAGTGGAATGGGCTGAAGGACATCTATATTTTTGATGTCACACTCATTGGGTTTCCTGAAGACTCTGAGATGGAGTCTTGTCTTTACTGTTGGCAGTTCTTTTGAGTATTTATTGTCATCATGTCAGAATCAGGACCAAACACTGAATGGAAGTCCTTCCTATTCATTCCTTTTGCTGGAAAATGTGCCATATCTGATTTGAATCTGCTTGGCCTGCAGTTATCTGTACAAAAACAAGGAAACTGTGTGCACATCTGCATTATTCTTTGGCATCATTTACCCTTAGTTTCTGCATACAGGAAATTCTGCTTACTCACCTGGCCATTGCATCCCTGGAATCTTTCTGGAAAACAGGCATCTATCACGTTCTTTTTGGTTCAGTCTCTCAGGACATCTGTAGAAACAAGAAAGGGACCCGACACTAGTTTGTTGTGTCTCTTCAACCCTTTGCTTACGTATTTTGTTTGTACTTCCACTTGAGGTTGATTTTCTCTGTGTCCACCATCAGTGAGGCCCCGGGGCTTGATCCCTTTGCTTTTTTAGGCAAAATAAAAAACTAACTTAGATACAATGTTATAACAGCTTAATGTTGGTGGCTTGGTGCTAAGTTTCTGCATTGCTCTCTTGGATGGTGAGCATCCAGATCTTTGTGTTTCTGTACCCAGCATTCACAAAAGCCTTTCTGCCCCCTTTCCTTTCACCTGAAGCTGAGTTTTGTCCCAGCACAGTGACCATTGTACATATGGATTCCCAGTTCAGCGGATTTTGGTGACTCTGGGACGTCTAAGTAGAACAGTTGATAAAGGGCACATTGGCCAGATGGAGATAAAATGGGCTGTGGAACTGGCTCATGTCTTCAACCTTTGACAAGGCTTTTGGAGTCTTCTTGGTTTTTAGATTCCAACACCAACCTCCCATTTCTGTTGAAGTACTTGATCTCTTAAGTAAGTGCAATTCTTCTCTTTGTTCACTGTAGTAGCAATATGAAGAATTATAAATTTTGATGATAAGGCATTTATGTTACATACAGCAAATATATATATTTGAAGGAATAAAATATTTGGTAGCTTTTTCAACTAACAATTTTCCTTGTCTTGAGTACACCTATACAAAGCACTATGCCTGGGGACTTGAATGAATGTATATCATTCTGGGATAAGGTGAGGTGGTCTCAGTAGTAAATGTAGATTCTGGAACTGGTACAGGAGAAATTTGACCCACCATTTGTATGAATTTTGTTTTGTTTTTATTTGAAATACGATAACTGATATAGTAACTGAGAAACTCTTCAGTCTGCGCTCCCAGGTCCTTTATGCCTTTTGTAAGTTTTTTTTTTTTTTTTTTTTTTTGGAATGTGTGTGTGTGTCGGGGGTGGGTACAGTGATAGAAGATGAGTCAATGTAAAATGTTTCCCAAGTTGACTTACATTTGGATTTTTCTATTCTGTTATCAGTGTTTCAAGATTTCAAAGGTGGCTTGTTCTTTCTTTGTTGATCTGGGTTCCACCCTGGGAATGCCCTTTGCTATGGAACTTTATGGCTTTGGAGTTGCCCCAGTTGCAAGGCACCTTCTTGTTGGGTCTGGACAAGAGTACTGGTGCCTCAGCTGGGTGGTGGGGTGGCCTCTCCCCTTCTGCAGACCACAGCTTTCACATGGTAGGAGGGCGGCATCTCTAGGCTGAGTTTCTGGGGCTGTGTCTGGCTCCAAGGCTGGGAGTAGGAATGAGAAAGAGCACGGGAGAGCTGGCTGCTGCAGTTAAGATTTGAAAATGTTTCACAGGATCACAGTAGGTAAATTCAGGCCTGGCCCCACCCCTAGGCCTGGCACCCTGCCTCCTATCTTTATCTTTAACTCTTCACTTTCTACCTTCCTGTCTCTTTATATTTTATGTATCTGTTGAAAACAGTGTGCAGTAGGATTTTCAACTTTAAACTCATATTTTCTTCATTTGAGGCATTATTGGCTTATATTCATTGTAAGACCTGGCATTTTTGCATTTTTTCCCTAGGCAGGGATTATAGTGTAAGCCAAACTGGCTTTGACTTCAGTACCCTCCTGTATCAGCCTCCCCACTGCCCCATGCTAGGATTTAGAGTTCATGTCATATACTACTCTGCTCAATGCAGTAATATTTTATGAAATGTATTTCTATGCCAATTTCTTGTCTGTTTCTCCTTTCTTATATTTATTTTTATTATAACTTAGTTCCTTCTGATTATTTTGGTTGTTTTATGTTCTATTTGTAATTTTGAGAAATTACTTTGGAAATTATGATATCAAGGTTTAAATGATAAAACACAAAGTTAAGAAGTTCAATTATCTGTCTTCCAAGTAACCTGAGAACTTTCTAGCTCTGTTTGTCGTAACTGTGCTTTAATTATTGTTATAATTAATCAGAATGCCTTTGTTTCTAATCCTATTAGGCATTACTGTTACTTCTGCATACACCAATGCTAATTTCTCTTATGTCTCCATTGATTTTTTACCTCATATGTTTACTGTGTGTGGAATTCTGGCTTTTAGCTTTTTCCTTTCAGGAGTTTGAAAAGACCCTCAACTGTTGGTCACTTAGTTTCCATGTGAATATTCAGAAGTCAGCTATATGCCTAAGGGATATTTCTTTATAATTTCTTTCACTGCCAGTATTTATGTTTTTTTTACTTGATTTTTAATTTTCTTCAACAATTGCAAGTTTTGTTGTTGTATTTTTTTTTTTTGAGGGAGAAATTGAAGTTGAGTGGGAAGGGAGAGGTAAAATCTGGAAGGACCTGGGGAAGGGGATAACATGATCAAAATATACTTAAAGTTAAAAATTGCTTTAAATATAAACATTGTGCTGGGGAGTTGCCTCCGTTGGTAGAGTGCTTGTGGCACAAGCCTGAGTATCTGAATTCCATTCCTAGAACCCATGTAAAAAGCTATGCAGGGCAGCACAGGCTTGTGAGTCCAGAGCTGAGGAGGTGGAGCTCACTGGACTTCCAGCTTAGTCTAATTGGCAAGTCCTGAGTCCCAGTAAGAGACTACCTTCAGACACAAGGTGGTTGCTTCTAATGCCATTAGAGCTGACTAGCTCTGTTAGTAGAGTGCTTGTCTAGCATGCATGAGACTCTGGGTGGAATCGGCAGCACCACATAAAATTGGATGTGGTGGCACATATTCATAAGCTCAGAAAACAGAGACAGGAGGATCAAGAATTCAAGGTCATCCTCAGCTACACAGGGAGTGGAGGCCAGCCTGAGCTACATGAGACCCCGTCTATGTTAGAGTAAACCAGAAATGGTAGAATGAATGTATGTTAAAAGAGGATTTAATAGACTGTCAATATGATGTAGCTGGAGTAGCCCAACAATGGCTGTCTACACTCTGGAGAGGCTCAGGACCTGGTAGCTGCTCCACGTGCTTTGGTGTTTTTCAGCTCCTTGCCTCCTTAGTGTGGACTCTATTAATTTTTTAAAGAAAAAAATTAATTGCTTTATCAGTGTTTCATCTGCTGGGGTAAGAATTATAGGAGATGCCAGGGTGTTAAGGCAGACCTCTAGTTCTTCCCAAGTGGAGGTGGCGGCCATTGGCTTGTGACAACATGGACATGTACACTGGATGCTCAGCTGAAGCTGCAGGGAGTTAGGGAAGCCCCAAATTTCCAAATGTCTGTGAAAGGATTAGTTTTTCCTCAAATTTCCAGGTTCTTTTTAAGAGCTCAGGTGGCTCTCTCATGATGGGCAGTCCAGGATGACTTCTTTTGGGGGACAGGAACACACATCACTGCTTATTGGGGCACAGTCCAGGCGGTGTGTTAGGGTGTTGCTGCTGAATTCTTCCCTCACCAAGGATCTAGCCAACTCCAGAAAAGTAGCAATCTTAGTTGGAGTTATATGACTTCCAGAAGGAGAGGGGCAGATCTGTGAGGATTCTCTACTCTAAACTTTCCTCTTCTCTTGAAGCTCCTCCTTATGACTCATGTCCAAACTGGGGGTTGTGGAGGAGAGGAGGGAGGAGGGAGGAGAGAGAGAGAGAAGAGAGAGAGAGAGAGAGAGAGAGAGAGAGAGAGAGAGAGAGAGAGAGAGAGAGAGAGAGAGAGAGAGAGATTGCATAGTCACTTATCAAGGGCTTTAGACCACGGCTGACTTGAAATATTACTAACCTTGCATTTTCAAATTTGATGCACAACAGCCAAGATGCTAATGCTTTCCTTAGTTTAGGAAAAAAAATCCTTTCACCCATCTCTCCTAGCCGAAGATTAGGAGAGAGGCTTTAAGAAGATTTAAAAAAAAAAAAAAGAAAAAAAGAAAAAGAAAAAAAAAAACCCTCAACTTCTGAGCAGCAGAAAAAATGGTTTGTGATTCAGGGGCTCCGGGCAATTCATCATGGAAATTGGGTTTCTTAGCAGACATCGTGTGAATCCGCTCGTCCCTGTCAACTTTTTAATACATTACATTGAGAATGTAAATCGCGGTAGTGAGGGGGTGAGAAGAAGAAAGCAGAGCAAGAGAAAAGAAAAGGCTTCCTCATTTTGGACTTAGAAGGGAGGACGCGTGAGGCCTGTAATTCATATTAACTAAATAATAAAAAAAACCTGTATAAATATATAGACATGCAGGCATATTCTGGAGAGGAACTAGAGAGAAGTGAGTGAGACAGAGGGAAATTGAAATCATGTTATCCTTTTGAAGGGCCTTTAATGGTTGCTTCTTATAATTTATTATTATTTCTTTTAGTTTTTATCTCTTTAGATTTTCTTTTCTTCTTCTTTTTTTGCTATATAAATTAAATTATCCTCTATGCTGCCCTGACTCATCCCACCAAAGGTTAGGGAGGACGATGACAAAGGCTTGAAGCTGGGAATTCCGAAACTGGGGAAAAAAGAAAAGGAGATATAATAAAATAATTAAATAGGGAATGTTGGTGAGGAAGCTGGAGCTTCTGCCTCCTCTCTGTCACCAGGACGGAGCAGAGCCCTTGGCTGGCCTCCTCGTCACATGAGTGTTGCTTAGCTTCATTCATTGCTTTTATGAAGTTTGATTCTCTCTACCCCAATGCTTCATGTCAGCTTATGACTATTGGGGAGATGAGGAGTAGAGAGACTACTTGTTGGCCTTTGAGGATGTGCTACTTATTTTTAAACATTTACTTTTAATATATTTTTGTGTGTATGTCTGTGTGTCCACAGAGGCCAAAAGAAAGTGCCAGATCGCCTGGAACTATATTTATGGGTAGTTGTGAGGTGCCCAGTATGCCCAGTGTGGGAGCTGGGAACTGATGTTGGGTCCTCTGCAAGAGCAACAAGTGGTCTTAATGCTAAGCCAGCTTTCCAGCCCCATTCTACCAACTCTCTGCTAGCAAAACTCACAATCGTTTTGTCCCCTTGATGGTTTTCTCATCAAAATCCATTGCAGAACTCTACGCATTCTCCTCTCTGTGTTCTTGGGTAGCACCATATTCCTCTGGCCCTCTGAATCCCACAGAGGCTTCAGTGCAGCACACTTCCTCAGTGATGCAAATACTGGCATGCACTGGGCACCACAAAAGCTGGAACTGGGTGGGTCTTCCAGTGTTACTTTCTTAATTGACATTCTTGTCAAGTGGGAAAGATGAGAGGGAGAAGGTAAACTCTGGCTACCCAGTGTTTTTCTATCTCCCACAACCAGCTCTTTCTCACATAGGCATCATCCACTGTTGAACCTGCATTCTGCTTGGCTCTTAGAAGGGTTCTCTCCTCAAGTTGGAGACTTCCCACTGAGTGTATTCTGGACAGTTAGGTGTGAGTGTGGCCAGGGCTGTACGCAGGAGTGTGGGTGGGATCAGAGTCTAGCTTTTGTTTTAGCTTTCACACACATTCAACTGAATGTCCCTTATCCTCCACCACTGAAGAAAAAAAACAGAAGAAAATTTGAAAGGTTATCTCTAGAACTGATGGTGAATCCCATGGAACAATGTTTTAGGCAACTGTGGGCAGGGTGAAGGGGGCACTTCCTTTGTGGTGTGTGTTTGGAGATCGTCATGGAATGACACAGCAGCTTGGGGGCCATTCTTACTCAGGTGGGATACAATGGTGTTTGAATTTGCTCTAAAACGTACTTTCATAATTTAAGACAGTTGAGGATTACGACATATTGAAAACCAGAAGTCCCCCTAACATCACTTCTGCTCCTTCCATTCTTGAAACTCTTTTTTTGGGACATATTCCTCCATAAGTTTCATGGATGTATTCTTCATCCATCTCATGTGATGCTCACTCACTTCTGTCTGACAATTGAAAGACATGGCTTTCTTCCCTTCCCCTCCCCCATGTCACTTCCCCTCACCTTTCCAAAGTAGTGATGTCATCACAATGTCCATGCTCTGACGGCTGTGTAGACACTGTTCTCAGCTGAGCAGGGCAGGGGACCATGGTGGTCTTTTGTCTTTCTGGTGTTAGTGACTGCATCTGTTTTTACTCCCACACAGTCCATGTCTATCAGTTCCTCAGCCCTGTGGTATGCTCTAGCACATTTATTTCTTGAGTTCTCCTTTTCCTTCTCTCCATGTGTTTTTGTTTTATTTTATGCTATAACACGAAACAGAGGCTGGTGGAAAGCCCTGTGGGTACCAGCACTGGGGAAAGGCTCATCCACCTGCTCTTTTCACTGTCCCATCGTCAGAGGGTCAACAAGCCTTACAAGGCAGCCGCCAGACTCCAGTAAATGGAGCTCAATCTTTGGGAGGAGTTGCTTTTCTGTAGAGACTATCTTCCTAGATTCTACTAGGACACCTGTATTGCTGGCTGCCTCAGAGGAGATCAGGGGAGGGCCTGGGTTTCCCACAGTCAGTCTATAGGCCTCCACTTGCTCTGAAGTTTGCAGCTACTCACTTGATCCCCCCACCCCAGCGGACACCTCCCTGTGTGTCATCCCCAAAGAACGAATATTCTGTCTCCTGTAAGGGTAAGGGAGCAGAATGGCTGCTTGGCTGTCCAGGATGGGCTTAGTGTAACCTGGAGGACTTAACCCTTAGTAGAGATTTCCAATCACTCCCCAGTTTTCAGCCCCATGTCTCAGCTGGTACCTTAGGGTCCAAGTCTTCTTGCTGTCATCTGCTGGATGAGGTATGCTTCCCATCTATGTAACTCCTCTGCAGGCACAAAGACTCATCTACCTCTGTCCTTCCAAAGGCACAGGCTTTCTTTCTATCCTAGCCATTGACACTGTTCCTCCACCTTCTTCCAGTCCTCCTGGTATTGGTGGGTAGATTCTTTGTATTCCATTTATTTCATTTTAGATGGAAATGGAGAGAAAATCAACGTGTGAGTTTCTCTCAGTAGAGTGTGGGCTCCTTTTCTCCTAGGTAACTGCAGTTTGATTGCCTACAGGCTGATGGATGAAGACCGTGGAGGCGGGAACCTAGGTCATCAGTTTTAGGGACTCTGCCATTGTGCTGAACACAAAGAACATCTAGGAAGGAAGAGCTGAAACAAGCCAGGCACATGGATGGATTATCCTCTTCTCATGGAGCCTCAGTGTGAAGGTCTAAGGTCAGAAATCACCTGGCAGAATGGGTAGGGATCAGTTGAGGAGCTTGGCAGATGTGGGACCATTTCATGATGCAGCTCTCTGCTCACTGGTGGGGTTTCTCCCAGACCCAGCCAAGAGATGCTATTAAAACCCACCACCACCATGCCAAATCCTGGCATTGGCAATCTTTGTATTATCACAAATGATTCAAAGCTTCATATGAGAAAATTAGACATGATTCCAGCAAGTTTTCAGGCCAAGGACATTCTGAACAACCAGTTCCCTGCCAACTCTGTTGGGAAAGAAAGTAGGGGAGGGGAGGAGTTGGCAGGAAGGAAAGAAGAAAGAGAGGGTGGGAGCTCCCAGCCACCCAGACTGGCATCTTGACTTCATAAGCCCCATCACAGCATAAATTATCGCAGTTTTAGCTTGTCAGTTTGGATAATCTTGGCCTTGGAATGGATTCAGGGGGTCTTAAGTGATCTGGTTTGCTCTTCACGGAGTCTGAATTTGAAGATAATTGCCAGAGCTCTCTTGGCTGTGTAAACTTATCAATTGCCTTTTGAAAAGTCGGCACTAAAATAATCATTCCCGTGAGCAAAACCCATTACAAACCTTAAATTCAGTAGCATAAACACATTTCAGTGCTGGGGGACAAGAGTGTGAGATTTCATCATTACCACATCTGAGAGCTTAGGAGAGGTTGGTGATGTGTTAGGAGTGTTTCTGGCTAGCCGAGCCTCCTGCCTGAGCTGGGAGTTGACAGTATTATATACTTCAGGAGGCTTTGGATGGATGGCCTGTGGTTATCTCCCATGTGTCCCACCCTGTGGAGCCTGCAGGGCAGAGATACAGTTGTCCCATGTGCCAGCTCGAGGTGGCCTTGCTCCCATCTCTTGCCTCAGTATTTCCCTATGTCCAGTCCTTTCTTGTGTTGCTTTGCCTTGTCCTCTTTGGGAAGGACCTTCTTAGACAGAAGTGGTGCAAGCTTAGACTGGAGGAGCCATCAGTGTGGTAGTGGATGTTGCTGTGTGGATGGTGCTGGGTGGATGGTGCTGGGTGATGGCTGAACACGTAGGAGTCTAGCTTCCTGCATTGACCTCGGACCACTCAACTGCTCCAGGGCTGAGTCCCCCCATACCCCTCAGAGTGTTTTTAAATTTGTTTATTTTGTTTTCTAAACTTTATTATAAAAATTAGTGCAACTAAAACCATCACACAATGAAACTAGCCAGACCCAAAGACTATACAACTCAGTGAACGTCTGTACAGTTGGAGCAGTCATTTGGAACAGAAACTTCACATTGGATTTTATACTTTCACTATTGAATACATTTTTATGTACTTATCCACCACCAGAGACAAAAAATCCATGGGAGTAGAAAAAGAATTAGCTTGATATAGTCTTTCATAATTCCTGTTTGTTGCCTATATTAAGTCCTTTTTTATACTCTAAATTTCGCTTTTCTAGGTCTCTTTTCTATGTGTTATATTGTACATATATATTATATATGTATATATGGTTACACACACACATTATTGGCCAGATTCTACATATGAGGGGGGATATGTATTTGTTTTTCTTTCTGAGGTTATGTGACCTTGATTAATATTATACATTCTAAGTCCATCCATTTTCCTGCAAATTTTATGATTTAATTTTTCTGTAGAGATGGACAGTATACACATACCCCCCCCCCCCACACACACACACCAACACACACACAAAATTTTCATTTATCTTGGGGGGGGATCCCAGAAAGCTGTTAACACTTATTCTTTTGTTCCTGGAAGTTGTTTTAAAAAATAAGCCTTATAACTGCAATTATTTTCTAAGTAGAAAATTATATATACTATTTATATAAATGCAAGCCATTATCTCAAGGCAAGAGAAGACTGATCTCAGGTTAAAATTTGGTTTGTTAAGTCTCAGGCTTAGCAAATGCATATTACAAGCTTTTGAAGTTAACTTGTTTTGTTCTAAAGTTCTATCATTTGGCCTTGTTTTTACTGTAGGGTAAACATGCCAGCCAAAGAAACCCACCCTGACCCTGAACCCAGAGCCAGTGAAAGAAACCCACCCTGGCCCTGAACCCAGAGCCAGTAAAAGAAACCCATCCTGGCCCTGAACCCAGAGCCAGTAAAAGAAACACATCCTGACCCTGAAACCAGAATCAAAGAAACACATCCTGACCCTGAAACCATAGCCAAAGAAACACACGTTGGCCCCGGAACCAGAGCTAGCAAAAGAAACACACCCTGGCCCTGAAACTAGAGCCAAAAGGCTAAAAAGGGCCAGTGAAAGAAACACACTTTGGCCCTGAAACCAGAGCCAAATCTGCCCCTGACCAACTGAGCATGAGACCGACCAATCCCTAGCAGGAAAATCAACCAACCCCTGAGCAGAAAACCAATGCATCCCTGAGCCCTAAATCTAGCCAATCTGAGCTTGTCCAAGCTCAAGGGGATCGAAATCTGACCAATTCCCTCCCTGGAAATCTTCTCTCTGGAAAACCTCTGCCCCTAAGAAGCCCTATATAAGCCCCTCTGCCTGTTCAGTTGGCGGCTGTCCTTCTCCACCCTGGCAGAGGCAGCCACTCTCCTGGACTCCTCCTTCCCAAATACATCTCTTGAAAGAGTTTTGGGGAAAGAATCGCTGCTGGGAAGCTCCCTTAGGGGAGCAGAGCAGAAGCAGCAATGGAAACCTCGGCAGGTAAACTCCCTTAGGGAAGCGGAGAAGAACTAACAACTTTTCACCAGAGCTGAAGCAGATTGCTGCATTTCTGCAGGGGTTTCTCCTTAGCAGAGTGAAGCCGAAGAAGTAACAACGTGGACTGGAGCTGAGAAGAAATGGATACCTCTGCTGGGAAACTCCACCCGGAGCGGAAGCTGAGCTCAGCTGTAAGGGATTGCCACACCCTGTGAGAAGACTATCCCCCACTGGACCTGACTTCCTGACAAGTCAGGATATCATTCCCTCCAGAGCAGTAACACTTGCACTTACTATTTGTGGGCAAGGGACAATTTCCTTCTTTTCTTTCCTTTTTGCAGCCTGGGTTATCCTCCACCTCTAGTGCTGGGATCATGGAAATGCATCACCATACCTGGCCTGCAGTGGGTAATTTCTTATATCCACTAAGAATAATTAAATTTATTGAATGTGAAGACAGTCCATACAGTTTCCTCTCATGATTTTCTTTGAAGGAGAGGATGAGTTTTCTGTGTTCTCTATCCCCCACCTCCACTCCCTGCCCAGGAGAAGTTGAGGCAGACCCTCTGACATGGTCTTCTACTCCTGTCAGTGGCTTATTTACCCCCATTATTCTCATCATGGCCACTTTCTTCTGTCTTCCAAAAACACTCTAGAAAGATGTTCTGGCCTCCAAAAGGACATTCCAACAATTCTCCATGTGTCTGCCCAGGCCCCAAGCTAGAACAGTAAGGAAACCCTAGCAGCTGGAATGGAGATAGACAAAGTAGGGCCGTGTGGGTCACAGTAAGTGCTGTGACTACAATTCTCTGTGATAGAAGCCCTCCCAAGCTTCTGAGCAGGGAATGCTGGAGTCTCATTTGTCCTGTGCCTTACTCTGGTTGCTTCACCGAAGCAGCAGGTGATGGGTTAGGAGTCCAGAGCAACAGCCTTGGTGAACAACGACTGTGGCTACTTCCAGTCCCGTCTCACACATCCATTTGCCTGCTTAACTATCCCTCATGTCTAAATGTCACTGAATTTCAAGAGGGATGATCTCTGATCCCCTGTTCTGCATGGGGGGGGAATTGCTGTCATTTGAGTTCCCTAAACTGAGCCCTGGATTTCTTTTCTCCACTAATCTCTAAATCTGGCCAGTAAGATGGCACTGGTTCTCCTTCCTGGCCATCATTCTGCTCCATTATTCTGTTCTCTTGGCTCTTGCCTTGGGTCTATTCACAGGACGGTTCCAGGAGTCACCATTCTCATTTTTCCACTTCCTGTCTCAGACCTCCTTCCAGCCCAGTCTCTTCTCCAGGGCATTACCTTGAGCCGTCTTTGTAAATTCTCACAATGTCCGGACTTCTTTGACTCATACTAGGTCAAGCCCCACCCACACGATGAGATTCTACTTGTATACTGTCACATCTTCCCAAACATGATGCTACTCTGAAAGTCTACATGAGCAACAGAACATTTACAGAAAGCTTTGTGGCCAGAAGGTTTCATCACATCCAGCTGAGCAAATCTGCTCAAGGGTCTGTGGTGAGCAACTAGCTAGCCCCACATCCCTCTTTCCACCCTCCGTGCCGATTCAGATCCACTGTCTTAGTCAGTATTGCTGTGAAGAGACACCATGGCCACAGCAACTCTTACGAAAGAAAGCATCTAACTGGGGCTTACTTACAGTCTCAGAGGTGGGGTTAGTGTATTGTCATCACGGCAGGGACCATGGCGGCAGGCAGACATGGTGCCACAGAAGTAGCTGAGAGTTCAACATCTGGATCTTCAGGCAGCATGAAGAGAGAGATACTGGACCTGGCTTGGGTTTTTGACATCCCAAAGCCCCCCCTCCCCCCCATGCACTTTCTCCAACAAGACCGCACCTTCCAATGCTTCTCAAGTAATGCCACTCCCTGATGACTAACATTCAAATATGTGACCCATGGGAGCTGTTCTTATTCAAACCACCACTGTAACCTGTCTAACAAACACTACAACTTAATGTGAAGAAGACCAAAGCATCTGCTCCTTTCTTAACTCCTCAGTTCCTATTTCCAGCTCCAGAGGGGTGTGTTTCTGGAATTTTACCATAGTTCCCTATCAAAAGAAGTTCCCAGAGAAGAAAATTGTTTTTTAGTAGTTTCTATCTGTTCTGGAAAAAAAAAGAAAGAAATAAATTGGCTCAGATATCTGCCTGCCCTATCCCGCCCTTTGCTCTCTCCCTACACATCAGAACTTAGTAAAGCACTTACATCTTCAGGAACAACACAGGTGCCCTGAGTCTGTATTTTGTACACTGTTGCTTCCCCAGGACATCTCCTTTTCTTCTTGTTCTTCAGAACTCTACCCAGATGTTCCCTCATGTAGAAAGTCATCTACTTGCTAGCTCAGTGAAGGCCTGGTGTGCTTGTCCTGGGCACTGTGATTTCATGAGCTGAGAGAGAATAGAAGTGGTGACACCCTCATGTGGACCCTCTGTGCTGGACAAAAGTCAGGCCATAAAAGATGAAATGATTCATATGGGGACCCAGACAACAGATGGCAGCTCACACAGGCATTCCGGTCTCTAAAAGGGCTTAAATATGTTTGTGCTAAAAAAAAAAAAAAACTTGTGCTATGCCATTGTGAAAAAGAAAGCACACTTTATTCCAGTGTAAAGTATCTTATAAAATATATCCTCATACAGAATTGAAAAGCCGGAAGTGAGTAGTTGGTGACACCGGGAGGAAGAGGTAGCAGCTGGTCTCAGTGAGGCCAATTCACTTTGCTTAGTAATGTCTTGGCTGTGAAGGTTTGGGCTCATTCATTTTGATAAGAAAACAGTTTCAAAGCATTGGGAACGGTGCCACAATATTATACTTGTCATTTCTTAGTCTGTGTAATAGAAAGCAAAATTAAGAGTTAAGATCTAGCAATGTCGAGGCTGATGTGACCCTTTTCCCCTGTTATTTTTGCCTTAGAGTTAAGACATATAAACTCCAAAATATGGTTGATAAAGAGAATCAGGTGCCATACATTTTGGAGTATGCAATATTCACTTCCTTCTAATATGCTGCTAAGTATGGATTAAGGACATTAATAACTGTGGATGTGAACAACTTCTGACCCCACTAAAGACCTCGCTACCTGAGAGAGGAAGTTTTGGGGACAGCATAATTCTCAGTAACCTCCCTGCAGATTTCTCATTTCCCCAAATTATTCATGCTTTAGTTTCCTATTCATCCCCTTTTCCTTACTTGGGTTCAGCTTTGTGCAAAAATTAAGACCTTCTAGACAGCCACAGCAGAGCATTAAATGAAACACCGGGCTCTTTAGAGTGCTGGGCACTGTGTGTTGGTCAACTTGTGCCGTGTGCCCATGAAGTTGGCTCTGTCTTCAGTCATCTCATACATTCAGTGAAGGAATTCTCCATGCTGTGCTCTGTGCTCAGCCCTGGACAGGAAGCTCTCTAGTCAGAGTAATGACCATGCACACTGTGATAATGACAGTGAGGACAAAGCTAGCGACGGCATTGAGCACTCGGGTGCCAGTGATAGCACCATGTGTGCCATATGAATCACCTCTATTATTCTTTGCCCTGTGTTAAGATGGGGAGACTTGTTTCAGAGAGGCTAAACAACTTATTTAAAACTAACAGTAACTTGGCGATGGAGTTGGGTCTTAAGCCATGCTGGTCTCTCTTGTGAGGTTTTGGCTGTTGGTAAATTTGTATACACTCTTGCTCTCCACAAAAGTATTCTTACCCTGGCTACCTGAGGGCCTGTAGAGAATTCCTTTTATTTCCCATTCTCTTCTATCCCCCACCAAGGTCTCATCCCAGCACCCTCAGTGAGCCCATCCTATCTCAGCTAGGAGCTTCCTCTGTCCCCTCCCAGATGCTGAGTGCTGTTGCAGACTGATTGACACCAATGTGTTGCAGTCACTACCCAGCACCACATGCTTTGCCTTTTTCTAGACCCACCTTGTCATGTGGCTTTAGTGAGTCAAGCCTGAAAAAATTGCTACGGTCTAATCCATACCATTCACTGCACTCCAGGTATTCTTTCTCAAGCCAGGCTCAAACTTCTCACTAAGGTCTCTATCTACCCTTAGGGATAAATGGAACCCAGCTGGTGCATGCTCCCAGATGTCTGCTTCTGGTCCCTGGGACAGCCCCTTACTCTTCTTACATATTTGAAGGATATGCTCCCGTGACGAGATCACTTTACATTTATGGCACAGAATCTCTGTTCAAATATTGGGATGAAATATTCCATGACAAGAGATACAGATGCTTTATAAAAGAAATTCTGGAAGAGTTTATGTTAGAAAGAGCTAAAAATGTGCAGGTTGCTTGGGTGGCAAAGGATATAAATTTGAAATGCTACCTCTCCAGCAGCTACTGCTGGAGACACCTAACCGGAGGGGAGAGGTTGAGAAGAAAAAGACTCTTACTGAAGAATAGCACGGGATTGGAAATTTCACACTTTAGTGGCATGATAATTTTCCTTTTTTTTTTTTTTTGCTTCTGTTAAATGAAGGAAAAGGAAGAAGGGTAAACCAGGGGAAGAAGGAAGGGATGCTTCTCTAGTCTTCCAAATGTTCTTTCTCATCACCTAAGAAAAAATCATGTGGAGAGACATCCCAGAAACTGTAGGACTTAGTTGTGGGGAGGGGCTTCTAATACTGACCGATTTGAATCCTTGGGGGATGTTTCCCCAGCCTTGACTCTAACATAAAATATATGGTGATTTAGAAAGGTTCCATGATAATTCAGTTTGTCCATATAACAATGTTTTGGCTGACAATGGGCTGCATATACCACAGTGGTCCCATGTGATTGCAAAGGAAATGGGAAAAGCCTATCACCTAGTGACACTGTAGCCCTTGTGGTGCTGCATTTGTCATGTGTTATGGTGCTGATGTAAATACAATGCTACACTGTAGTTAGGAGTTTTCCTGTTTTTCTGTGTCCAGCCCGGTCCCAAGTAAACACACAGAGGCTTATATTAGTTACAGACGGTATGGCCTATGGCTCAGGCTTCATGTTAGCTAGCTCTTTCATCTTAAATTAATTTCTATTAATCCATATGTTGCCATGTGGCTATGGTATTACCAGTCTTCTGGCATCTTGTTGCTCCTTGGGTGGTGGGCTGGTGTCTCTCCTCACTCTACCCTTCTTCGTCTCCGTCTTCGGTTTGAATGTACCATCTAACCTTATTCTGTCTCACCATTGGCCAAACAGCTTTGTCAACCAAATGAGAACAACACATATTCACAGAGTACAGAAAGACATCCCACAGCACTACACTGCCTATCATTAAAGTGTAGTGCATACATGTATATGGAACATAATCCTTGATATGATAATAAGTGTTATCAGTTTACATATTTACTTCACTATACTTTTATTGTTATTTTAAAGTATAATTCTAACTTCAAAAAGTTCACTGAAAAAAAAAACTATCCTTAGGCAGGTCCTTCAGGAGGCATTCTAGAAGAAGGTGTAATTGTAGAGACAAACCCCTACTGAATGTTAGCACCCTGAAGACTTTCCAGGGGCTCAGGATGTAGAGATGGAAGACAGTGGTGTTGATCACCTTGACCCTGTGGGCCTAGGCTAATTTTGTTTATGCTAGCTTCTAAAAAAATGTTTAAAAGTAAAATAAAGAGAATTTTAGACAGGCCATGCCACATAGCCTGGATAATAGGCCATATCTCCTCAGAAAGCATCCCTTATGTCATCATACAGAATTGTGTGTTCTCTGTTGATATGGCCTCACTGAGACTTCCTTGATTTTACATGATTCTCTTATGCTGTGCAGCCTGACATGCAAGAGCCCTCAGATTAGGCACAACATTCTCTTCATGGTTGTTTTTGGCCTATGTTTTAACTGAATCCCCTGTCTGACCACTCGTGGTTCTGACAGAACCCTGATTGTTCTGGAATCAGAGCCCTGATTGCCCTCTTCTCTTTGTTGGGCATACCTAGTGCCGATGACTTTTCTTTCTGGTCAACTTGACCTAAGCCAGGGTCATCTGGGAAAAAGGAACTTTAATTGAGAAAATGAGTTCATCAGATTACCTTGTAGGCAATTCTGTGGGGTATTTTCTTGATTAATGATTAATGTGGGAGGCCTTGTTTTACTCATAAAATTCAAGATCTTGCATAAAATAAGTTCTATGTGTATAAGGTACATGACAAATAAATGAATTTCATGTTTAGATTTGGGCCTCATTCCCCAAATAGCTCATATTTATATATAAGTATTAAAAAAATCTAAAAAAGAAATCCACCAGAACCTGAAACCCTTTGGCATTTTGGATAATACTCAACTTGTGTTATTCAACCAAAGGAAGGGAAAAAAATCTGTAATCATGTTCTTATTTCTGGAAACTTAATGCTCAAGGTGCCTTTAAGAGGCCAAAGTTTGGGCTTTGGAAAATTCTTCCCAGTACTAATATTTGGGGCTGTGAAGATTTTGCTCCCACTTCCTGCCCAAGCCACTTGCTCCATGTGTACCCCAGCATGCTTTTCATGTGGTTCCCATTCCTTTGTCTCCCTCCTTCGCTATTTCCTTACTATTCAGACCACCTCTAAAATGCAACCTTTCCCTCATCACATCTGTCTTAGTACTTTTCCTGTTGATCCGACAAGGACCCTGAGAAAAACAACTTAAGGAAGGGTTTATTGCGGGTCACAGTTTGAGGTACAGTTTCTCAAGGCAAGAGAGTCAAGGTAGCAAGAGCTCTTGAAAAGCTGGTCACAGTGCACCTGCGGTCAGGAAGAATAGAGCCATGAATGCATGCTGGTGCTCAGATCCTTTTAATCATTGATTCAGTGCAGGATCCCAGCCAGGGAATGGTGCCACCCACAGTGGGCAGGTTTTCCTATTAATAAATAAAATCAAGATAATCCCCTACAAGCATACCTAAGAGGCTTGTCTTCCAAGTGATTCTAGATTCTATCATGTTGACAATTAATATTTTCACAAGATTTCATTATGATCAGCTTAATGTGTTTGAGTGATGTTTTGAATTAAGAACCTGCAGTTCTGGTTAGTTGGAGCTGAAGAATCAAATTGTGATTAGCAAGAGACCAGCACCACTAAAGTGAACAAGCCATGGGGAGCAAGTCAGTAAGCAGCATTCCTCCACGGCTTCTGCTTTAGTTCTTTTCTCCAGATTCTTGCCTTGAGTTTCTGCCCAGACTTCCTTCATTGATAGACTGTGATGTGGAAGTGTAAGCCAAATAAGTCCTTCCCAAACTTGCTTTTGGTCATTGCAGCAATAGAAACCCAAGACAGCATGCATCAATAATGTCACATCCAGAAGCCAGAATTTCACAGCTCTAAGTTTTTAGACTTTCACATTCTTTCTGCTCCCCTTTCCTGGAAGTTCCCCGAGCCTTGGATGGTGGAAAGTTGATATAGATGTTCCATCTATAGTTGGGCACTCAGAGTTATTTATACTCAGAACTTTGCCCGTTATAACTCGTCAGAACAGCACCATACTTCTATGTTCCAAAATATGTATGAGTCTCCCAAAGCTGCTGTACCCAATCACCACAGACCCTGGCTTAAAACAACACATACTTGTTCTCCTACTGTTCCAGAGGGTCAGACTCTAAACTCAATACAGGACTGTATTACTTCTAGAGGCTTCAGAGGAGAATATGTTTCTAGCTTATAGACCCATGCACAGAGGGGAACCCTAATGTGGATGAACTTTCCCCTCAAAGAGTTGAGTTTTAAACCAGAAGTTGCTGGTACCTTGAATTGACATATGTACTTTCCCCCCTATTAATTGAAAATGTGGTCTCAGAAGTTAGGTTAAAATATAGACAGATACTATTGTATGACAAATTTCCCCTTTGTACCCTTGAAAATGTTTCTGCATGTACACTGTCAGCTGTCCACCACAATTTTATCACTTGGTATAGTCATAGCAATTTCTGAAGGGGGTAGGTGCCTCTTTCATTTGGGTCTTTGCCAACAATAACCAGTATTGTTTGATTGTTTTGGCAACTTGAAAACTATAGCTTTGTGTTTCTATAAATAGCTTTATATGTTTAAGAGAAGTCTAATAATTTCTTTCATAGGCATTTGAAATATTTTTCAGTATGATAAACATTTCTTAGTTATTTCTTCTCTGTTTTTAGAAAAGTGCGTATGTCTTTATTTTCAGAGATGATTATTTTCCCCCCAATTTCTGTCCTTTTCCTCTTCTTTGGCAGTTGGACTGTGACATAGTACATGAGGTGGAGAGCACTACCATCTCAATACTCCTCATGGGAAGGTGCAGCCCTATGGCCACCTTATACCCTGTGACTGTGAGTAGCAGTGGTGCACTGAGCTCCCAAGCCCGGTCCATGAGACCTCTCAGGACTAGCACTACAGTGACATGGCAGCTGTGTGTGTGTGGACCCTCTTGTCAGCAGAGCAGAAGGCCACCTGTCTTGGAATACTGCATGGCAACACTTAGCATCTGCTCTGCTTGAGTCAACTGCAGTTTACTTTGCCAACACACTTAGAAAACATCTAACTTTTTGTTTATCATTGATCAAATTCATGCCACTCATGAAACTCATGGGAGAGTTCCTTGCTTTGGTGAACTCTGTAGCCCAAGGCACAAGGCAAGCCTTCAAGAAACACAAACCGAGGGAGGTGGTGAATGGATGAGTTGTACGTTCACTTGAGAAGACTCTGCTGCTTCTCTGAATGCATTTCTCAGAGATGGGAAAATGAGATTTTACATGTGAATTACATATCAACGCTCAACCACCATGCAGATGTCTTTTCACTTATGAAACTGTAACCCATTTCCTCACCTGTAAATCAGAGGCCAGAAGGGGTTGATTTTTAATAATCTCCTGACCTGTCAGGTGACAAAGTTTGTCAAGTTGGATGATTGTTTATTGTAGTGTGACCATTACCACTTCAAACTGAGCTCATGTGAAACTTCAGGCCTCCTGCCTGGAGAAGAGCATTTTTTTTAATCTCACACTAGAACTTAAATGGACCCAGTAAGAGCCGGAGAGCTTAGCAAATCCTCTGCTTTGTCACAGTGAAGACCTTTGCCTAATGCAAGGTCTTATCCTGCAGATTGCTCGGGGCCAGAAGATAGCCTGGTTAATCTAAGCTGCTCCCACTTCCCCACAGTGTTCACTGAACTGGGTTTTTTGTCTGTGAACAAAATGGTCCAGATCTGGGTTGGTTGCTATGGTAACTGTATCAGGAGCCTTACGCTCTCTATCTTCCACTGCTGACAGCTCCTGTGCAATGAAGCCCCTGTGGGGCGTGGGTGCCTCTTCATAACCTCATGGAATCACCTTCTCGAGAAGACAAAGTTCACTGCGAAAAGTCAGTATGGCTCTTAAAGGAAAGAAGCTCCTGGTCACCCTTTGTTGTACATGGGCTCTGTGGTAACATCTGGCCCATTTAGATGATGATCTCAGTTAGTTTGCCAACCAAAATTTTTGGGTTCCAAATCCTTGGGTCCATGGGATAGTGAAATTGAATTTCTCATTTCCTATAGCTAGTAGCAGACACTGCTTTTCGGGATTGGAATTTACTTAATAATAGGTTTGGATTTATAAGCCCAGTCACATCTAGGTAAAGTCCTGCCTCTTGAGTTCCAGGATATTTTCTGGTAGTTGTCTCCAGGTAGGGCACATGGCTGTATCAAAGGCACTATGGAAAGTCCTCTGGGCTTTTGGCTCCACATTCTTGTATCAGTGGAGGGCTTTATTCACAATGATAGTTTGAGGAAGGTAAAATTGGTATGGTTGATTTAAGTTAAGACTCCTGTCTCAAATAGCAGCCTTATTTTTATAGGTCTGTCTATGTATAGAACATCACTTAAATAGGAACTGTTTGTGTGTCATGCTATCTCAAATTCTTCTTCTTCTTCTTTTTTTTTTCTACTGACATCTTAAAATCTGTAGAGTCCAAACCAAACTTAATCACATGCAGTCTGGACTATGTTAGTAACAACCTAACTGGTCTATCAGTAGCCACTGATACATCTCCAGAAGACCTTCTTAACAGCTTATGTTATCACATTCTGGGCTGAACACCCCCATGGGTGCTGGTCTTAGGATAAGGATGTAGTTGCCAGGGCCCAACTTCTATTTCAGTTTGTGTTGCACACTCTTTCTCTTGCTCTCTGTGTTTCAGCTATTCAGGCCTTACTGTGGTTACTCTCCACAATGGGATCCCCTCTTCCTCAGCTCCATGGTCAGGGGGCAGTGAGCTTTACCTGTTCTGTTGTTCTGCAAGATTCCCTTTACATATCCATATCTCTGTGGCCCAGGTCCTGGTATACAGTGCTTGGTTGGGTTTTGGTAACTCTTCATTGAAATTGCTGATTAAAAGCATGTGGGTGGTTGTTAGTGTACCCCAGTGCCGAGTTCTGAGCCAGCTGGTCTGGGGTGAGGCCTAAGTGTTGGAGATTTTTTTCAAATCTCATGGGTGATCGGAATGGCCAAGTTTGTGAATCTCTAGGCCAGAGACTCAGTGGCATTTATTGAATACAGCCGACTGGAACTGGAGTAATCTTTTTGTGAATGAGGGCAGCTTTGGTCTTGGGAAGGGCTGTCCCTGCCACTGGGAGATTCCTGCTCTGTCCCCACCTAAGGGAAGCTTGTAGAATCTAAAAGTCAGGATAGACTTCTGGGTCTGTGGGAGTTTTGGAGAAAAAGCTAAGGGTTGCCACAGTTATTTATGGAGACCTGTTCCCCAGCACAAGGACATCCAGTCAGCCATTGATCTGCTTTTTACTGCCAAATATAGTAACAGGAATAGTTTCTTTCCTGATTCTGCATGCTACATGGAAGGCCAAATCAATTAAAATTTTCTTGAGCTTTGCAGATGGTACATTGACTTGCATTCACTTATTAATTCATTTACTTCCTCAATAAATACTGACTGATTATGGATAAAACACAATGCCAGTTCTGGGAGAGGTCACATGAGGAAAATGTTATACAGGCATGCTGAAGAGCTTAGAAATCTAAGTAGACAGTATATACACCCCAAACATCAGTGCCTGAATATTCTGTGATTAAGAAGGGCTGACATTTGAGCCAGACAACTTGGTGAATTCTAATTAGTGTGTACTCTTGGAAAGTTATTTTCCCCCTGAAAACCTCAGTTTCCTGATATGAACATTTCTTTTCTGTGAGTGATAATAAACACCATCACAAGGTTGCTATGAGTATTAGGTGAGGTTGTTCCTATAGGGTTTTTAGTACAGAGCCTGTAATAAAAATTCAAATATATATTAGCAGTTACAGAAAAGATAGTAACACAGGTTAGCAAGCAAGTATGGTTGTGATTGAGGGACACAGAGGAATATAGAGAAGTGGAGATTGATAACGTCATAGGCCATTGGGAAAGAAAGCCCCAGGAGGGTAGAAACCAATCTTGAGAAGGAAGGCGGATGCTCTGGGTGTGCGGGTAGAGTTGAGGATGGGAGCTCCAGGTAGGGTGGGTTTACTTGCTATTTGCAATGTGGAGAAACAGTCCACTACTGGCCTGTACCCTCACTTCCACTCCTCAGGCTGCAAGGCAGGCTGATATATTAATTGGTTGTGTGCGACCATCCCCCTCTAGTCCTGCATTTAGCAAGTGTGGTGATTTATCGTTATGGACCAAATGTTCCAAAATGCCAGTTGCAGTGCTGGGAAGTCTAAATTTAGTATATGAGTCCTGGGTATTTAGAACTTAAAGGGAAATTTCTAGATTCTGAGATCAGGTTAAGACCATTTTGGCCCTTTAACTTCAGTTAACATTTTCCTTGAGAAATTCCAACCTTTAACAGCCTCTATTTGACGACTTGCTGGCCAATATTTATGTTCCGCTCCATTAACATCACGAAAGCTGACTCTCCACTTTCAAAGATATGCATTTGGCTGGAAGAAATCATTGCTGTTGGTGCTTTTCACATTCTCATGTACACATACACACACACACACACACACACACACACACGCACACACACACACACTTTTCTTGGGTCGATACATGGCATGCTTCTAAATGTGTGTGCATATGTACTTGGTCCCCTCAGAAAGCAGTTGTGAGTGATGTCTGTTCTAGATGTGACTTCATCTGACATTTTCTTCAAGTTTTCACTTTTCCCTAATTTAGTTCTAAGTCTTCTGTGGAACTTTAAGGTTCTATTGCTTGTTTTCAGAGTTAATCATTTGAAATACATTTTGTTCTAATTTCCCTAGTCAGGAGTCATGTAGATTTTAGAGGTAGGACTGAGAGTGTTGTGTTAACCTCAGAGATGCAGACATATAGGAAGAGAAATTAATAAAAATGTCCTTTTAACCTTTATGTCCATGGGTTATTGATGGGAAAAGTCCAATGTGATGAGCCACTGAATATGAATTTGGACTGTTTTGCAAGTTTAGAGACCTTCAGAAAATATGTATTTACAGGAAAATATGGTACTTTTCAGAGGTATGTGTGAATGGGTGAGTCATATTTATTTAAGAAGCGATAAGAGCTACAGATGCTTTCTCCAGAAAAATACATGCAAACACACTATGCAAGTTTTCTGCAAGCATTTGTTCTGTTGTCCTGAAACACATTTTTCACAGACTCACAACGTCCAATCACTCAGAGGTTCATGATTACCTTAATGTTATTTTTGAATGCAAAAGTTAATATCACATCCTAAAAGTCTTGCTAAGTCAACATATGAACATAAAAGTAAGTTGTAATTCAGTTGTAAAGTAACTTTCACAAGAAGGTTGCTGTTGATTGGTTAGAACCAGAGGTTGAAATGATGTTTTTTTGGCATCATGCAGACATCGTTCATGGACTGTCAGTTTAGAGTTCTCATTTTGGTGACAAGGATAGACTATTCTTTTAGTAGTATTTACTAGGCAAAGAGCTCAGTCTGATAGATGAGGGCAGGGTTGCCTACTGGGAACTCTAAAACACTTGGAGTTGAATTCATATAATGTGATTTTGCTTGTGATTCAATGAAGCCAGCTTTGTCAATGTCTGAAGGGAAGATTCAGCTGTGTATTTTAATCTAAAGTTTTCCAATAGAAATTATCTTTGCGGGTTTCTTTGTCTACTTGGATTTACGTAACAGCTGGTAAAGCTTTCTTACATTGGGCTCTGGCCTCTGGAGAGCTTTTGTTTAATTCTCCAAGAGCACATAGCTGTTTTCATCCATATACCCCTTCTGCAATGGTAGCTTGGTAAGAGTATAATTTTATTTTTTTAAGCATTGCCAAAAATGGGACTTCCTGGATCTTGAGACAAGAGCCGCAGCTCATGAAGATGGCTGAAACTGCCAGTAAAGTGACAAGTCATGAGTGAACTTTCTATTATATTAGTCTCAGAACAGTTTAGCTAGTCACTAAGGGAGGAAAAATTATCAGCCTATAGTTAGTTAATCAATTGCCTGCAAGTGTGTAGGTTGGGGAACCAGGGAATTTTTATGCGTAATTCGTGACAAATCTTACCTACAGGGTTTGATTCTAGACCCCAATTCTGTTAAGTTGAAGTGAGATGGACTTACTTTGGAATTATTGTCCATATCACATGGTGCCAGTGTGATATATGAAGATTTTTTTTCCGTAACAAAATGGTAAGGCAAGAGGCTTGTTGGAACAGCAGTGTGCTCTCTTTGTTATGACACCAGCATTTTTATTTCCAAGTTCTGTAAAGAAATATTCCTTATTTCAAAGGTCTCTTTAACTTCCAGAAGAGCCCCACCAAGTGGGCATCAGGACAGGGCAGCTAGACACTGGCTGTTCTGAGAACTGCATTCATTCATTGTGTGCTGAAGGAACTCACCTGGCTCAGATAATTCTAAGACCATGTTTGAGTGGGAGGAAAGTCATTGGCTCTGGCTAGGGGAACACTCGTGATGGAGACATTCACTCAGCATTTTTTTCTTCTTCTTATACAACAAATGCATTTGATTACTTTAGGACAGATGGCACCAGGGTCAGCCCAGCCCAAAGATTTCTTATGCTTGGCCAAGCTGTATGTACTGCAGGATGCTCTAAATCCAGGCTATCTAATTAGTATAAATTTCTCTAGTTTTCATAAAGTCCTAGTTTTCAGAGCTGAGATACCTTCTCATCTATTATGAGTAGGGTATTTCACATTAGACACAAATCACACATCCATTTTTCCTTTAATTTTGTGAGTGTAACACTTCCATTAGGAAAGAGGGACATTTCACAAGAGGGACATTGCTATCCTGGTGTTCATTGTGGTTGGTTCAAAACCAAAGGAAACAGTCTTTCTATTTTATTTGATGGTTTCCAGTGTAACGTGCTCTGTGTACTAAAGTCCACAGCACAACTATAATGGTAGCTCATGTCAGAAAAAAGCACCAAAGGGAAGCACTCTCATGAGGATGCCTTTGCTACCCAATGGCTTGTGGGCACATCCCATGCCTTTGCTTCCTGATGGCATATGGGCATATCTCATGCCACCATGCATGTGCACAGGACGGAAACTATCATTAAAATTTTTGACAAAATTTATATTTCCAGAGACATTTTTCAAGCTATTAAGGAGTTAAAATATGGCAAAATTCTCCTTTATATTCCTGATTCTTGACATCCATTACAAAAGCCATGAATTCTTAATTTTGAAAAATGCTTATTTACCAAGAAAGTTGGGAAAATGCTGAAAGTAAAGCAAGTAAGCAATATATATTATATTAAATTATATAATATATAAATATATATAATTTCCATTATTTTGAAAAATATTATATTTTAAATTATATTAATATAAAATAATTTCCATTATTTTGAAAAATAAAACCGAAGACCTGCCCAATAGTTGCTCAAAGTCAGTGAATGGGCCCCTCCTATGGACATTTTGTTTCTGAAATTAGCCTCCCATGGGAATATGTACATGTAGGGTCTGCTGGATTTTTGTTTGACTCTTTGACTAGACAAGGGTCTTCTGGAAAGGTATGTTTCTATTCTTTAATGACTAATGTTTTGCTTGGTACCTGCCTGTTAATGGGCTCTATAGATGTTTTTGGAATGAGTAATCATCAAATATTCTTAATTTCATTCTTTAATAATCTAGTTTGGATCCTCTTAGTGATAGATACTTCTGCACAGGTTCCTGATATATCCTGACAGCTAGAAACTGTGTTGCTTTGGCCTTGTATATAGAGCTAATTCATTTTGCCACTTCTGGTATACTAAAATTTCTAATAATGGCCTCACTCACTTTATGAAGGCTAGCTAGGGTGGTCATGGCTCATGTCCTCAAGAATCCTTAACAGTGTGTGTCTTATCTACTCCCACATCCCATTTTCTTGAGACTTCTTTTCACAGAAATACCTCTAACCAACTGACCAACTCATGCCAGTTCTTCTCAAGACAGGCCCAGGGCCTAGCAGTAGGTGGCAGACACACACCCTAGGCTGGTAGCTGTATCTCCAGGTCCCTGCTCCTGAGGTCTGCAAGGTAAAGACCAAGCAATCCTACAAACCAGAATGGCTTCTCATGAAGTCTGCTTTCTTTGTGGGTATGATGGTCAGATCACTAAGGTCTACATGGCCTATTTCACATGTTTAGCCCAATAACTTTTGACCGCTTTATGCATAATTCTCCTAAACTTGAAAAGCTGTGATCTGTGGAGAATGTGCTCAGGGTCGCCCACAATACTTAACCCGTCTCTAACAGATGCCCTGTCTGGGCCTCTTGTCACTCTCAGGGGTTTCAGAGTTCTTTCTCTTCATCTTCTGGGGAAACCAATATAATCTCTTCCAATAGTTTTAGCTTTCATGACAGCAGCTAAGAGGAGAGTCTCTTCCGGTCAGCTCTAGCTTTCGACCTCACAACCAAACATTCCAGAGAAAAGACAATGCAAAATCTCTTGGCCTTTTTCATGGAATATGGAAGGAAAGACACAGTGAGAGTAAGCCATAGGTTGATAATATCTTCTATGGTCCAGCCTGATTTGCTGTCATTTGAGTTACTAAATGGTTGGCAGCATTTTATCATAATCAGAAATGCCCATTCAAAATATACACAGATATTCTATGCTGTTAAAAAACAAGCCAGATGGGGTACAGTTTAACTAGAAGAGAGGTAACCAATTTTTTTCAACAGTTCATTTAAGTTTTGAAAAGGCACACAGCAATTCTGTAAATTCCCACAGATTGATACCTCAGCATCGGGAGCTATGTATATGTTAGTGAGTTGAAAACGTATCTGCTGGGATTATTGCTGCTATTTTGGCAGGGAGGGTGCTTGCCTTGTCAGAGCCAAAAGAGACAGTAAAGACAAGCTCACCTGGAAGAGAAAGAGCAGCTGCAGGAATGAGAACAGAACTGGTCCTACTGAGCAGACCATTCCCTGAGCTCTCTCATTCTGCCTCATCAGAACACTGTCAGTACTACAGAAAAATTCATGGGAACCTGATTGATGCCTGAAACCCTACAGCTTTGCATCACATCGATTTTCATTTCATATACAAATGCAAGTAATGCAGCTTCTCCGAGTGAGAGTCAGGGATGGTAATTACACCAGAATACCCATGGCAAACTATAGGCCTGAACACATTGTAAAACGTGCTATGGCTGTGGCCACATGGCGGCGCCACCTTAGCTGCCGAGCTGGTTTTCTTCTGGTGTCAGTCGTTTTTGTGGTCCTCTTTACAGGCATCCAAACTTCCATTGAGTGATTTTTTTTTGGTGGCTGTTCTTCTGTTACTTTAAGACCCAGTTGTTATAACTTAACAAAGAATACAAGCATGCATTAGGTGATGATGTTGTACAGTGATGAAAAACACACTAGAAAAATCGATACGTTTGAAATGGAAGAGGTGATAAAACACAAAGAAACCCCAGAAAACTGCTGCCATATGCTATTAAATGTAAGAACAAGCCTTCTGCAAAATATTAGAGTGAATGCTAAGAAATAAAAAGCAGCATTAGAACACATCATTCGACAATGTTTGCCGATTTATGCTCCCCCACGATGCATCCTCCGTTTTACATTTACTCCTAGGAGGACTCAGTCTTGAATTACACGAGACCTTCAAGAACTCACCTCTGGCATAAACCTGACAAGCCATGTTTGTTTACTGTCCCTCCTCTTTCCGGTTATGTGACTTCATCTCTCATTGCAGTCTCCAGAAAGGTGAATGAATGACTGCTGGGGTTGGTCAAGGTTTGAGGAACAAAGGAGAAACGCTTTATGAAGTATTTCATACCCAGGGAGTATTTCATGAATGACCTCCAGGAACGCTCATGCAATCCTAAGAAGCCAGCATTGTCTGTAGCTTTGTGGATGAGAAGCAATGCCACCATCTGTGGTTACATCCCTGACCGGTAGAGACAGTTCTGAACCAGACTCCTATAGACTTTTAGCCTATTTGGAAAGGGAAATAGTTGTGCTTAAAATCACAGCTAATTTCTACAGCAGAAGATGTAGATGCTCTCAAGAGTCCTTTGGGAGACTCATTGGGTGGATGCTTTTTTTTTTCGTGGTCAGATGAGGAGCAAAGGGAGACATAGGAGAAGCGTAAGATAACAATAGTGGCTCTTGGTCCTGGTTTATTACTAGAGTGCTGTCTAGGTCGTCTACAGGCGAGAGATGCAGAAACAGAGGCGCAGATGCACACAGAGCCATTCCAGAAGACGATAGTCTTGCTTATCATCTCTCCTTTCTCCTACCAAAACCAGCTCCATACTTTTTTACCCCTTTCACTCAGACATCTTTATAGCTTTTGGATCCTGTTTTGTTTTCTCTTGCATTATATACCAGGCTCAATATTAGCATCATCATCACTGGAGGAAGGGCAGATTCATCTGTTTTGTGGGGAGAAAGCAATATATAAGTGAAGCAGCCTGAAGAGACCTGCCCTCCTCCTCCTGCCCACTGGAATGGCCTCTCCTGGCTGGATTTCAGGATACTGCTTCTCTGTGACCCTGGAAGGCCTGCTACAGAGCCTCTTTACTTCTTAAAGTACACTGACACTAATTTGTTTTTGAGAATTTTTAAGACTCTTTCAAAATCCCTTATAGTGACTAGAAATGCCCTGGGGTGTTGCAAATCCAGAGTTTGGGGATTATTGTGGAGAAGCTGAAGCCACGACTGTGTGCACAACAGCCGGTGGAAAGCTCTGCGTGGGGTGTTCTATCTGTCAAACAGCTGACGGGGCTCCACTTCGCATCAGATAGAGCGGATCCTACCAACGGCACACCCACAGGCAGATGGTGCTTGTGTTCACGGGACACCAAAATATTTGTGTTAAAGAGAGCAGAGTCGAGCCTGACCTCTTTTATTTTCCCATTTAAGTGTTTAGCTCAGCCTCAGACAGGCCGCATGCGGTGTTAGAGAGAGCATGGGCTTTGGAGGCAGACGGGGCTGGATTAGCCTCTCTGTGCTCCTAAGCCCTGTGACTTGGTGTCCTAGTTTGGCAAATGGATCAATGGGTAAAATGTTAACAGTTCTATCACTTTGACTATGTAAGCCTATGTCTGGGGTAAAGACAGCACATAAATATGTGTGAAACCACATTCTGAGTGCGCGGTAAATGCCACAACATCTTCTTTCTGCTTATTGTCACCTGCAGAAGGAGATGACAGTGATCATTGATTGAGGACATGGAGGATGTGAACCCACTTAGAGGTGGAGATCCTTGGAAACACAAGCTATCTATGAGTCTGAGCTCCCGATCCAGAGAGTCTGGGCATCCAGGGAAGGCATGGAGACCAGGACCGGAGAAACCAAATAGGTCAAGCTTTTAAGACTCCTCAAAAGAGCCTTTTATCATAGCCAAAGAAGGACAAGATTAAAGGAGAATCAAGGTGACGTCAGACAGCATGGCCAAGGGGACCTGTGCCAGGAAGAACCGAGCAGGTTCTTCCCTGCAGGTGGAGAAGTCCAGCGATGGTACCTTCCTGTAGGCTGAGAAAAAAGGACAAGGTAAAGATTCCAGAGAAAGAGACACGAGTGTAGCTTGAGTTTTCCTGCCTGGCCCATGGTCAGGGCAAATCTCTCTCACCTGCCAGTCCCACAGCCGTCAGACCCAACCAAGTAAACACAGAGACTTATATTGGTTACAAACTGTATGGCTGTGGCAGGCTTCTTGCTAACTGTTCTTACAGCTTAAATTAATCCATTTCTATTAATCTATACCTTGCCACGTGGTCGTGGCTTACCAGCATCTTCACATGCTGTTTCTCATCGTGGCGGCTGGCAGTGTCTCTCTGACTCAGCCTTCCACTTCCCAGCTTTATTCTCCTCCTTGTCCCGCCTACACTTCCTGCCTAGCCAATGGCCAATCAGTGTTTTATTTATTGACTAATCAGCAACACATTTGCCATACAGAACATCCCACAGCACACGAGAGGAAAGAAGCCATTTTTTTTTTTTTTTTTTTTTTTTTTTTAGTGTCCAAGGGAGAAAGGAAGCTCAACAGGAGGCAGAGCAGTTGTAAATTGTCAGTGATGGCTACAGACCTCAGACCCAAAATCCTCAATGATCTTTTACATCTTATAGTCTCTCTCTGTCTTTCTCTGAGTGTGGTTGTGTATCTTAGACCCCATTTTAGTTTCTTAGGGTTACTCTCACAAAGTACCACAACATGGGGCATCTCAAAACAACAGAAATGTACAGAAGCCCGAGATCAAGTTGTCAGCTCAGCTGCTTTTCCTAGAACCCAGAAACTTAGAGTTCTTACTCTTTCTGTCTTATCACTCGTCAGCTGTGGCCAGAGCTGGTGTTCCTTGGCTTGAAGCAGACCAGTATCTGCCTGTCTGGTCACGTGGCATTCTCCTTGTGGTGGACACAGTCACACCGCATCAGGGCTCACCCTAAGGATGCCATTCTGACTTGATTACATTCACAGGCACTGAGACAGTTCGATACATAACAGAGTCATTCTAGGAATCCGATGGTAGCAATGATTGCTCTACAGAGAAATGCAGATATGTAAAGATCATCCTGTGAATCATTTCAGGGAGTCCACAGACTTTTGTGGGTTCCACACTGAACTTGCTGTTTCTAGTGAGAGCCAGCACTGTCAGTATTACCTGGGGCTTTCCGGAAACCTCAGACCACAGGCTTCAGACCTGCTACACCAGAATCTGCATTGTGATGAGGCTCCTCATGGGGTTTGTTGATGAGCCCTGCTCTAGGGGTCTACAGCTCCTAGATGAAGATTCCCTCCACTCTTTCTTTCTCTTGTTCCCTCTCTGCTTTTCAGCTAGGACAGTCAAGTTGACCTGCCCAACTCTTCATCACTGTTCAGCACATGAGCTTCTGTGGGAGCCAGGCCAATATTCCCTCTGCCACAGATGGGACCACAATCACTTCTCCTGGCAGATATGCCCTAGGATCTTTACACAAAGCAGAATAAAAGTCATTGAGTAAACAAACATTGAGCAATTACCTTGTGCTGGGTCTCCAAAAGGAAGAGATTCTGTCTCCCAAAGGACTCCCCATCTGGGTCCCATCCATGACTTTGTAACCTGTTTGTCCTTCAAGATCCACAGGAAGACCCACCCGAGTCTTCCTAAGAAAGCACCACGTCAGATCTTGTGGTTCCTTCCTTCCCACAGTGACTTCAGATTCTCCCTGCCATTTCATGAGCACAGCTGGGGGCTGGTGGGGTAGAGCTCATCTTCTTTTCCCTTTTCTACAGCAAGAAAAGGCTACATTTAGAAGTTTCTAGCAAGTTTGTCCTAGAGGTAGGGTCATAGGCTCATTCTAGAAGTAGACTTTGTCTGTTTGGGAAAGCTCTAGAACAGGCCCCTTTGCTCCTTTATTACACAAAGCAAGGAGGCAGGCCCGCTTGTTGAATTTATTAAGCATACCCATTTGCCCTTTAAGCATGTTTAGGGAATTATTTACCTTAAGTATCTTTAATGGATGTGACTCTCTTAAACAGAGTTAATGAATATTTTAGATGTTTTTCTTGAATATATTCAGTTAATACAGTTTTCTAGAATTATCCACCCAGGTGCCATTTTCCCTCTTACAGTTTAGAGTTTCTAATCTTGCTACAGCTTCCTCTGGTTTTCCACTGTGCTTAGCATCTTCTGACACGTGATGATACATTGTATAGTTCATTGTAAGTATTATCCCATGAGTAAGAGTCTGTTTCATTCACTGGTGTTGCTCATGTGCTTACAGAAGGCTATCTTGTGAAAGCTGTTAGTAAGGTTGAATAAATGGCTAAGTATTTTTTGTCTTAATATAATGGACATTCCAATATTTTGTATGCATTTGTAAATATTTTATTATAGAAGTCATTTCCTCATGTTCATAATATTTTAATATTTATAAATTATATTTCAAATATCATCAAATGACCAGTTTGCTGAATTTGTTGAGGACTTTTACCATAAAATCCACAATAATTTAAGATGATTTGAATAGCTTTGGGAAAATTTTTGTGGTATTTTAATTTATAGGTTCTGTTTTATCTTCCTAACAATGTTTAAGAAATGACTTTTCAAGCTGGGCGGTGGCACACGCCTTTAATCCCAGCACTCAGGAGGCAGAGGCAGGTGGATATCTGTAAGTTCAAGGCCAGCCTAGTTTACAGATCGAGTTCCAGGACAGGCCCTCAAACTACACAGAGAAACCTGTCTCAAAAAACCAAACCAAACCAAACCAAACCAAACCAAACCAAACCAAACCAAACCAACAACAACAAAACCCCAAACCCAAAGACCTTCCTTTTAGTTTAAAAATGCTTCCTAATGATGTTTAAGAACTATGCCTCTATTCCATCTGTGTCCCTTGACAGTTCTGTGCTATGGTGGCTGGTGGGAGCTGAGACAGAGCCTTTATTGGAGACTTCAAGGTGTATTAGTGCTCAGCCTAATGTGGACTATTGTTCCTTCTAGGGCAGGGATAAAGGAAAGCATACAGTGTGGCTGGGTGAGGTAAGATAGCTGGGGAGCTGAGGGCAGATGAGTGAGTCTGAAGACACAGCATCATGGCTCTCAAGAGCCTTCTAGTCCTGTCAGTCCTTTTAGCCCAAATTTTCAAACTTGCTCTTAGTGAATTAACCTTGGGTACCCATTGTCATGGAGGAAACCTGTAGCTTCTCCAAAAGCCTGGTGGCTGATGCTTCAGCCGAGACAACACGCATTCTAATTGCCAGTGCAGACTGAATGAAGCATGGGGATGGAGTGGCTATCCCCTTAGACTTTTGAAGAAATACCTTTTCTGCCTTTGTAAATGTGGGTGCATCTCAGGTTGATGTCTTTGGTTCCACGTCTGATTCTTGAAAGCTGCTGCTGACTGCTGGGCCAGGCGAGGCTGGGCTTGTGTTAGGGTTTTCCTTAACAGAATAACTGGATCTCCACTGAGAGTTTCTCTTTGTCTTTCTTGGGGACAGTGGAGTGCTATGTGCTGAGGTGAGAGAGAGACCTGGAAATCTTTCTGGGTACCTGTTTTAGTGTCTGATATAAGAGTTCTGGTTAGGACCCAGAGGTAGGTTTCTTCTAGGGAGCCCAGGGTAGCTAATGTCTTCTAATAGCCCTGAAGGGGCTCATGTCTGCCTGGACAGAACTGAGGTAAGGGAAGTTGAGAAGCCTGGAGCTTTTATAGATGGTTCTGAGGAACTTGAAGGACTGAAGAAAACCCGTGGTTTAGAGCAATGCCATCTACCAGAGACAAAGGACATCTGTAGAGACAGTTGTGGAAAACATGATTCCTTTCAGGATCTCTGAAAGTACAAGGGTGGGTAGCCTCATCACAGCTTGCAGATGGGTACTCAGAAGGCTTGCCATATGAAGATAACAAGATATGACTTTTACCTCACAGGCGGCTAACAAAATGTTTGCTCTACCCGAGACTGTGGTCTTCCTCTGTCTTAAGCTTCCAGAGGTATCCCAAGTTCTCAAGTCACAAATGGAAGTCCAGAGAAATACA
The DNA here is from genome assembly GCF_949786415.1 of Peromyscus eremicus. Classification (NCBI taxonomy): domain Eukaryota; kingdom Metazoa; phylum Chordata; class Mammalia; order Rodentia; family Cricetidae; genus Peromyscus; species Peromyscus eremicus. The sequence goes on along the minus strand of NC_081422.1, from coordinate 94,476,062 downwards.
TGGTTTCCTTTTTCTTTCATATAACTTGGCCTTTTCCTGTCCTGTAGAGTGCCCAAGACAATTTCCTTATAGGATGAGGACTCCACTTCCTTAGTTGTCCTTTGCAGACTTTCTTCTAGGGATCCTGGAAGAGAATGAGAGAGCCCTATATACCTTGGACCACATAGGGTGAGAACCTTCTTTCCCAGAGCAGTGGGGGGATGCTGGAGGAGAGGCTGGAATGGGCTAGCCACTGCTACTTTAGGACAGTGAAAACTGCTTCTCAGCCTGGCCCAGTTTTTCTGAGGGAAGGAGTTGGAAATCTGTCCTTTCTCCTCTGTGGGAACAACAGAAGCGCCTTGAACCTTGGAAATGCTAGCCTCCACAGGTGATTCTGGGTGGATTTTGAGAAGTTTTACTGGAAAGAGGTGAAACTCTCCTTCAGAGTACTGCTGAGTCTTGGTAAGGTGGGTGGCCAGGTTGGGACAAAGACAGAGGGTTCCAAGTGGTCATGATCTGGGAGTAGAATCTTGGAGGTGCATACCATATTTAAAGGAGTCAGTCAGCAGACAAAACTCAACTCCATTATTTCCCCCAAAATGTAACATACCAAATATGAAAGGACCACATAGATTATGTTCACAGAAGTTTGCCTCTTCTTTCCGGAGCATACTTCTATGTGAGTATCACTGCAAAGAGTTTTCATTATAACAGATAATGGAGAGGTGCTGTAATACCAGGATGAGGCGTTTCTGTATTTGAACAGCTTCTTTTCATTCTTGTAGGTAGGATGTGAGACTCATCCTAGCAGGATGTGATAAAGCACCAAGGATATGTTAGCTTAACTAACTTCTGTCACGAATGAAAGCAGCTGAGAAGTATTTACCAGACTGACCTCCCACCAGGCATGGGCTTCACTCTGCATATATAACCAGGTAAATTTATAGTTCCAGCCTTGAAAAGTGTTTGACACTTGGCGTTTTATAGTCAGGCAGGGGCAATGATTTGGAAAACTGATGGGTTCATGTGGTTACCTAACATGGCTGTAGTGGCAGCTTGGACTGTGTAGAAGTCACACCTCTATCAGTGATATATGTGGAAAGGAGAAGGGCTCAAGACGGACTTCATGGCTCATACCATGATTCACACATGTGCTCTTCCTCTTTATGTAGCACCAGACTAGCTCCCAAATCGAGCATTCAGGAATGTTGTATAATTTATAGGGTGATATGTAGGAGGCCATACTTGCAATCAGCTGTTTAATTCCTGAGAGAGGATGTTTGAGGAAAATACTGGACCCTTGGATTCAAACTCCACTTCCATGACTGGGAAGCATAGTTCTGACACATTGTGCTCACCTTGATGTCCCACTGAGGATTAAATGAGACGATTAAATTAAACATAGCTTTGGTACTCAGAAAACCTTGACACACACTGACCATATTTCTGTCTCTCTCCTCTTTCTAGGTTTTCCTTCTGGCAAACAGTAGGGGTTTTAGAAACAAGCTAAATGGTGCACATTTCATTAGCTCCTTGTGGAAAGTAATGGCAGAGAATGATCGAGATGAGAAAGAAACCCTCACACACACTTCTCATTAGGGAGTCCCAGTCACCCTCCAGGAAGTGAGAACACTCCTCCTCTGGGCTCACCTTTTAACACTAGGTCATCCTGAAGGACAACTACCTGTCTTTCTTGCAGACACCCACTTTCCTGCCAGGCTGAGGCTGTCTGAGCACTTTTAGAAGGCCTGGAGTAGACCTTGTTAATTTCGTACTATCTCCGCCATCTACCCCAAATTTTATCATGTTTATTTAGTGAATACATAATAAGAAGACTTAAAACTACCCCTGATTAGTATATTATAGCAGGGAGAGAGGAGAAAAACTAACCAAACTTTTCCAGTCGCATCCAAACTCTACTCACTAAGTTTACCCTGAGCTGTTCTAGTTAAGGAAGGACTCCTGTGAAAGCCCAGGCTGAGTCCCCAACCTGTAATAAAGTATATGTATAAAGATAGCAGTGTTGTTATACAATTTAATTAGTACATCACTCAGACATTTGGACCAATGCCTGGCTCTTTTTCTGCGTGTTCATTTAGCTTTTAGTCTAACTCCCACGTGAAATAAACAAAAAGGCTAATTGCTTTTGGATTTTAGCACCGGGTGAAATACCTGGATTCATTATGTGAATCATATTTTATAGGTAGATTAAAGGTTCTATTGGCAAATGAAAAATTCTGAGATGACAGCTGTAATGCTAAAAGCAAGGCAATTGAAAGGCCTGGGCTCCCAGAGGCGGCATATGGATCCATCTGACATGTTCCTGGTTTTCATAGCGGTGTAAAATGTTTGCACGCTGATGAGAACATTGCCTCTGGCTGGGAAGAATTTGTGTCATGGCTCTAAAGCAGTGATGTGCTGGTAAAGGTTTAAGGATTCCGTCCACCAGGAAAACAAGAGAAAAACCCATCATTTGTAATTTTCTGATCACAACCCAAGGAACGGGAAGAGCTGCTCACATCTGACTCTCACTAGTCCTGGTGACCAGTGCTTCCTGTGTTACCAGGTGGAGGGTAGGCCTGGATTCAGAGACTAGAGTTATTTATTTTTTTCAGTATTTTCTGCAAGACATAGATGTTAGTGTGGGGAGTTCTGGAGTGGATCTCTTATGAGCATGTTAGGGCCCAACACACGGGAATGCCTTTCTGGATAACGAGACAGGCAGATGAAGAGGATTGGCATCCACATGGCATCTTCTAGTGTGTGAGGCAAGATGGTGTAGGAAGTACTTGTGGTCTACACTGTCAGACACATGTTGCTGCTGCCTATTTGGGGTTGCCTGGGAATAGAGCATAACTGGTTTTTGATAATTTCTGAGTTGGGCTGGGTTTGGAGGTGAATATCTATAATCCTAGCACTCCAGAGCTAAGGCAGGAGGATTGTGAGTTTGAGACAAGCCTGGGCTATTTAGTGAGACTTAAATTCTCTATTAAGCAACCAACCAACCAATCACATTCCTTCAAAGGTCTTGAAAGCATTTGACATGGTGCAAGCCATGCAGGACGTGGCAGTTGCTATTATCTGCAGACTGATGTAGCACCCCAAATATAAGAGAAAATAAGACTTGCCCCCCCCCCCCCATGGTGCAGGCTATGCTTGATGCTGGATTATAGAGAAAATTAGGTTTTGGGCTTTGTGTTGGGGGGCTGGTAGTCCAAAGACGATCCCTGTACAGTTGTATTAATCTGAAGACCTGCCCCTCTCTCCCATTTCCCATGGCAGTAGCTGTGTGATTATTATAGTCCAATCATAGTTTTGGCTCAAGTTGCCTAGAGGCAGATGTGAAGACCATCCAGGGCAAGCAAGGTCATTCTGGCTTTCCTCCAGGCATGGCAGGCTCCCAGAAGGTTAGATGTTTGAGTCTCTAGCTATGAAACCAGCAGAGCTTCCTGCCAGCTCTGTGAGGTAATGATGGCAACATATTAACAAGGAGTGATACTGGACTTTGCCTGAAGTCTGGAGAAAATTGGGGGCAATAGCAACCACCTACCTGAGTTTATCCTTTATCCTGTGTCAGGCACTGGGTTGAGCATTTTCTAGCCATTATCTCAGTTAGCCTCCCATCTCCTGTGACCTTAAGCTCCAAACCCAAGATCATGCTGTAAAAGTGATGCTGGGGTGCAAATCTCGATGGTTTGACTTTCAAGCTAAGCTGCTTGCCTCTGTGTTGTATCATCCCTCTCTAAACCTGGAGCATGGATGCTATGATGCATCTTTCCAATGAGCATTCCACATGGGCAAACCCAGAAGTTCCTTGCCCGTCTTTCCTCTATCCTGTTTCAGAAGGCCTGGCCTGGAAAGTACTATTCCTGCCCTTGCTCAAGGAGGAACTTCCATAACTCCTTCTTCCTCATCCGATTGAATTCTGTTAAGAAAGATAAATCCCATATCCTCGACTCTCCACACATCACACACCAGTGGAAGAAGTGCTGTCAGTTTTTTTCTTTCTTTTTACTCTTTGCTCTTTGTCTCTTTTGGGGGGGCCCGCCATCCAGCTCCCAATTAAATGCACATGGGGTCTTATTACTTATAAATGTCCTGCCTTAGCTTGGCTTGTTTCTAGCCAGCTCTTCTTAAATTATCTCATCTACCTTTTGCCTCTGGGCTTTTACCTTTCTCTTACTGCTATATATCTTACTTTCACTCTTACTCCATGGCTGGCTGTGTGGCTGGGCGGCTGGCCCCTATCAACCTCTTTGCCTTGTTTTCTTGCTCTTTCTTCTTTTCCCTCCAGATTTCTCCTTCTATTTATTCTCTCTGCCTGCCAGCCCCACCTATCCTTTATCCTGCCTCACTATTGGCCATTCAGCTCTTTATTAGACCACCAGGTGTTTTAGACAGGCAAAGTAACACAGCTTCACAGAGTTAAACAAATGCAACATAAAAGAATGCAACACATCTTTGCATCATTAAACAAATGTTCCAGAGCATAAATAAATGTAACACACCTTAAAATAATATTCTACTACAAGGATGCCTTCCATCAAATCTCTAAAGGGAGAACTAACTCCCAGAAGCCAGCAATGCCCTTGACACAACTAACTCAAACTCAAGCTGACAAGATAAACTTTCTTGATAAATGCCCACTTGAATTACCAAACTTACAAAAATCATTGTGTTCAAAATAGCCTAAAGCTTCTATAGGATGAGCAACAGATCCAAGAAACTGGTGGGTTTCCATACTGGAAGTATGCTGGCCTGCGGAGAGCAGAGAACAGTCTGAAAGAACAAGAGGTGGTTGCCGTGGTACCAAACTTGACAGATGGTTTCCAATAGATCTACCAAACCTTGGCTTCCAAGGTATTCCTCCCTCAATACATCCTGCAACATGCAGGAGAGCATGGAGATGTCAAGGCACTAGTGCCCCAGGATGTGGCCTTGTGCCCTGGATGTGGCAGCTTCATGTTCCCAAAGGCTAGAAGCTGGGCTGTCTATCCCTTAGCAACTGACCTTCTGCTTCAGCTTCTGTAGAGATGACAGAACAGTGAGGATGCCAGCCTTTCCTTTCTCTTTCTGAAAGAAACAACCATTTCTCTTTCTGTCTCAAGAAAGAAAAGCAACATGAAGAAGTTGTCAAGAAATAAAACACTGTTGAAGACATACAAATACAAGTAACACTATAAGGACTGAGCGGGTTGTATTTGTATATTTAGAAATACACACACACACACACACACACACACACACACACACACACACTCACACTACCACCACCACCACCAATTAAAGAAAAAGTGGCTATGTATTTAAGAGAGAACATGAAGGGTTTGAGGGAGGGAGGAAAATGATGTAATATTATAGCCTCAAAAAATAGTAAATTTATTTGAAAAAAGAAGTAAACATTTCCTCTAACACTGTCATGTTTTTCATTTTCTGTGTCTCTCCCACACTATACCATACTTTCTGCCTGGCCAGACCCCTCATTCTGCCCCAGGACTTAGAACCACACATTCATCAGAACCAGTGGTTTGTGGTAAATGTAAAGAAAGACAAGGAAGTCTATAATATTGTCTTTATTCTTCCCTCTGTTGATGGACAATGATTGGTTCTATCACTTCACTGTTGTGAACATTGCTTCAGTGAACACTGATGTTCAAGTGCTTCTGTGATACACCCAGGAACGCTACAGCTGAGTAGCATGGTGTATCTGGTTTCGAATTGTTGAGAAACCTTCATACTGATGTGAAAGCAGAGGCAATTCTGTCTACGAGAATGGAGGAGACTAATGGAAAAGGGAAAGGGAGGTAAAAGGAATGTGGAAGTGCAAGAGGGAGCATGGTCGAAGAACACTACGTAGTTGTGTAAAATGTCCTTATGAAACACAGAACTATGTACAGTGGATATACAGCAGTAACAAAGGAAAGAGAAAACAAGGGAGAACAAGAGGAAGGATGGAGATGTGAAAGGCAAGCAGGGGTTTTATTTCAAAGAACCGATAAGGGCAGAGGGTGTAGTCATGAGAGGCTGGCATATGGCTTGCCACCAGCCTCTGATTATGCACTTAGATCAACTTCCAGCTTTCCTCCTCTTCACTCTAGAAAGGCAAGTTTCACCCATCCTTAGAACTTGCCTTACTTTCTACTGTGGGGTAACTTGGGACTCAACAACTGTCCTGGGCTGGACATTAGTGGCACCTCAAACTTCCCATCAAAAAGCAGTTTCTTCCTCATTCCTACTCTGAGAATATCTCACCGGTTTGGAGAACCAGTTCTTATATCTGGGAAAGAAAACTCGATCTCACGACATCCAGCATTTCTCATCTCTGATACAGCATGGCTTTACTCAAGGTTTCAAATAGCTTTAGTGAAGCCTGCTTGACATATAAGACTCTGTGCATTTTCAGTGTTTAATTCAGTGAATATTGGTATGTATGCATCCACGAGACCATCACTGAACCAACGTGGAAATACCTATCACCATCCAAGGTTTCTGGAACTTGGCATTGGTCTTTCCTTTAATCCTTCTATTTCCTCTCATCCTCACTATTTCAAAGCAGTTCCTATCGGCTGTATGACACTTCAGGTTCTCTGGCATTTTCCAGTAATATATGGAAGTGGATTATATATTATGTATTTTTTGGCTTTTCTTATCTTATTAAGCATAATTACTCTGATAGTCATTCATGTTGTATTTATCAATTTCCTTTTGTTTTGTAGTATTCTATTACATTTTTATTCCACAAATTGCTTATTTATTCAGCTGTTAGTGGAAGTTTGAGATGTTTAAACTTATTAAATAAAGTTTCTGTGAACAATGAACAACAAGTCTCAGGATGACCTAATGCATTCCCTTTTCTTGAGTGAATGTTTGGGAGTGCAGTGGCTCAGTCTGATGATAGCTACATGTTTAATGTCTTTTTTTCCAGAGTCAAGTCAACTTTTATCATTATTCACATATTTTATACAAAAAAGAATGAAGCAGATAGCTCAGGGCTATATGAAAATGAATCCAGAGTTGTGCACCGCACTCTGTCTACAAATAGCTGGGCGTAGAGATGCCCCACATCAGGCAGAGTGGTTTGTACTGGCCAGATGCCCATTTGCTAACACAGCTCTGGGCTCTCTGTTAGGTGAGCTCTCCTGTAAGGTGGCAGGAACAGGTTTTTGCAGGAGGTACTCCTCCACTCTTTACATCTGCAGAAGCTTGCACAGGTGCAGGTATGGGAACTATCAGTGGTACAGCAACAGTTGGGGTGAGGCCAGAGATACAGGGGCGTGGAATAGCAAAGCACAGCTGGGCTGAGGCAATGAGGGGTGTTTAACTTTCAGAGAAGCTGTTAAACTTTCTCCAAAGCAGGGAGGCCACTCACTTTGCCACCATCATTAGTGTTCTAGGTGCTCCTCATTCTCACCAGCGCTTGACTTGGGCCAGCAAATCTTTCTTCAGGGTCCCGAGAAGGAGGGGCCAGGGGATCAGAGATAAAGAAGAAAGAATAGATGGGTTCAGGAGGTCTTTCTCAAGCTATTGCTTATGCCAAACAAACTTATTAAGAAATAAAACATCTTATTTATCTTCTATTTGCAAGGGAAAATGGGACAGAGTCAGTGGGAAGCTACCATACAATGGGACAAAGTCAGGTGGAGACTAATGAAGCAATGTTAAACAATGGAACATAGGATGTCTTAAGTGCATAACAGATTGAGTGTGCAGTGACCTTGGGGCTGATAACTCCAGTCTTCAGCAGGAAAAGTCAGGTTCCCAGGACCTGAAACCATAATCCATTTGAGTTCTGGCCCCAGCCTCAGACTGGACCTTGCCAAGTCTGCACCTGGGCAAGGACACGGAACTAGGTTCCTTTTGTGCTTTCATCAGGGTCCCTGAGAAATCCATGTATGGGTTCAATTCTCAACAAATACTTGCTGTGGTCTTCCAAGCCTGATGAGCCTAACAGAGAAAAGCAGTATTCTATCATTTTAATTTGTACATCTCTAATCATTAGTGATTGGTGCACTTGTATGCAATCTATAGATCTTCTTCTGTCCAGTTTTCCCCCCAGATTTCAAATCTTCTTTTTATTAAGAGATTTTTTTTATTCATTTTGCATATCAACCACAGATTTCCCTGTCCTCCCTCCTCTCACTCCCAGCCTTCCCCCCCAAACCACCCCCCATTTCCACATCCTCCAAGGCAAAGTCTCCCATGGGGAGTCAGCAGAGCCTGGTACATTCAGTTGAGGCAGGTCCAAGCCCCTCCTCCCTGCACCGAGGCTGTGCAAAGTGTCTCACCATAGGCACTAGGTTCCAAAAAGCCAGCTCATGCACCAGGGACAGATCCTGGTCCCACTGCTGGGGGCCCTCTAAACATTTCAAGCTAACCAACTGTCAAACTTATCCAGAGGGCCTAGTCCAGTACCATGGGGGCTCCTCAGCTATTGGTCCAGAGTTCATGTGTTTCCACTAATTTGGCTAGTTGTCTCTCTACTTTTTCCAATCATGGTCTTGATATCTCTTGCTCATAGAATCCCTCCTCTCTCTCATTGTATACCCAAGGAGTGCTCAATCATACCACAAGGACTCATGCTCAACTATGTTCATAGCAGCATTATTTGTAATAGCCAGAATCTGGAAACAACCTAGATGCGCCTCAACTGAAGAATGGATAAAGAAAATGTGGTACATATACACAATGGAGTACTACTCAGCAGAGAAAAACAATGACATCATGAGGTTTGCAGGCAAATGGATGGAACTAGAAAATATCATCCTAAGTGAGATAACCCAGACTCAGAAAGACAAACATGGTATGTACTCACTCATAAGTGGATATTAGATGTAAAGCAAAGGATAACTAGACCGCAACCCACAGCTCCTGGGACGCTAGCTAGTAAAGAGGACCCTAGGAAAGATGCAAGGATCACCCACCAACGGAGAAATGGATGAAATCTACAGGAGCAAACTTCTGTCCAGTTTTATATTGAATTGTTTTCTTATTATTGAGATTTGGATTTCCTTTCTACATTCTGGATATAAGTAAGTCCTTTGTTGGATATGAGATATGCAAATATCTCACCCTTGCCTGTGGTTTGTATTTTTTGTTCTCATACCTCTGTATTTTGAAGAGTAATCCTTTTGATTTTGATGAAGCCCAATGAAATCCACAGGAACAAACAAGGTTTTTGGGAAAACTCAGAATAGCTACTTCCAGTTTGTACCAAAGGGGGTAGAATCAAGAAGAAAAGAGGCTGTGTCAAGCTCCTAAGCTCACTAGAAAGAATCAAGCTGAAAGAAGCATTCAGTTGCAAAGAAATGCTACCTTACATGGATGAGGAAAGATAACTCAGAGAGGAACAGAGAGCCCAAAATACAGAGCCAAGAACTATGGAAGATTCAAGGGATTTCTGACATTCAGTAAGTCAGATTTTATAATTGCTGAGGCTTAGTCATTTCTTTGTGTCTCCCAATTTCCCTCTCCTTGAACAGGAATGTCTAGTAGTTCTGCTATGCCATGATCACTACTGTAGCTGAGTGTGTGTGTGAGTGTGTGTGTGTGTGTGTGTGTGTGTGTGTGTGTGTGTATGCTGAGACCACCATTGTGGTTGGGTGTGTGGGGATAGAAAACTGTCCCTTTAACCTCCCATATCTATAGATTATGAGAGGTTGTAGTTCAAGTGCTGCATGTCAGCAATCACACCTAAGGAAATTCAACTGTGTGTGCATTTGACTAGATTATAAAAGTCTGGACTTTTAGACAATATTATTATGGGAAGAGATTTGGGGGTTTGTGGAGGCCCAAATTACTCAGGGTCAGAGAATCTGAGCTTGCTTTACCCAGCGGGGCTGCATAAGGAGATAATTTGGTCACCGGCTTGGTTACCAGGTGTTTGGAAGGGTCTACACTTGGCTGTGCAGTGTACTTTGATCTTGCAAGGGGGGAGATCTTTTTCCCTGTCCCTTGGCATTGTTATAAAAAGTCCTTTGAAGAGGCAGAAGGGGCCATTGAGTATTGACCCAGATCCTCCCGAAGCTATCCTGTGTTTCTGTCTTTCTCCTCTTTGCTATTTTTCTATCTAAAATTTTCTTATCCCTCTCTCCTCCTCATAGGAACCCTAGAAAAAGTGGGAGCTTGCCTCCCACAGATGGTGCCCTGAAAGTAGGATCCCCACAGGGGTTCTAGGGAAGAGTGTGTATTTTGCAGGTGGGGAAATTCATGAGTCATTTGAGGCCAGATTTCCTGGGTGTACTTTGTTGTTATGCCCTTCTCAGCATTGAGATAGAAGGAGGCATTTGTTGACTGTGTGTAAATGAGGGCACAGGGAGGCAAATGACAGGGCGAAGCACTGTAGGAACTGTGGCCTTGGTGCAGAGTCCTAGGAACCTTCTTTGACCAATAAGACTCAGATGTGGTATTCACTTGTTTGTTGGGTTCTGTTTTGGTTTCAGTCTGCTGTCACCTGTGTGTGCATGTGTCTATACAATTCATGTATAGAAACTTAGTTGTGGTGGTATTGTGTTCCCCAAAATATTGTGTACCTTAATAAACTTATCTGGGGTCAGAGAACAGAAAAGCCACAAGATACTTAGGCTAGAAAATGTTAGCACACGCCTTTAATCCTAGCATTCCAGAGACAGAAATCCCTCTGGATCTCTGTGAGTTCAAGGCCTCATTGGAAACAGCCAGGCATGGTGACTCACGCCTTTAATCCCAGAAAGCAGCCTTTAATCCCAGGGAGTGGTGGTAGAAAGCAGAAAGGTTATAAGGCATGAGGACCAGAAACTAGAAGCATTTGGCCTGGTTAAGCATTTGGCTGGTTAAGCATTCAAGATTTCAAGCAGCAGTTCAGCTGAGAGCCATTGGGATGAGGACACAGAGGCTTCCAGTCTGAGGAAACAGGACCAGCTGAGGAATTGGCAAGGTGAGATAGCTGTGGCTTGTTCTGTCTCTCTGATCTTCCAGTATTTCACCCCAATACCTGCCTCAGGTTTGATTTTATTAATAAGAACTTTTAAGATTCCTGCTACACTTAGTAACCAGGATGATGGTATTTGGAGATGGGCCTTGGCAGGTTATTAGTTCAGGAATTTGGAGACCTTAGGAACAGGACTGATGCCACCGAAAGGTAAATGATCTAGAAAGCCAACTCTGAGTTGTTGTGTAAGTTACCCAATCTATGGTGTTTTGTTACAGTAGCCCAGACTAAGACATAAGCCTTGAGCCCTCAGAAACCTCATGGATATCTCCTTCATGCATCTACCTCCAATCTATTTCCTTAGTCTGGTAATAACCCTTAACTTTTCCTTGTGAAAACCTCTCTGTGACAGCCATTCTTAGTTGTCAACTTAACTACACCTGCAACTAAAACCCAAAAATGGAGTGAGGATTTTTTTTTTTGAGTAGGAAGACCCACTTTTAATCTGAATCTTTGATTTAAGAAGATACACAACTTTAATCCAGATCTTGAGGCAGGAAGACACACCTTTAATCTGAGCCTCACCTTCTTCTTGAAGCCTATATAAGGAGATGGAAGAAGGAAGCTTTTGCTCTTTGCCTGCCTGCTCTCGCCTTGCTAGCACATTCATTCCTTTACTGGCATTAGAGCCTACTTCTTCAGGATTCCAGCATACACTGAAGACCAGCTAAGACACACAGCCTCATGCCCTGAGAAACTACTGGATTCTCGGGCTTTCCATTCACAGCCAGCCATTGTTGGATTAGCTGGACTACAGCCTGCAGGTCATTCCAATAAATTTCATACATACATACATACATACACACACGTGTGTGTGTGTGTGTGTGTGTGTGTGTGTGTGTGTGTTCATTCTGCAATTTCTTTTACTCTGGAGATCCCTGAATAATATACTCTCCAAACCCTCAAGACATATGGTTAGCTCCCGTCCCCAGTTCCAGGGGCCATGTGACCCAGACCTGGCCCGTTATTGTTCTTCACTGAGGGATAAGAATGTAAGCGAGTTAGTCCAGATGAGCTCAGTTGTGGGAAAGGTGGTTTTAGATAACGTCAGACAAAACCACGTCAGTCTCTGGAATATTAGGCTTGGAATGCTGTGGCCCCCATTTGGAAAAATCCAGCCAATGCTAACACAGGTAAGAGGAGCAGAGGAACATCCACGTCCTACACATGGACCGATAAACATGCCTCTGCCAACTAAAAAGCTGGTTTTTATCTAAAAAGATTATTAGCTGATGAAAGGAGGAAGAATGAGCATTCAAGGTTTTGCTTTTATGAGGCCTGAGATTTGCTGTTTCTCTCATCGGGGCTCAGAAAGGGTCGCTTAGTTTAAAGGGACACAGGGAAAGGAAAATGGTAATAGAAGAAACGGGGGTGGGGGGAGGGTGGTGGTGTTTGGTATTGACTTCCCTGTGTGGGATATTAAGTCCTGAAGAACAGCATTTCCACAACAGTTCTGGCCAACTCTCTGATTGACAGAGAGGCAGTTTCAACTTAAGAAAACAAAACAATGTAAATGACTCTTAATGTCATGTTGCTATACCCATAGGTCAGTGTATCACTCAGACCTCATCAAAGAAGCTTTTTCTTGCAGTAGATGAGAATTAACACAGAGACACACAACTGGACAATGTACAATTTGGGAGCCCTCAGTCCTAAATGGGATATCATCATCAAAACCCTTCCCTCAAGGCTTGGGGAGCTATGAAGAAGAGGAGGTGGGAAGATCCTAAGAGTCAGAGGTGGTGGATGTTTCCCAGGAAATGGTTCTCCAGACAGGACAGGACCGATCCACATATGAAGTCACAGAGCTTATGAAGCACACACAAGGCCTACACAGACTTAAACCAGACACAATCCCAGCACTGAGAAGGGGACATGGACCCAGGGTCCTACCGCTACCAAGAAGCTGTTTGCAACTCCTGCCTGCTGAGAAAGGGAAACCAGTTTTCTCTAGTGCAGTGGTACTGGGTGTATCCACCACATTCCAGGGCAAGCCCAGGAGTGGTTGGCCAACACGAAGCAGACTTAATGGTCTTGTGTGTGTGTGTGTGTGTGTGTGTGTGTGTGTGTGTGTGTGTGTGGTTTTTTTGTTTTTTTGTTTGTTTTGGTTTTCTTTCTTTCTTTCTTTCTTTCTTTCTTTCTTTCTTTCTTTCCTTCCTTCCTTCCTTCCTTCCTTCTTTCTTTCTTTCTTTTTTTGAGGGAGGAGTTGAGGAAGGGGAAACATGCTAAAAAATATATTATATGGAAGAAAATTTCTTAATAAAAAAGTAAATCTTTAAAAGAAAAAAAAGACCCCCTCTCCCCAATGTATTCTTTCACTGAGAAACTAAGAAATAAAATAAGTGAAGGCTTGACATCTCTTGCTGTAATGATTTCCTCCCTTCTCATTATTAACCCTCTCTTCTGCCTCATCCACACCTGCCATTGTTTTAGGGGATGCTGTTCGTCCTGTGATTTCCCATCACAAATTAAAGACAGTGGGAGTTCAGAAGGCATCCCCACCCATGGAGAGATACTGGCTTATTCCGGTTTCATTCAGCAGTGGTCTGCATTTTATAGCTATTGATTTTAGAAGCTTACTGCGGATTCTGCCACCTGTCATACAACAGCATGATTATTTCCTGTCCTATTGAAAGAGAATTTGACACTTTACCCTAGGTCATTTCTCACATCTTACCTGGGGGATGGTACCACACAAGGGATTCAGCCTTGATAGATGTGTGCATACATACACCTGTGTGACTGTACATGCCTGCACCCCCCCTTCTCTCTCTCTCTCTCTCACACACACACACACAAAATCTGTGTTTATGATCACTTTCCTCTCACAGTAGACAAAAGTGACTGGACTGTTTCAGCCAGATGATTTGTATCTTCATTAGAGTCTGGGAGGACATTTTACCACACCTTAAAACAAGCGGTCCCACATTCACTATCAGATGATTCCAATGCGACTGGCTATGTTATAGAAAGAATATGCTGAAAGCCAGGGTTTCCCAACTTGAACTTCTCTGGTTATCCTTAGTTCACAGGGCTGAGTGAAGGGGCTGGTGTAACGTCCAGAGTTCTTTTTTTTTTTTCTTAGACTGTAGAAACCCATTCTGGCTGGCATCCAGCTGTGTCCTTCATGGCATTTGGGAATCCAGATGCCTGGGTTATGAGCTAAAAGTTTTCATAGCTTAGCATCTAATTCAACAATTGTTGGTCCCTATGTTACAAGGGCCTCTGATGATTAGGCTTACTTGCCACTTCTCTGAGGATCCAGTGGAGATTCTTTTGTTTATCACCAGGGCTTGGGTGTCCAGAGCACTTCCTTCAGTGTTCCTCACCTCCTGGATAACAGCCCAGCTCCTGAAGAATATTTGAGATCGTTTTGGACTGACCTTTGCTGTGTCACCAACTTTTTCCCATCCCTTCTACATCTCAGCCAGATGCCAAGTAGGACCCAAGAGTTGAGGACACATAGTCACTGGCCATCTGGGGGTCTCCTTCTCTTTTTCAGACTGCCTAGTATAAAGTCCTTCTCGCCCCCACCTCACGTGCATTGTCTGACCCTTTCTCTGTATGAATGCATCTCCATAGTGGTGTGACTATTTAGCTTAACGAGTTAACTCATTAATTAAAACACAGTCATCTCCTTCTCTCAACATCAGCTCCCGTGGAGAGCTCTGTCTCCCTCACTTTGCTATCTCCCAAACAGAGGAACTCAGAAAATATTGTTGGGTAAATGAATGGCACAGAGAAACAGTGTTCCTGATAGTTCATACCAGAAAGAAATCACCACGGTGATGCTCTGTGTCTTGACAAGACTTTCTTTCCACAGGCATGTACATTTGTCAAAACCCATGGAACAGTGCTCTTAAAATTCATGCAATTCACTCTATGTAAATTCTACCTAGAGAAAAGTACTATAAATAAAACTTGGACTCTACTTAATGATAATCGTGATCAAAGTGTTTTGGAGAAAAATATACAGCTGTCTGCAACTTACCTAGAAACGCACGAAAAGTGTGACAGATGACCAAAAGGGATGGTTAAATGGACTGCAAATATAGAAAATTGTTCATTGTTAGAACCTAGATGGTGGCTATGCAAGTGTATACTTTATAATTCTCTCAACTTTTCTGTATGTCTGTAAACGACCGTGATAAAAATTTGGAAATATGACAGAAATCACCAAGGGAACTCCTGGTTTCATTTAGGGATGAGGCTGTACCTAAAGATAGTTTAACTCCTTGTAGGTAAACCAACTATTTAACCCCTAAGAATTCTTCTAAGATCTCTTATTAGGTGCACCTGCCCTTGGGACCTGAAACTCCCAGCAGCCTCAGTGCTTGCTTTCACGGAGTCCTCTCTGGCCACCCTGCTCCTCCCCGTGTCATTGTGTAAGGGGTGGCCCTGCTGGAAGGGTTGTGGTTGCACCCCATTCTCCTGCTGGTTAGCTTCTTAATGCTTTGCTTTTATTCCTTGAAAATCTATTCCAGTGGCTCTTGTCCTTTTCTGAGAGTGTCAAAAGAAGGGGAAGGAACTAGCACAAAAATATTCAAAGCTCTGGCTTGGAATTACAAAGGGAAAGCTGGGACATTCTGTATGAAAAATGTTTTCTAGAGGGAATGAATTATCTCTTTCCCCTCGAAAAACAGAGGTGAAAAAACAGAAGACAACAAATGTTTTCTTCTGAAAATATTTTTCTTTTATCATCATCCCCTTCTTCTTTTATTATTGGCAGGAAATCCCATTATAAAAAATAAAGCATACCCATACTCCCTCCCCTCAAACATGAAATGCATGCATTTGGCTGTCTTTGGACAGCAATACTTAGAAAAAAAAATTAGGTAGCTACAGAATGCATCCTTCCCATCCCTATAAACCTCGAGTAAGCACTCTTTCAGCTTCCAGTCAGTATTTAATCAGCATACCATAACTTTTATGGGGCTGAAATGAAATGCTTCTGAGACACTAAATTTCAAGTGTTGCTGTAAACTTTGGTCATCTGAGTTTGATTTACATATGATGGTCCCATCCACTGTGATGATGGGGATAATGATGATTGTTGGTGTTGATCGTCTGGGAAAAGGTACACATGCACTTATACACCAGCATAGTCAACATCTGCTTTGTGTCTTTAACGTAGTGTAGAGGAAGTAACTAGCAATAGTGAGTCACAGCTTTTATCTATCAAAACCAAGCAGAGTGTGCTTGACTCTCAAGGTAACATCAGTGTACCAGTTAGAGAGCTTCTGTGTGTTCTTAAAGACCAAAGAAGAGAGTGAACAATTCATGTACGCAAACTGTTTAGGCATAGGGAAGGTAGCTCTGGGTAAAGCTCTGGTTTTACTGCTTTGTAATTTTTGTTGTTTTGACTTCATCATTAAGCTGTTCTTTTCCTCGTGCTAACAGAATGTTTGGAACCTTTTAGACTTCCCATTGCTAGAGTGGGAGACAGTGCCTTTGACTCAGGAATTCCAACAGAAGTTCAGAGACTCATTTTGACTGGGTTTCCTGTGGTTATGAGGTCATGTGACCCTCTATGTAATGAATAACTGTGACTGGATGGATAGTCTGTATTCATTTGTTCAGCTCGAATCCTGGGCTCTATCCCTGAAGACAGAGTGTGAGGTTTGCTTCCTGGTGTTCCATGGATCCTCACATGAAAATAGGGGCATATTGAGAAGACAGAAGGATACTGGAAAAGGTACTACAAGCAACTACTACAAATAATCTTCATTATATTCCCGTCTGTGCGAAACCACAAATCAAATGGACTTAAAGAAAACAAGCAGCAGTGGTGGCCTGTCCTCTCCTCAAGGCCCCGATTCAACAGACTGGCATCTTTTTGAGTATAGTTTTCTTACCAGAATGACACTGACTTGTATCTGTCTTGGCTTTACTGGTTCATTTGCAATAACAAGTTCATAGGTTAATGCATACAGAAAAGGGTAGGTCCAGGAATGAGGACATGGCACACAAGGAAGGGGAGGAGCATTCAATATTCGTCAAAGAGAACCAACGTTTACTGATGAACTGTGACAGCTGACCCGCTGGGCAGTTAGAAGCAGTGGGTGGCTGCTGTTTCCCCCGCCTCTTTTTCTTCTAACAGAATACGTTGAAAGGGAAGGGTTGAAGATGGAAGAGAAAGAAATGCACTGCGAAAGGTAGACATATTCAGGGAAAAGATGAGGGATGGGAAAATTCCTGGCACAGGAGAAGTTAGAAGTTACAACAGGATTCCAAAAATCTGAGGTTAGTTTGGATGCTGTGAGCTCTCCATTCTGTCAGTCAGCAAAGGCTGAGACAGGCTGTGGAAAGATCCTTCAGATGGAAATCCTGTGACCCAAGTCAGCCTGCCTGCACCACTGCCATACATGTGCCATCAAACAGGATGCTCAGCCTTCTTGCCTTCAAAAACAATATTCCTTCTCTCTGATTCTGAGTCCCTAAGGAGGAGACATAGTCCGGCGAGTGAGGGAGTTGAAGACAACAAGGGTTGTTACTTTAGAAACTGGTAGATGCTCAGTGAATACATTTGGCTGAATAAATGAATAATGGATTGGAAATTCTCTGTCAGTCTCTGTCTGTCTATTGAGAAACTTGAGAAATGTGAACTGTTCCTGGCTGATGCTTTAAACATGCCTGGATGTTGGTCCAGTCTTCATGGACAAAGTTAGGCAAACATGTCTCCATCTCTACCCTGCTCCTTTCTATTTAAAATTGTGCCTGCCTCTGGCAGCTTGTGTATGTGCTATGGAGTGGGGAATGACCGATGTAGTATGATTGTGAAATTGTCTTTAGTCTTTCCTGCTAGATTCCCGTTGGGAGTGAGTAGGAAGAAAGATTCTTCTGGGGTGCTAAGAGGAGACTGGGAGACTGGTTTAGGGCTGTAGCATTGAAGGAGGAGAGTTTCCAAGGCAATGTAGGGGCTGCCAGCGTGGTTAGTGACCTCCCTAATGGGAAGGTCAATTGCAGCAGACATATCAGGGGACTGTGATTCCCTCCACATTATCAATCTTGACTAAATGAAGGTTGGCTTCATTAGGCAAGCCAAAGAACCTCTCATTACAGGTTTAATTTGTCTCGGTAGAAGTGAAGCAGACTTTTGGAGTTGAAGGCTTGTACAAAAGGGAGATTTTGAGATATATTTCTGTACTTAAGGTTTAGCAACTCATATGAGGAATATTTTGGGCTCTAACAGACTAAGGGATTATCAGCTCCACTCTTTTGGGAAAGTGCTCTGGACACGGTACAGCATTAGGGGGAGAAGGTGAAAAAATTCAAATTCCTACAGAAATACATTCAATGGCATGTTTTAGTGTGTAGAACCAATCACAGCTGGACATCCTTGCAAATGGTCCCTTTTTGTGTGTGAGTGCAGTGATGAAATGAAGAAAAGAGAGGACCAAGGCAGGAATTGCACAGCGGTTGCACAATACTTGAGAGTTTCATCCAGCAGTGGAAGTGGAAGTGCAAGCAGAGTAGTTACAGCAGATGCACAAGCAGCCTTCAGCGGCCACTGGATCTTTGGTGGTATGCCATTTACTCAGATTGAGGTTTCCCCAGGAGACTGGGGAGATGGCTCAGCAGGTAGGAGTGCTTGCTGCTCCACATGAGGACCTGAGTTTGATCCCCAGCTCACCTGTAAATTGCAGAACATGACATGCATGTTTCTGCATCCCCAGTATAGTAAGGGGGCAGAGACAAGAGCATAATTGGGGCTTGCTGGTCACCAGCCAAGCTTCAAGAGAGACCCTGTTTGAAGGGAGTAGGTGGAAAGTGCTGAGTAGGATGTCTGAGCCCTTCTCTGACTTTTGGCCATGCATGGGTCATGCATCTGCATACACATGTGTGCAAGTTTGTTTGGGACAGGGAGTCAAACTCTCCTGATTTTACAGAGTAGACTTTCAAAGGATCTTATGTTCTATTATTTCCTTTAGGTCGATGCTATGCATCATTGAACCTCAATTATTATATTTGTTAGCAGATTTTCAATATCATTGCCTTCCTTATATTGGTTTTCTCTTAACAATATTGATTTCTAATGATGTTTAAACTTTACATCATGAAAACCACTGGTTTTCCTCACAGAAATATATGAATATATTAATGTTTATATATTGTGATTTATTACTGTTCATTCAAGGGAAAACTGTCATTATGTCTTTGTTCATAGGTTAAAAAGAACAAGTTTGAAGTAAAACGTCAAACTGCACCTTTGTTACTTAGGATTGGAACAGCTGTATGAAAATTAATTTTGCAGAAAAGTTCTCAATGTAATCTCCCTTTTCCCCTACCTGGCATGCAGTTTATATGCACTATCTAATTTGATATAATTCTTTCTAGGATGTATTACGATCCTTGTTTTAAAATAAGAAATGAGTTTAGCCACATTAAGAGCTAGTGTCAAGACTCAGGCTGATTCTAAAACCTAATGCCACTGTTTGCTTCTGGAGTGTTTCACTGATGGTCTGCCATGTGCTTGAAGCTTGTGATACTCTTAGGAGACAGTGAAACCTTTAAGTGGTGGTGCTTAGTAGGAAGCCTTAAGGTTCCTGGGAGTGTGCTCTTGAAGGGGAGTGGGATACCAGCCTCTGCCTCATTTGAATACTATTCCATGTGGGGAGTTTCTGCTGTGTCATGTGCTTCTGTTGTGACTTCCCAGCACAGACACAAAGGAATGGGAATCAACTATCATGAACTGAAACCTCTAAAGCCATGAAACAAGGAAACCTTTGCTGTTTACTAAGTTAACTGTATTGGGTATTAGTTATAGTAATATAGAGTTAACACACCCACCCCCATCTATAATATTATGTTAAATTCCATTTAAAGTATAGAAGTCATGTAAGAATGTTTGTTTTTGTCAGTGTTCTATTGCTGTGATGAGACACCATGATCATGGCAACTCTTATAAAAATCAAACCAAAACATTTAATTGGGTCTGGCTTACAGTTTCGGAGACTTAGTTCATTTATAGCTGGAAGCATGGCAGCACACAGGCAGACATGGTGCAGGAGAAGTAGCTGAGAGTTCTACATCCAGATCCATGGGCAGCAGGAAGAGAGAGCCACTGAGCTTGGCTTGGGCTTTTGAAACCTCCAGTGACTCACTTCCTCCAATAAGACCACCTCCTACTCCAACAAATAGTGCCCCTCCCTAAGCATTCAAATATATTATCCTATGGGGGCCATTCTTATTCAAATCACTGCAATGTTCATGCTAATTAGTGTTAATGCTCAATACCTTGGAATCTCCCAGATTAGTCAGGACTTCACTGTGGCACTATGTTGTAGTGGCAATCATACATAACTCTCAGTGACTTAAAAAAACTTGATGACATTTATTGGGACTGGTGAGAGGGCTCAGGAGGTAAAGCACTTGCTGTGCAGGCATGAAAACCTTAGTTCAGAAGTCCAGCACCTAGGTCAAGGTCCTTCATGGTGGCATGTGCCAGTAATCCCAGTGTTGGGGATGTGGAGACAGGGGCTTGCTGGACAACCAGCCTAGTCAAAATGGTGAGCTCCAAGTTCAGTGAGAGACCCTGTCTCAATAAATAAGGTGGAGAGTAATAGAAGACACTTGACATTTAGTTCTGACCTCTACACATGCATGCACAGGTGCGTATACCTGCACATACATGCAAACAACATCTCAGTACCATTTGTTGTCTGGGCTGCATACCAAGTCCGCTTCATGTTGTCATTTTTCCTGGACTCCAATGGTAAGGGCAGCCCTTTGCTGGCAGACTGCCAATCCCCACATAGAAGAGAGGGCCTTAGAGTTTCTACCTCAAAGTGACATATCACTGCAGTCAGTTCACACTTCGCCAGCTGAAGCAAATCATCTGGCCACCTCAGACTCCGCAGCGCTGAGGAATCTCAGCTCTGTGTGCACTTGGAAGCAGAGCCCCACACAGCCCTTTCTCCCACCATTCCATGTTGCCTTCTGGATGAAAAATACAAGTGCCATCAAACTCCTTTACATGCATGGCAAACGTGGGCAACAGAGGGCAGCTGTATGGCTTTGGGCAAGTTATCTAATAGAATTCTTCATAATAACACCACAGGGTTGTTCTGAAGATTAAAGGAGAGGAATTTCTTTCTCTTTCCTATGTACATTAAAAAAAAACTAAACAGAAATGAGGCTATGTTGTGTGTGTATAAGATTTTATGTTGTGCTTTTAAAGTTAACATTATTTTATAAACACATCCACCAATTATCCTAAACTTCTTGCAGGTATCCTTATTATAGTAGAGTAACATTGCAGGACACAATCCAAAATAAGACACACATTTCTATATAAAAAGGGCATTTTGCATCTGTAAAATGTTCCCAGTTTGCAATCCCTCTTATCATCCAAATAGCTGCCATTTCATTAAAGGAAGAAGTGGGAACCCAGGCTGGGATTGCCCCCAACTGTTCCCTGGTGAGATGAATCAAATTTCCCATTGAGGACCAAAGGCTCCAGCTCACATTTGCTTCTCAAGTCCAGGTTTGGGAGGCCTTTCCCCCCAAAGAACACAGTGCTCAGCGCTGTTTTGTAGGTTGAAAAAGCCCCATGGTTGATTTTTTTTTTTAAATTGCCTTTTCCAAAATTTGAAGAAATAGGAAACAGTGGTTATAGCAGCTTGAGCATCAGGGGCCTGGTAAGGAGTGGAAGGAAGATTATAAAACCCTGGAACAACTTCACAGGGTCATGAATATGATTAGGGAAATTAACACACTCACTTTCCTGACCATGCACAGTGCCGTGGGCCATCAATTTGAAAGTCCCTAAGGGCTGGGTCCTTAAAAAAGTACCGTACTTTTTGTAAAATTTTTAAGCATTGATTTTTCTGACCTTAATTGTCACCCTCTATCTCTCTGACTTAGGGGAAAATTGAATATCTCAAAAGGATGTAAATAATCTTCTGTTAATTCATTTGTTATCTCATTTACTCCCGAAGCACTTATTGACAGGCCCTAGACTGAGGGAGAGCCTGACAGTTCCTGGTCTCAGATGTTCACCATCCGTGTGATATAAGAGGAACTGACATGACATTCACTACAGAGTTGTTGAGTTCATTACTGGGCACTGTGGGGGACACAGGAAAGGGACACTGTGGCCAACCTGGGAATGTGAGGGAAGGCTCCCACATAGGTAGCAGTCATGCTAAGACAAGGACAGAGGTTGGGAGTGTATTACAAATCCTGAGACACCTGACAATCCAAAGAGGAACCCTGGATCGGTCTGTTGTGTGGGAGGGGATCCCATGGAGGCAAATGAACCTCAGTAAAGAGCCTGCAGCTGTTATGCTGCGGGTGGGTTGAGGGTAGGTAGTTGTAATTGTTGGGCTCTAACCACACTGTGCATAGGGCTGATGGGTTTTCAAAGGCCTTCCAAAATGTCTGAGATAGTCTCAATTTGAAATTAAAAGAGTCACACAGACACCTCCCTCCTGTCTAATAAAATGAATATATGCTTACTTTATGTAATTTGCATATAATTACACATTTATTAATAATTTATACGGAACTACATACTTATGCACAATTTATTCAGTTTATCATTGGGTTAAACAGCTGACTGCACATGTTAAGCAGAAGATGAAGCTGTGCCTCAGTCACAGGCTGCTCCTCAAGAGCCAGGAGCAGATGCCCGCAGGCATGAGACCAGGGCCGGAGCCCACCTCTCTGCTGATAAATATGAGATTTTGGTCAACTTACTCATCCTCTTCTGAAGTCTAAGTTTTCTCTTTTGACCGGCAAGGATAAAGCTGTCCACACTGGCTGCCTTGTAGGATGGTTGTGGAGCAAGCCAGATAACAGATGTCCATGTGCTTTGTAAGGCATAATGCCCTATACAAACGCCAGCCATCTCGCCTGGCTCCACTCCAGGCCTGACTCGGCAGGCAGGTGGCTCTTCTCACTGCAGACGTCTGATGGATGCCCTGCTTCCCGGTCGGCAGTTTCATCTCCCCTAATGTAGAGGAGGCAACACAGGGGACGGTTATTCTGGACTCCATTTTGACCAGCCAGAGGGAACGGCTTGGTGCTGTGGAATAGATCCATAGGGCCATTCAGTTCACAAAGCATCTCACATGCATCATTTTCCCTGCTTCTCCCAACAGCCCCAAAAGGAAATTGAGGTCTTCTCATAATTATACATGTAGGGCCAAGGAGACACATCTCCAATCCAGGTGCCCGATTCCACAGCTTTGCTTATGCCTGAGTGCTCCCTGGGAGAATATGAGAAAGAAAAGAAATACCCGGAGATGATCATGGGTTGAAAGCTATCTACCAACCTACAGATTCCAGGCACTGGCTTATTTTTATGGTATTATGGAAAAAGGAGAGAATGTTGATGAGGAAAAACTTGGCCATTTTCCTTTGATGGCAGAGGGGTTCCTCTCAGGACCAAGAAGAGGAAAGGCCTGAAGACTAGAACCCATGATGTTACCTCAGCCAGGAGTAGATGGAGATGCAGGCTTTGGGGGTCAGGTGTTTCTGAGTACAAATCTTGATGCTGTCACCATTGTATGCCTGTGGGAAAGTCATCGAACTTCCTGCAGTCTCAGTTTTGTCCTGTATAAAAAGAAATAAAAGTAATTTTGTTGTGAAAAATAGGTGAGATAATACATGGCGAACTTCTAGCTCAGTGGCTGGCACGTGACGCACATCCATCAAAAGGAGACTGCTACTCTCCCTGCATTAATAGAACGGAGTCCATCTGAGATGTGCTATAGATTGAGTGCTGTGTCTTCTCCAAATTCATGAGTTGAAATCCCAATACCCATGGGATGGCGAAGTTGAGACCTTTGGGGTAATTAGGTCCTGGGGGGGCGGTCAGTCTACCCTGGTTAGTGCAAGAGACCCCAAAGACCCTTCAACCACGTTTTCCATGTGAAGAGATAGTGAGAAGAATCTAGACCAATGAGGTAGCCTTCACTAGACACTGAATCTGCCAAACACTGTGACTGAGGCCTTGCCAATCTCTACAACTGTGAGCAACTCATTTCTATTGTTTAAGTCACCCTTATAGAATTTTTGTTACAGTAGCCTGGATGACACCCTAGGTAGGTGTCTACCCAGAGCAGTAATCTGAAAGCTCAGCCATGGTGCCAGGATGTGGAATGGGTACAGTCCTAAGTACCACACACCTCATCCACCCTGGCTCCTGGCCTGGCACTCTCTGAAAGCTTCCCATGAAGTGTTCATACCCTTTCTCCTCTGCCCTCCTCACTTCCTAGAACACAAAGTGTGCACATAGTGACTCCTGTGCATGGCACAATCGCTTTCTCAGCCAAGCCCTCACCCCACAGCAGGTTAACAGTATAATGTTAAATACCCGAGGTTGAGTCTTTGACCTACTGTTTTCTAGGTATGACACTCTGAGTTAGTGATTTAACCTCTCCATTTTGCAGCTTTTCATCTATTAAATGGAATAATAATATCTACAACGCAGACATGAGTCAATAAGTTCACACATTAAGACTTAACACAATGTCTACCATACAGTGAGTACTAGCTAGCTGTTATGGTTACCACAGTTTACTAGCTGGTTTCTTGCTCCTGAGCTGTCTCCTCCACAATTTATAAGGCCACAGATACTGGAATAATCTTGTTGCCTGTATGTTGACATCTGACTGTTCATTTATAGGTAAAGAATTCTGCTGGCCTCCTGGCCTCTTGCACATTCAGTCATCTCCCCACACCATCATCCTGAGAGCCAAATCACCAGCTCAAATGTTGAAATAGTCTCAGGCTCCATATGGCTTTTGTAACTTTTCTTCCCATTGGCTTAATGTAAATCTCTCTCATTTCTAATTCAATTTTTTATGTATATGATTTCTACAATTGGGATCATCTTTTAAAATGGAAGAAATTATAGGAGTAGTAATTGATCCAGTCTTTAGGTGCTCAGGAAGGGAAGACGTCAGAAGCTGATAACTCTCCTACACACTGTCCTATCCTTGGGCCCTGAATGGGGGTCTTTGGTAACAAGGCATTAATAAGTGGGCCTGGGAAGAGAATGCACAAATAAAGAGATATGTATAGACTGCCCATGTTCTGATGGTCTGATCTGGGCAAGTCAAAGAGAAGAGAACCCCCAAACCCGCTGCCTGCTGCCTGTGGTTGAAAATGAAATGGCTGTCTAGTCCATCACCGAAAAAGGCATTTTATAGAGTCGGACTCTCAGGTTTAAATAAAGGGGCACACCTAGACACATCCTAGCGTGCTCAGGAGACCCTGCTCAACCCCACAGTCTCTGGAGAAGGTAGGCAGACAACTTTGTCTCTGTTTCCAGTGAGACAGACACGCCCTGTGACTCTGTATTAACCTGAAGTTTCACCTTGTGGGAAATTGCTGTTCCTTTTCCTTAAAGCCCATTCATCAGAACTACCTGGGGAGTGTGTTCAAAGTGCAGATCCCAAGAAATGAAGTGCTGATGCATGCTGCATCATGAATGGACCTTGTGCTCAGGGCTGGGGAAATGGCTTAGTGGGTAAATGCTTGCTTTATAAGCATGAAGGGGCTCAGTCCAGGAGTTCTTCTGAAGAAAGAACTTTCTTCTACAAAGAAAGTCTCATTTTGGGACTTTGTCCTCAAGAACTAATGAGAGATGTGGCCAAAGACTTATTTATAGGAGCATTCGTTATAGTGTTGTATTAGTTTTAAAATCTAAAAGCATCTCTAATGTTGAAGAATAAAATACTATTTAGTGAAATATTAAACACACTGTCTTTGCACTAGAATATTTTACACTCATTAAAGTCACATTAAAAATATACTTAACAAAGGAAAATGCTAACGTCATCATGCAAACTGGAACAGAAGAATGCCACACTTGGTAGTAAGTTTAAGATGAGGTGAGAGTGTATGCCTGTAAGTTTGTACCAACTTTCTAGTGAAAAACTTCCATCTTTAAGAAATATGACAGGATTGTCAGGGGTTTGTGAAATAAGCCTTGGAAATGGTGTAATATGTCACAGCTTTATATATTCTGTAAATGAAAATATAGAAAACATTTTATTAAGATATAATACTATTGCCAAGTCCAAACTCCCACAATTCTATATATTCAGTGAACGATTGTAAGGAAATACACTAGACTGTTAGTACACACATCTCTGAAATGCGGGATTATAGGTGATTTTAATTTTAACTCATACCTTTTCTCATTTCTTTTTCAATAAGCAAGTATTACCTTTTCACATTGGATTATCATTATATTTTAATCTGTGAGGTTGAAGCCACATCACTTGGGGTTCTTTCCATCGGTTTAGGTAAGTGGCCTTTAATATAAGCAGGAGTCATTTTCTTCCCTGGTGCATGGTTCAAAGCAATGAATTCTTTTTTGGTGTTGCCGGCAGAGTTTGCAAAGCCAGTGTGTGATTAGCAGGTACTCTTGTTTTCCCAAACCATGAGACTTTGTCTGTGTCTGGGTGGTGACAAGTCACTGCTATGTCAATTGAGATGACCTACAGAAGTGTGTGCACTCTATGTTCATCATGATATTTAGGAAGCAGCTTCCTGCTGCTCATACAATCATGCAGCCAGGTGTCTGTGACAGCAAAATGTTAACAGGACTGAAAGGTTTGGGACTCTGATCAGGACCAGGTCATTTCCTAAGTCAGCATGTCCACGCTAAGTGATGTCTTCTCTCAACACTGATAATGACTTATTCAGTTGGGGGTGGGGGCAGCACGATGTCTGCCTTTGGCTTGAGTAGATGCCTCCCTAATGAACTTTCTTTTTTTTTCTTTTCAACAGTATTTTTCATTAAAAAATCCTGAATAACAGTGTCTTGGATGATAGTCCAGTTAATTTGTAGAGAGTCTCACTATCTCTCATGATCCCTGCACAGTCTTTTCACTGTGACTCCTCTGGCTCCAGGCACATTTGAGGTTCCTATGTTGGCCAGTGAGCTCCCCTCTAACTGATAATTTACTTGCCACTGACTTCTGTAGAATCCTGCCAATTTGAGAATATTCTGTCTCATGCTTAATGCTTCTCTCTGCTCTCACCTTTAGGATAATCATGTCCCCTGTGACTCTGCAGACTCAGGGGACATTCACAGGACTTCAGAATCCAGTTTCTGATCTTAGGAAATTTTTTTCCATCAATACCTGCCCAATTTTTGTTTTTGTTTTTCTGAAAATTTATGAGACAGGGTCAGTCAAATCTTTCTTATGGGGTCTTTCCTGACTCTGGGATGGTGGGGAGGGGCTCCTTTCCTATCCCTAATGAATTCTTAGTTTGTGCATCCATCTCCCCTTCTTGGTTTATCACATAGCTTTTGCAGACATTGTAGAGGGATGGCTCCAACCTTTCCTTCCATCCGCTTGCCATGCTGGGAAGGCCATCAGGGTCAGAACAGTAGGACCAAGGCTGGTCTGAGGCTGTCAGACTTCATCTACAGGATAACTCCCCCAACAAGCCACGGGTCAGAACAGTGTGAGGCCTTGGCTATTTGAGTGGGAACTCCTGCCACACCAGGGCGAAGAGGGAGCGAGGAGAAGTGGGAAGTACACGGATATGTTCTACGTGGCCCACTTTCTACAGACGCCGGGCACACAGCCCCTTCAGATCAGAGCCTGCCCTTAGCCACGTTCCAAGCTGCTTTCAAGCCCAACGAGTGTGCAGCCCAGATGATGCTCCAAACTCCCTGAGTGAGCTCCCAGCATGGAGTTCTCACTCAGTCCCCCCACACCCCGGCCCTCTCCCAGGATCTTGCTCCCCATGGTCGCGTAGCAGCAAATCCTTGCGCAGGCCTGATTCTAATTGCATGAACATCTGTTTCCATAATGGCTAGCAAGCTCATTGTTGTCCTGTGTGTTATTCAGGCCACTACAAGCACCTCTTATCACAACGCCTTGCCAGAACATGACACAGAATCTGTCAAATTTCATTTCTTAGTCCCTCAAATCCCTATGTAAGTATTTATTCCCGCAGTAAGCTCAGCTCCAGTTGCTTGGCCCTCCTCCCTTGCCCAGGCCTTTTCTCCCTCTGTCTCAGCTCTCTCCCTGCCGGTTCCCCCCCTCTGCCTCTCTCCCTCTCTCGCTCTCTCCTTTTCTCCTTTTATTCTCCCCCTTTCTGTTTGCTAAACGTTTTGACAGAAGTGCCCGATGCTGGCAGCTATTGACTGAAAGGGGTAGCTGCCAGGCGCTCTTGATGGATGGGCTCATTTTCCAGCCTGCAGCTAGTCTCACTGAAGCATCCGTGTCATTTGTAATGTCAGCCAACAAAATGTAATCAAACATTCCAGCAGTTTAATCACTGAGGGCTGCTCAAGAGATGATTGTAGTGTCAATATAATGCTATTTCATTATCTGTTTGTATTTTATATTGACAGTGTCAGATAAACAGTGTGGAAAATTAAGATTAAAAATATGGTAATTTCATTTCAATCACCCAGCTACAGTTGCTGGCCCATTATGCGATTGATTACTTGTGAATTAAATTTTGGGCTGAATGTAAAGTTTAATCTTCTTTCTTCTCTGCAATTCAGTTCCCCAAAGGCCTCTTAGTAAGTAAGTACCCATTCCATTTGATCTTTAATGAAAACTAATGGCCCGAATGGATTGTGTAAATCAGCCAGCCTGTGTGTGGAGCTGACAGTGTTTTCTTCCACCTCTCAAAACCTGCTTTTAATTCTCTCTTCAAATAAGAAAGAGGGGGGAGAGGTGTTTTAATAGCTGTAATCCACACCTCAGTCAAAATTTCCGCTTGCAAACTTTATTATTCTTTCTATGGGGATCAGGTGGTGGGATCCATTTTCCCCTTCTTCCCCTCCTCCCCTTGTGATAGCCTTTGATGGTAGTCCTAATAGTTCTTGTGATTATTATTGTCAGTATAGTATGTGACTGCTGTTGACATGCTTTTAAACTAACTTTGTTGGTCTTAGTTCTACATGCTGCCCTGAACCCAGAACCCCGACTGACAGCCCTGGGGTGTCCTCACAGACTCTTGGTGTAGTCCATCCTTGAGTTTCTAAGTGTGAGGGGGAAAAAAGGGACTGGCCTGAAAGTTTCCTGTCTTACTGACAACATCAGCTCTTCAGGTTAGGGGACATGGCAGCACCCCTTTTCTATGTCCACCAGGGTGACAATGCTTTGGATGAGGAGGTGCTGTCACCGTATTGTAGTAGGATTTCCTGAAGAAAGCAGAGCTACTTTCCATCAAAAGTAAAGTCATGATTCCTGTTGGTTCCATTTCCTTTCTTGTACAAACACACACTGAGAACTATGTAGCTCCTTCTTGAGGGCATCCCTTGAAACAGCCACATGTTTCATGAGATGCCCCACAATGTCACAGGGACCAGGCCAGTTTCTTACCATTTGCCATGTGTTACCTGCATCACATAACTCTGGTAATCCAAGAGAGTTCAGATCTGAGGCTATGGGAGAAGGATACAGCAGAAGCATTGGGGAGAATTCCACAGTCAACGTAGATAGATAGCAACACTCCTCACTGAGGAAGGTGGGATGTGAAAGGAAACCCTTTTAAGCCAGCCATTCAAAGACCTTCAGGAGACTGAGACAAAGCAGAATATCCCTTATTGAATCAGAGGTGCCTCACAGAACACTTCACACGGGACTAATCTAAGTTGAAAACTCCTGTTCAGGTCAAAGGTGGGCACAAAGGGACACAGAAACACGTGATAGCTCGATGCACTATCTGGGAAGACTGGGGATCTAAGTGGCAAAGACAATGGAAAGGGTAACTTTCGAGGCTGCAAATAAAGAAAGCAGGAAAGAAGAAAATCATGATGTTGGATAGACAGAGAAGTGGTACAAGTGTACCCGTTAACATCAGGCAAGGAGCTAACTGGACAGACAAGTTCATATGCAGCGATGGAGGAGAAAAAGGTAAAATCCAGAGTCCTGAAGTCCAGAGCCCTTGGTGCTTATTCAATGAGAGGATGCACAGCCCGGTGAGTTTCGGAGAAGCTTCCCTAAGACTGAGTACTTACAGGAGTATCACTTTGTTTTGTTCAGTGTTAGGAAAGGAGTAGTAAAAATATACAGCTTGTAAACACCATTTACAATGAAAGTAAACAAATGGCTCTTCCTTCCTTGAAGGAAGACGTTAAAAATCAGCCATTTTTGAAGAAAGATGAGAGAGTTCAGGGATTTGGGAGAAAATGGCTGCTTTCAAGGCCATATTTCACAGCTCATGCAGGGCTTGGCTTTGAATTACCTCAAACCCAATGTCATCTGTGTCGCTAAGAGCTGCACGCTGCAGTCTTTGGGGTCTGCTATTTGCAGAGTGTGCGTCAGATCTTCAGCTATCCACATGTGTTCAGAAGGGCTGTCAGT
Source organism: Peromyscus eremicus (assembly GCF_949786415.1). Lineage (NCBI taxonomy): Eukaryota > Metazoa > Chordata > Mammalia > Rodentia > Cricetidae > Peromyscus > Peromyscus eremicus. The sequence goes on along the minus strand of NC_081422.1, from coordinate 94,445,822 downwards.
CTAATTTTCTTTCATTTGGATTTACCTCCTCCCACTCTAGCTAGTTTAAAGGCAACAAACCAAGGCAAGTGTGGTGGTACACGTGTATAATCTCAGCAGTAGGGAGTCTGAGACAAGAGGATTGCTGCAAATTGGAGGTCAAGCTGTCTACCCAGCAAGTTCCAGGACAGCCTGGGCTACAGAGTGAGACCCTATTTTTTTTAAAACAAGTCAACAAACCATTGATATCTTTCTAGAAATTGCTTTAATCTATATATAACTTTGTCAGCCTTACTCCTCCCATCACTGATGTGGCTTTGTTTAGTGTAGACAGCATCAGGAACAAATCTCATTTTCATAATATATCATATCCATTTAGTACCTGATTTCTCAACTGATAGGTCACTTTGGTGGCATTAATTACATCTCTGATGATTTTCCTCTGTGTTTCTAAACTCCCTCAGTGGGACCTGTCATGGAACCAACCTGAGAGATAGCCCGTTTAACACATAAGAGCAGAAGCTATTGGCTGTGAAACTGAGTAGCAGCGGTACCCTCTGGTCCATGAAGGCTCTGGGCACTGTATGATGGTTGTTCTTGAGAGTTCACACAGAGCACCAAGCCTTTGCCTTGGAGAACTCTAATTTTTAGATATACAGGAAAAAAGATAGATTTTGTGTCATTGGTGTGTAGTCACCTGTGAGGAACAAAAAAGCAGGCACACTCAGCAACACTGAAATCATGGATGCCCATTGAGCGTGTCTTCCAATACTTTATAAGTGGATGATTTGGGCAAACTTTGAAAAAAAAAGTAACAGAATTGAGAATGTACATAACAAATACAATCTATTTGGTCAGTTGCGCAAGGAACAATGGTTGACTGCACCTGAAGAGTCCCTGGTTAAAATTTAAATCTACAGTTGTCAGGTGGCCATTTTCAGACTAATGAACTCAGAGCTTTTGAGGATAAGACATGGTAGAAATAGGTTTAGAAAAGTTTCTCCATGATTGTAATGACTAACCGGAGTTGGGCATTGTTTAGAAACAATAGCATAAATAAATAACTCCTACAGAGCCTATGGGGAAGAAAAAGATGAAATGGTAGACAAAGCCCCCATGGGGTCTCAAACTTTGCTCCCAAAGGCCCTCCAGTTGCTGGGTAAGATGTCAACTGTATCAGTGGAGAAACTGAAGGGAGTGTCTTAGTGATAGTTCAAGGATAGCCCGACTCAGAAAGAGAGTGAAGGATGAGTTTGGGTAAGAAGAGTCTAAAGTCTTGTGAATTAAAAAAGTAGGATATAATTTATCATAATAAAGTGTATTATTAAGTTTCTGGTAGGTTTAGTTAGATTATATCCTAGGTCTGGACCATTAGATAAGTTGTTTTTGTTGGCAATGTCATTCCAACAATTGTATTTTAGAGTCACTGCAGTTGAAATCAATTAAACCTTAGTTGAGTGTCTACTGTGTGCCAGAAAATGTGCCATCAAAAAGGAAAAGAATTTAGCTAGAAGTCAAACACTAAGTCAAAATTAAAGTGATTATAAATTTCAGTTGTACAAACTCTGTTTCCAGTGAGTGTGGGTGAGGAGGAGATTGCCGCACAAGAAAGGGAAACCACCGCTTTGATAGCCACGCTTATTCCACAACACTTGGTCCTTGTTGTACTGCAAAGGACTTTGCAAACTTGATTGTCTCCTTGTATCTCCTAGCATTCCCCTGAATAAGAAAAAAATTGAAATCACACACACACACACACATACACACACACACACACACACACACACACACACACACACATATCTGAATAAAAAGCATGGCATCTCTTCCAAATCTTGAAAAAATAGTTACTTTGAGGTTCTTTGGAATTTTTCAGCTAGTAGGGTTTTTTCCCCTCTAAAACATATAAGTAATTTACCAAGAGATGTACACATATCAGAATTGCATGCACATTTTCTAGCCTATTATTTAATTTAATTTCTTTATCAAATATACATATCATAAAGGTCTGGGGTTAGGTAGCCATATTGACTAGAGCAAGTTGGATTATTTGCAAATTTCCACTGTTTATGGTGGGCTTTCTTGTTTCTTTGGAGTACTGAGTACTGGTTGAAAATTTCCTCCAGCCATAAAGGCTTAAAACATCTAGTCTTGGCCTTAGCTTCGGGCCAGCTATAGTTAGATGAATCACTAGTGTCCCTTTCCGAGTTCTAGTATGTGGCTAATCTGACGTGTCATAAGCAAACTGACCCAGGGTCTCCAGAGCAAAGCCTAAGGCAGGAGAAGACGCTGCTGTCATCTCCCTTATTCTGGCCACACCAGGTTCTTACCTGGCAAGTGAAGGCAAAAAGGCAGATAGAAAACATGAGACACCAGTTCGAAAGTTTCCTCCCTTTGTCCCTCTGTCTCTCTGTCTTTCTCTCTCTCTCTCTGTCTTTCTGTCTCTTTCTCTTCTGCTCTTCTGCGGCTCTGTTCACCAGCTTTGAGAGGAGACCAGCCCACCTCAATGAAAACTCCCATCACTCTGCAGACCTGTCTAGTGGAGGTGGCCTTGGAGGGAAACATTTTGGACTGGCCAGCATCCTGCCTGACCACCTCTTGTCAGAGGAAAGGAACAAATGAAAACGGGAGGAAAGAGGGGGTGGGGAGGGAGAAACAGAAACAGAGAACGGCCTTTGCGGAGCCTGTGCCTTTGTGCTCCGCATTCAAACTGATTTGTACCCTTTGTAGTCTTAATTATTTGTGAGAGCGGGATAACAGGAGTACCCAGCTCACCCATTATTTCCCGCATAAAAAAAGGCACACAGAAGCCGCTGATCATTCTTGAATTAGCAAACATGATACTAAAAAAAAAAAAAAAAGCATAAAAAAATTCATTAATACCATCAGGGATTAGGAGGCTGATTAAAGTGTAGCTGTTAGCGTATGCAAATGAGCGATAGGCATTTATCGGGGCCTGTGCAAGCTGTCTGGGAGCTGTAAAGCCCATGTATGTTTTTCAGCTGATTAAAATAATTTTAAGTTCTGGAGATTTTTTTTTTGGTAGGGAATTAAAAAAAGAGACAGTCTCCACTTTCGCTTTTGGCAAAATTTCTCCCAAGTACTCTCCAACCATTCCCCTTGACTGCACTCTCTCTAGGGTAAACTTGTCTCCAGAGAAGCAGGAGGAAGCTGCCTCTGTCCACCCCACAGTCAGTGAACCGAGCTGTTGCCGGAGTTTGTTTCTCAAGGGCCATCTAGGAACTCCTGTGACAAGCTGGGTGGGTGCCTTAGCAATGGCTCTGGGGTCTACCATGACCCCCCTGCCCCTCCTCTGGCTAAAGGCAGCTGCAAAGGCGTTGATTGCCCTCATGCAGGGTATCCAGCCTTGCCTTAAGTTGGCCTGCTTACTCCATAGCCTTGATTTGGGGATGCAGGGAAGAGCAGAGGTAAAGCGTGGGGGTTGGGAGATCAGAAACAATCTATACCAAAGCAGGCACTTTCTGAAAAGTGGGCCATCATGGCTCCCCCTGGAAGAAGAGAAGGACTTTCCTTCTGAGGTCTAATTTTCAAATGCCATTTTCAAGCCTTTCCATTAGCATACTAGAGTTATTTTCATTCCTAGGGCCATTGACAATAATAATAATTATTATCTGTTACTAGGTGATTACTACATGCTAGGCACTGTTATATGCTCTAAATATTTGCTCTTATTTGATTCTTACCAAACATAGGGAATAATGCTATTCTTATTCTCTATATGTAATACCACCACCAAAAATCTGATCCTTTCCCGGTATTTACCGTGGGAGCATGCTGATTCAAGCCCCCAGTCTGACTGGGATTCTAGAATTAGAGAGTCCCACCCGACTCTCTTCCTTCCCTCCCATGCTATATATTATATACATTATATAGTATATATGTTATTCTCAAAAGTGAGGCAGAAGGGTATGATTGTAACGATGCAGTCATTTCCCTGAGTTCAAAGCCCCCTTTTTCTCGGCATGAAGGCCAGAGTCATATCAGTGGTCACTGGGCTACACTGTTTCCATCTACCTCTTGCTTCACATCCATGACTCCACTCTAGTCCTTCTGGCTTCCTTAGGTTTTCCTCAGAGCTTCAGATATATTCCCACCTCTCTTTACTTTCTCTCTCTCATGGCGCCTATTTCTCCTACCGTAGTTTACACAGTTCTTATTTATCATGCTTGTTGGTTGCATCAGTCAGGCAGACTATTAACTTCCTGAGGATAGGGATATCTATCAGTTTTGTTCTTGATATATCCTAAGAAACTAGAGGATACACCAATTATGACCTCAGTAATTATTTGTTGACTTGAGCTCCAAAGCAATTTTTAAAAATTCTCAGCAAGTGATTTAAAAATGCATGCTGGAAGCTCTATGATGTCATAGAGTCTATGAGGTTGGGAAGTATTTCTGTCATGGCCATCAGTCCATTCTTACGTTAGCCAAAGCACAGAATAAATATTCACCGAGTGAATAAGTAAATGTAACAAACTGGCAACTATTTTCATGCTTGGCTACACATTGTTTTCTTTTTTAACTTTTTATTTATTCTTTGTGTCTTTCACATCATGCATCTTGATCCCACTCATCTTCCCATCCCTTCACATCTGCTCTCTGCCCCGGCAACTTCCCCTCCAAAACAAAACAACATAAAATTTAAAGGAAAAAGAAAAAAGAAGAATCTCATAGTGGAAGCTGTAGTGTGACCCAGTGAGTTACACAGTTTACCCTTTAGTCCATGTATCTTTACTTGCAAGTATTCATTGCAAAGAGTCATTGGTCTGGTTCAAAGTCTCTCGTTTCTGCTTACACTATGAATACTGGACCCTCACTGGGATTCTTCTTGGATATCCTGTTGTTGCCCCGTGTCATGGAGATCCTGCAGCTTTGGATCTGCAGGACCAGCCCTTTCATGTGCTCCATCAGATCATAGAGGGGGTGGATGTTGGGGTGGGCCAACTCATAACCCTGGTTCTGGGCCTGGGTGGTTGCAGGGTTGATCAGCCTGCAGGCTCTCTCCAGTCCTCACCATTAGGGTGAGCTCTCCAGGATTGCCCTGGCTAGCTCACCCAATGCAGCAAAGAGCAAGGGGTGGGGCCAGGTCTTCTGTTTTCATACTCTCAAGCTGGGCTTACCCACACCTACACCATCAGGACCAGCACTACTGTGTTGCCCAGGCAAGGTACAGGGGCCACTGGGTGCTGCAGCTGGTGAGGGGCGGGGACAGCTCTCCAGCTCTCATGACCTCAGGGCCAGCTCTCCCACCTACCACAGGCAGTGTGTGTGTGGGGACACATCTCTCCATTGCCCATGCCACCATATGGCAGATGAGGGACAGGAGCAGATCTCCCACCCTCACATTCTCAGGGCTGGCTCATCTGCACTCCCATCGATAGGGTCAGCTCTACTGTGTTTTGGGTCACACATTTTAAAACAAACCACCTTGGCTATTTATACTTGGGTGATTCTCCTTAGGCTCAAGTACTTATTTATTAATTATTCTTCAGATTGACAAAGCCAAACTTTCTCTTAGATGTGTTTTACTTTTTTATACACTGAGCCAAAAATCAGAGCCCTCTGAGCTCCCTACTACTCAAGCTTATGTGGGAGGCAAAGTCAGAGTGTGATTCAACCCTGTAACTACCCTCTCTACCTACTGTGGGGCTTCTGTGTGAACTACAAATGAAGGACATCCCTGGCTCACATGTCTGGGTCATAACCTCTGCTTGGCACCTGTCAGGTATAAGGAAGATGTTAGATGGGAATAAACTGAAGTTTGTTGAAATATCCAACAAAGGAATTGATTTATTGATCATTAGCTCAGTTATCTAATGCTGGTGTGATGGTAAGGAGTTGCAAAGAAGATGGAAGAAACGGATGATTTTTAAATATGGCTTCTGATTGTAAGGGATTTAAAATGTAGTTAGTGAGTCTCAGGCTCCAGAGACATTGTGGAGGCAGCAGAGACACACAAGGAGAGGGATCTAGTGAAAAATCTAGCCTAGGCTTTTCTTTGGAGGGAATGGGGAAATGAAGTTTTGTGTATTGAGGAAGCGTCGCACAGACATAAACGAGGGTAGAACTGACACAATTAGCTCCTTCGAGACTGAAGATCAAGTTGTAAGGGTGATGGGAGCCATTCTTTAGAGGGAAGCCTTGAAACTTCTTTGTGCAAGATGTTTCAAGACTTACCTGTAGGCCATGGGGGACTCCTGAGCAGGCTGCCAATGGTGTAAAGGAAGGGAGACATCTGCCTGTAGTGCAATATTTAAGGGACGACCTAAACACTCAGCAGTCAAGATAAATGACACTGTAATGGAATATTTTAATGACTGAACTGACAAAGCATGGACAGCCTGTTTTGAAGATGGAGTTTTCCCTGGAGGGTTTGAGTTCAGGAGTGACACAATGAAAGCTGAAGTTTGGAAGTCTGATCTGGTGGTGGATCCTGGATCAACCTCAGCGGAAGAAGGGTAGAGGCCACAGAGCTGAGGTAGCAGATGATCCCGAAGCAGCCATTCCCCAGCTCCAACCTTTCTCATCCCCCAACATCTTTTTATTTCTATTTTCAAAATATTTCTTTTTATTTTATGTGGATGGATGCTTTGCTTGCATGTATGTATGTGCATCATGTATGTATGCAGTGCCCATGGAGGTCAGCAGAGGGCACTGGATTTCTTGGAACTAGAGTTACAGACATTTGTGAGAGCCATGTGGGTGCTGGAAACTGAACCTGGTTCTGCTGCAAGAGCAGGAAGTGCTCTTAACTGCTGAGCTGTCTTTCCAGTCCCATCCCCCATATCTTTATGCTGCTTTTCTGGGTTCTGTTTTCTGTTTTCTGCTGTTCTCAGTGGCACTGAGAATATCAGTCTTGATTTGGAAAGAAAGAAATGTAAACAGTTCAGAACACAATAAGCACTGTGGGAGAAATATCAAAAGACGTGCAAGTGCTTGCTGATTCAAGCTGCAGTGGTTCTGGAAGATGGTGGCATTTAAATTGGACTCAGCAGAATCATGACTTGGCAAAGTCAAAGTTAATTGACATTAACAATGAGGAGATGGACTTGGTCTCAGATCCTAGCCCTGCCATTTACTTGTGTCATTTGGACAAGTTGCTAGACATTTCCGAGTTTCATTTCCCACTTGTGTAAAACAGGGATCACAATAAGCCTTTCTCCTGGGTGTGTCAGGAGCTTTGCATGGAGTGTTTTCTACAGTCCCGGGACAGAGCTGTTAAGGATTGTTGGTGGGAGTGTTTCATGATGTGGGGTCATAGAATAGTTCATTCATTAAAAAACAGGCAGTCCTGAACTGGAGTAGCACAATTTTCTTATTAACAGTGGGATCTGAGTAAAAACTAGAGTGATTTCTGTTGTTAGACTCCCCAGTTTTACTAACCTAGTCAAGCTAATGACTGTTACATACTTATTAAATACCTTATAGACTGGGGACATGCAGAGCACATCACTCTTTTACTGACTCTAGAATATGGCAGTGATAAATGGGCATCCATTTGCTGTTTGTTCTGTAGCTTAGTATCCAGATAGCCTCTTCTGGTAACAATATCTAATTATTCTTTCAGGAAACTACCTTGACCCACGCTCAATCAAGTTGGCTTGTGTCGTTGGCATCATTCCCACTCCTGGCTTAGGTGAACTGGTTGTATGACTGGGAATATGTGGGCAAACGCTTATTTTCTTCAGATAGAGCACCAATGACATACTAAAGAGTTCTACCCAAGTCTAGATGAACCATGAGTTTATTTAGGTTACTTACAAGAACACAGGTGAAGAATTACTTACAGGAGTTACTCAAAGGCGACTATATTATGGAAATCATCCCTCTAGCATGTGTGACAATGACTCACAAAACCCACATCTCTGGAGCTCCTGAAAGTCTGTGGGCAGCTCCACTGAAGAGTGTCCTCCTCTCCAGCAACTGTTAGAACCCCATGAGTCTTGCAACTTTCTTGACTCTTTTGAGCCTTGTAAGTTTTGCTTAGTTTTTTGAGTCTTTGGATCCTCCAACTTCCTTCCTGGAGGCCATGTTTCAATTCAGAGGAAGTAGTTATATGCTAGAACCTATGGCTTAGCCTTAGCCAATCCGAGCATTGTCTTTTCTTTCCCGTGGGGACTGGTCTGGGAAAAGGGCACTTGACACAATCAGACTTTATGAGACTCAATGATCCTTTTGCTGTATCTCCTGCTTCCCTTTTAAAATTACATTTTAAAATTACTTTAAAGTGGTGTGTGTGTGTGTGTGTGTGTGTGTGTGTGTGTGTGTGTGTGTGTTGGGCAAGTAGAGGTCAGAGGACAACTTGTGGGCATCTGTTGTCTCCTTCCATCATGTAGGTACCAGGGGTCAAATTCAGGTCATCAGACTTGACAAGTGCTTTACCCACTGAGCCATCTTGCTGGCTTTAGATCTTCTACTTTTCCTACTTGACTGGAATACAGAGGGAGATGCCCTAAAGTTATAGGGAGGAGGAGGAGGAGGAGGAGGAGGAGGAGGAGGAGGAGGAGGAGGAGGAGCAGAGGCTTGAAAAAGGAGGGAGAGAGAGAAAGAGAGGAGTCTATTGACTGTGAGCTACAGAAAAAAAAACATATTGGTACCTAAACAATGTAAAATTAACTTAATGTTGACTTAAAAGGTAGTGTTATGAAGTGATGAAACCATTTTTCCCCAGCCTTCACTGCACTCTGGCTGCTCTTCTTAACTTCTACCAGCATGTGTTAGATATCAACCCTTTGTGAAGCTCTCTTAGTGCTTACAGGAAGAGTCTGGGTTATTGCATATACATGATCTACCTCTTGACTTAGGTCAACAAGATGAGTTCTGTTTTATTAGGTACACATATCTAAATTAATTTATATGGGAAAAATGTAGCCATTGACTCTTAAAAACAAACCTCACAAAGGTATCAGTGAACCACCTCGAGAAACCTTAGGATGTACTGAAAGTGTCTTGTTCTCATCTAACAATTCCTCAAGAGTGTGTATTAATTCTGTCTTCTTTTGCACATCAAAGTCACGGCTCTAGATTTGATTAATGAATTTCCCTTTCTTGTTTGCATGCATAGATGTTGACCACCAGGCACACTTTGGAGAACACCAGAAACATATTTCCATCATTACTTCTTTTTGTACCTTATCTTAGTGCTGCTGATTGGCTGTGTTGGGTCACATCTGCCAATTCTCTTATTAACATCTTTATTTCCTTTTGGGAGTCTGTACACGATGCAGATTGCATGTCCTTTGAGCAAAAGTATAGTAGGTTCAGGATTGAGACTGGTTCAGGGAAAGGAACTGATAACAATTACTTTTCCAACAGAGTTTACGTGACCAGTCAACATGCTGGCTCAACTGAGCTCAGTGTCCCACAGGACCTCATTTTTATAAATTAAAGGATTTTTTTTTGTTTATGGTAACCTGTTGCATTTTGGTCTATTCATTTATTGCACATAATTTTGAATCTGATTTTGGTTTTAAACAGTGTTGAGAAATCATAGTGACTTTTTCAAGATATGTGGCATTAAGTCCCTTCTCTGTGCCAATAATTCCTGTCCCACCACTACAATGTGCTGCTCAAGAGACACAAAATTTGTATGATGCATGCAGTCTCTAAAAGAAGATAAACAAGAGTGTGAATTAAGATGTGTCTGTCTGACCTGGGACAGCTAAGGAAGCCACTTTCACTTGAGATCCAGGCTGAGGATCACACACCTACCAGCTTTGACAAATCAGAATGAGAGAACTTGTCTTTTGTGACCAATTCCACAGCATACATTAAGACATCATCATAAATCAGCATTGCTTTCTGCTCCTGATGACATTATTATCATGTTTAAGTTTATTGTTTATTCATTAAAGCTTAAATTCCTGAGCTTATGGGGTTGTTGGCAGGACATAAATGCAAACATAAATATAAATCATGAAAAGAAAGTCCTCTAGAGCTATCTGGGATGTCAAGATCAACTGGTCCAATCCCCTGTTGCAGTGATCCAGGCATCATATACTTATCCCTGTCTCCATGTCTTCATTTCTAAAGTCTCCTTTAAAATGAAAGACCCCCATGAGGAGCTCTGAGAAGGTCTTATTCTTTCATCTGGTGTGAGAAATGTGTTCTGTGCCTTGACATAACTATGCTGTAATTCAGCAGGGATCTCTCTGTTTCAGGACATCTACCCATGGATCTTATATTTTCTAGTCTTCTTAGGCCCAGGCTGAGCCCAGTGAGTTCTCTCAGCTTTTTTTTTTTTTTAAACTACACTGGATTTGTTGGCTTTCTGGCATTGACATCACTTAGGTTGGCATCTTTGCTGAAACATCTAAACTAACCTTTAATTAACATGTAGTCTTAGACACATGATAGCAAAACTGCATTGAATAGTGAAATACAAATACTGCCACACATATACACACCCCTTCAAATCTTGTTTCCTAGAGCACATAGAAGCTGCTCAAAAAGGCTTTAGCTCTTTGCTATAAAGTGACGGGTTGGACTAGATGGTCCCTGGGACCCCTCTCCTGGATCTAAGTGATAGATGCAGGAAGAATGACTCCGGTTCCAGAATGAATGTGGGAAGAAAGCATACTGTTGTTCCCTGGCAAATTGAAACATTTGAGTAGGATAAAAGAAAAGAAAAGGTGTTATAAATCTCTTCCTCACAGCAATTTACCTGTGTAGATTGTGAGCCTGATTTTCTCCCATTTAGGAACATTACTTGTAGGCTTTGGATATACTTAATTGGTAAAATAAAAGCTCTTGATGATCTGGATAACATTACAAAAAGGCCTCGTTGAAGTATTTCAGACCTGGGAGCTGGATGTTACTTCGTGGTATGATGTTATCTTCCATGCAATTTGTTTCTCTTTGCTCCTGATTTTCCACCAGTGAAGGAGACCCCGTGACTTCCTAGAAAGTTTACAAACCAAATGAAGGACAAGTGTCAGTTACATCATATACAGAATTCATGAGGCTTTGCAGTTCCTTGTTTATTTTATATATTTGTGCCAGGGGCTCATTGTAAAGCCCAGATTCCATGAATCCATACTGCCTCCTGAGTGATGGGATTCAGGCATGCACTGCCTCTCAGCCTCATTTCCAAATTTAAAAAATGTATATATAGATACTTTGAACTAGATTGCCTCCTCCTGAGGGTTGGTGTTCCTCTGATAAGTGTCCTTATACAAAGCAGGAGTCAGTCAAGTCTGTTGAGAGACTGTCCCATTCATGACATCCATTCTGTCACCATGAAAACAGATTCTGAGAAGGAACTTTGTATCTGGAAATTTCTCGCGCCCCACGTGGCCCCGTGGTCCCACAGTTGCTTATAAAATAATCACTCAGAGGCTTACATTAGTTACAAACTGTATGGCCTATGGCTTCAGCTTCTGGCTAGCTAACTTTTTTTTTTATCTTAAATTAACCTATTCCTTATAATCTATATGTTGCCACATGACCATGGTGTTATTGGTCTGCTAGTATCTTGTTGCTCCTTTGGTGGGGGCCTCCTGGCGTCTCTCTTGACTCTGCCTTTCTTCTCTCTGTATCTCTGCTTGGATTTCCCACCTGGCTGTAAGCTTTCTTGCCATAGGCCAAAACAACTTTATTATCCAATGGGAACCACACATATTCACAGCATACAGAAAGACATCCCATAGCAGAACTTGAATTTATCTTTTATTTTTCTATCAGCCATCTTGGTGAACAAATTTAATCTCCCGATATTTGAAGGTTTGAAGGGAGACTAGAATAAGTGAATGAAGGTGGCTGATCCCTACTTCCCCACACAGAAAAGAGAAGAACCAGAGAGCACTTGTTTTGGTATCCAATTCCAAGGTGCAGTTTTTTGGCTTTATATATTTTCTGACGGTAAAATAAGTGTAAAGTTTCTGATGAAAAATATGAGATGGGTCTGCAGAGGATGCTTAAGATATTGTTCTCAGCATCTGAAAACCCAGAAGCAGCCTGAGCTAAACTGTCTCGCTGATCTCCCTAAAATATTCTATCTTTGGACAGAACCATTAACTATTTTTAAAAAGCCAATAATCAATAAGTCTTAATTTGTTGTGCTGACATTTGTGCCGGTTTCATCTAGATGAAATTAATTAGAAAGAAAATGGCCTCTCAGCGATTGGCGAGAGGAAAGGAATCTGGAGGCAAGATAAGTTTGACCCTGTGTTGCAGCAACATTTTAATGAGGTTAAGCCTCAGTGCGTTTGGATCGGCAGCTTTTTTTTAGTGTGCACTGACATTTCTAATGGGCTTCTAAAGGCTTCCCAAATGGGCTAATGCCTTTGAAGGCATTTTGTGGGTCATTGAAATTCTCCGCGGGCTAGAGTCTACCCACCTGGCATGAAGTATGTGCAATCACATCTGGAAGAAGAAACTGTGTGAGCAGTCTAGCTAGGAACACGCCACCCCTCCATGACAGTGCTTAACAGAGTCCCTGGTTTCTGAAAACTGGTGCTAAAGTGAGGTCAGATCCCAGTTTGCTGGCACCAAAGGACACTGTGCCTCTATAAGGGACTCACTGCACTGCCCTGATGGTGACATTCTCACCCTTGAGATAATGAGGCTGCAGGAACACTGGGGAAGAGGTTTTCATCCCACAGCCCTCAGGGGATAACATTGTTTTAATTGCGTTGGGAATCCTTCCTATCAATGAGATTAATGGGGTTAGACAAGGAACACACTGGCAAGACTTGATCAAATACATCCGATTTCCCTCTTGGTAGATAATTAGGTAAAGAGGAATCATTCAGAGAAAGTCTGAGGTGTCCGCTCATCATTCACTACATCTTCAAGGAAGACCCTGAGGCCTGAGAACCTAGAGCCTCAGTGTTGGAGCATAGTGTCTCTGGAAGAAGGCCACTGTGCCAGGGCAGAGCCTCTGGAGGGTGCAGTGGAGACTGAATTTGATGGGCCTTGGTCACACAGACTGCTCTTTGGCAGACTCCATTCCAAATTGGACTTTCTCTTCTGGTTCTACCCTGTTCTCCGTCTTCTTCTATTTTCTTCTTACTCAGATTCAGAAGGACCCTTCCCTTTCAGCACAGGCCCTGGTGGCAGCTAAGTGAACAGAGAGAAACAAGAAGAGTTAAAAGTATAAAGGCAGATGCATTTTGTGGCGCACAATTATAGTCCCAGCACTTGGAAGGTAGCTGCAGTAGGATGGTGAGTTGGAGGCCACTTGGGGCTGCAAGAAAGAGATTATATGTCAAACAAACAAACAAATGACAGAACAAACAAACACAAACTGAACCAAACCAACGAGCTAACCAACCAACCAAAAGCAAAATAAGAGCCAACCAAAATTACATTTTTTTTTCAACATTGTACCAAAGCTAACTAGAACCAAAGAATAAAAAGAAATGGGTGTGAGAGAAAACAGGTCACATTCTGCTTCTGTGTTCCTGTTTAGGGTGGCAGTATAATAAAGAATCACTTATTATTTTGTGTTGTTGTTATCTTGTATACTGTGTGACAGATACTAAGTTAACCATTTTTCACACACTATTTTCTCTGTTGCTAATAGTGACTCTGAAAAATACTATAGAGAAGGAGAACTAAGGTCTTAATGAACATAGTGAAGGTCATACAGTTGAGAAGTGGATGGATACAACCCTGATTACATTTTCCTCACTTATATCTGCTGTGAGCAGCTCAAGTCGGTCCAACTGCTAGAGAGCCTCTCAAGTATAGTGAAATGTTAAAGGGATATGTGATGGCCTTCTAGAGGGGATGGTACATGTCTTAGTTTGAGTTTCTATTGCTTTGAAGAGACACCATGACCACAGAAACTCTTATAAAGGAAAATATTTAGTTGGGGCTGGCTTACAGTTCAGAGGTTTCGTTCATTATCATCATTTTGGGAAGCATGGCAGTGTGCAGCAGACATGGTGCTGGGGAAGGAGCTGAGAGTTCTACATCTGGATCATCAGATGTCAGGAAAAGAACTATGAGCTGCTAGGCCTGGTTTGAGCTTCAGAGACCTCAGAGCCCACCCTCAATTGATGCACTTCCTCCAACAAAGCCACACTTACTCCAACAAGGCCACACCTCCTAATACTGCCATTCTCTACGGACCTATGGGGGCCATTTTCATTCAAACCACCACAGTATATGAGACAGAGAATACTAGAAAGAAAGGAATCACTAAAGATTAAGGGAACCAGTGTTACCAATGGTGACATGTAGCACCATGGAGAAAGAAGATGGTCTCTGGAAGCTATAGAAGTCTGAGGGTGAATCTGGTCCCTCTGAGAAGACCCCTCCAGATGCAAATGGAATTGAGTGGCAAAGATCTAGATATCACCTTAAGGAAGAGATGTGTCTTATAGGTGGAGGAACATGTGAGGACCCTGACATGTGCTACCTCAATCAGTGGAGGGCTGCCTTCTGGGATCATCACAAATCCAGAATGCAACGTTAAAAAGCTGGGCAATTCTGTTGGTTTCTGTCTCCTTATTCTCAAGTACTAACTTGTATGAGGGTCCATCATACACAGGAACCAGGCTGTGGACAAAAGAAGAACAGGTCCAAGATTTTTTCTTTATTTTTTGATCTTTAGTTGTTACAAATTTAAAGATATTCTTAAAAATAACAATTACTTTTATTTTTGGAAATGATATTTTATCCTATATATATATATTTGTTTTTTCGAGACAAGGTTTCTCTGTGTAACAGTCCTGGCTGTCATGGAACTTGCTCTGTAGCCTAGGCTGGCTTTGAACTCACAGAGATCCACTTGCCTCTGCCTCCCGAGTACTGGGATTGAAGGTGTGAGCCACCACTGCCCGGCCCATATTACAGTTTTATCATTTCTCTACTTCCCTTTTCTCTTCCAACCCCTCCCATGCACCTGTACATCTACAACGCCACTCCTGCACCTAAGGCGCAGGGATCTGTGGAGACAGGCAGGAAAGACTGCAAAAGCCAGAGGAACAGGGAGTTGGCTGAGAGATTTGTCTCTTAGAAATGTTGGAGAGGAATCTTCTTAGCACGGCTGCCTAATAAGACCTGAGCAACAACGGCATCAGAAGACACACAGACACGGGAGGGGTAACTCTCAGGACCCTAGCTCTGAACAAATTACTAACGGCTAAGCAGATTTGCTCTTCAAGAGCTCAAGGTTGAGAAGACGTAGAATCAAAATCACAGGACCAGGAACTCCTATCAGTGTTAAAATGGAGACACAGTGTGGTGGAGGTATGACTTGGGATGTTCCAAGACCCTCAGAAAATGCAATATCTAAGACTAGAGAAACACTAGTAGCAGAGGAGAAAGGAGTACATTTGGGGGAAAGAAAAGAGAGAAATAAGATTTTCAAAAAACTTTGTAATTCTGGGTAGGAAATTGTATGTCTTAGGAAAGGAATTTTCTTCTGTTTGTGAGAGAAAAGAGAGGCCATGGTCAGCAAAGAATAGATTATGGAGAATGTTCAAGGGAAGATGAACTTCCCAACCTACTTACGAATGGATAGTGACCCAGATGCGTTCTAAGACTGTGTGGTTGACTAACCCCTCAAAGGCTGCTATGCAGACTTGCAGCCAGAGGAGAAGAAACACCGAGACATACCTTGGAAGACACACTTGGACACTAAAAGGACCATGTGTGTATTCTCCAAAGAAGAGCCACATGTTTCAATGGGAGCAGAGCATGATGGGAGTCAGATGTAAGTTTTCAACTCAGGTTTTACAAGGAAATTAGCTGTGTGACCTTGGACAACTGGCTTCCCCTCTCTGGCCTCAGTTTCACTTCACTGTCTATAAATGGCCACTATGAGCCTTACTGTGGTACAATCTGATTATCTTTTATTTGAATTCTCTGGAAATAATGACTTCTCTAGGGTCTGGACAAGGAAGGAAGTACATATAAATTTACCACAGATGGAAAGGCAGTCATTGGGCCAGGCAGACACATGCAAATTGGCTCAACTGGGCTGACAGAACCAGCTGACACCAGAGAAAGCAAGAGGAGAGGCCCATCTAAGCCCTAAACCGGCTCCTCCACTCAGGCAACCAAAGAACTTCCAGGCAAAGTCATACTGATAGGAGCAGCAGGCTGCTTTCACAGCCACAGAACACCTTGAGCCAAACTTGAAACACTGGACCTGGGATTGTGGCTGGGGAGTTGGAGGTAGGGCTTGGGGCTAGAACCTTCCCTGTGGCTGCTGAAACTCAGATGTCTGGAAGTTGATGCCCTGGTCTTCTTTTAGTTCTAGAGAAAGCAGAAGGAGCTGGCATAGGACCTGCTTCAGTGAGTTTAGTTTTGGCCCAGAAGGTAAAAAAAGGCTTGAGACAACATGAGGTGGGGGCATCTTAGAAATGTCCTGGTCATTTCAATTTTCACAAAGTTTTCTTTGGTGTGTGTGCTTGAGCACATGCACAGTCGATTGAACCTTGTATGGTTTTGATGGAGTAAAAGTCTCAAGAAATGGGTGGACTCATTGTTGGGAGTAAATTGGTGTGATAGGCTAAAAAATAACCCTTTTAAATGAGAAGTCACTCGTGAGTCTTCTCATCTCGAGCTCTGTCACAATGCTATCATGTGGGCTGATTTTGCAGATGAAGGAACAAGCCCCGTGCAAAGTTCGGCAGGAGCCTGCATGCTGATGCTCTTGCCCCACTCTTTCCAGAGGCAGCAAATGCTGCTGGCTGGGGGCTGGAGGAAACTTCCTTAAAGACACACTCTGTCAAGGTAAAGCCCGCACTTCCCCCATTGCAGAAATGTGTGGAGGACATGGAAGATAATGTGAGACACTGAAAATCCTACGTGGAGGGAACAGTATAGTTTTTAGATGTTTTATCTCAATGTCTTATTTTGAAAATAGTTCTATGCTGAAAAAAAGTAAGTTAATGAGCCCCCAGTAACCCTTCACCTGGATTGTTAATGAACCCCTGGAACCTTTACCTGGATTGTTGATGAGCGCCTGGTAACCTTTTACCTGGACTCCCTAGCTGTTGACATTCTGTAGTGATGCTGGAGCTGTCCTTGCTGGACTGTTCGGAAGTAATTTGCAGTTCTGACATTTTACCCCAAATATTTCAGCATTCATATCTCAAAATCAAGCTCATATTCTCACAAAGCCACAGCCAAACTTTAGTATTCATATAACAAGGCCATCTAAGAGAGGTCTATGGTAAATTGCCCAGCAGTTTAACCAACAGCCCCCCACCTTCTCCTTCCCTCCTTTCCCTTTTTTCTTTCTCACGGTCTCCAGTGTCTCATTATGTAGTTCTGGCTGGCCTTGAATTCATGGCAATCCTCCTGCCTCAGCCTTCTGATCTCCTTTAAAGTGACTGAGTGTTTCTCTTTCTTTCTTTCTTTCTTTCTTTCTTTCTTTCTTTCTTTCTTTCTTTCTTTCTTTCTTTTTTAACAATGCTGACGTTTTTAAAGCATTCAGACCAATCTTCTTTGACTATTTTTTCAGGTCATAAAGTCATTATTAGATTCATGTTAATATTTTTGGTGAAAATATTACACAGATGATAGTATGTACTTTTGGGAGATTTAATTTTGGACATGGAACCTGTATAGTTTTTTCTGGTCGGAGAATGGCAAGCGCGTATACTTTTGGAAGTATTTTCCCCACAGCACAGGACTTGGTGCCTTGTGCTACGAGTGACAAACCAATTATTCAACAGGGTTGTAAATCAGTTCATGAAGGGCTCCAGCTGGTAACGAGCCTCTTGTCCTTGGAAATAATTGAGCAGAGACTGATGACCCCTGACTTGAGGATGGACTGCGTTGAGAAGAGGAAGGCTCCTTTGACTCCCATGGCTTCTCTGAAGCAGTTCTCACATTTTATTTTTTGTAGTTTAGATTAGTGCTTAGTGTAAACACTGCTGTTAGGATTTAAAATAGTTCTACATCTCCCTTATTTCCTCTCTCCTCCGTTATTCTCTCTCTGTGAAGCCCCTCATATCCTCTTGGAACCAATGGGGAGTTGAGCTGTCACAGAGAAAACCAGGTTGGGACACGCCCTGTTCTACCATGCTACTTCAGGAGGTGAGGTGGGCTTCTCCCAGCTGAGGAGGAGCACTGTCCTAGCAGTGTTGCTGGTGTAGAGCAGACAGTCACAGAAAGCTTCTTCAGGGTCGAGCTGACCACACTTCCTAGTCTTACCAACAAATTCTGGACCCCAGGCTGCCTTTAATTTTGAAGGGTCGTTGTGGAGTTTGTGCCTCTCTACGGAGTATGGAAAGAATGGCTTGCATCTGCCTGTGTGGGGCTACTGCATTATTCCACTGGCTTTTTTTCTTCCCTGGGCTTCCCTGGGTAATGTTCTTCCCTTACAAATTTCATCTCACTGCTGTGTGCATCGAAACGATGCAGTTATGGAGCGCACAGGGAAAAAAATTATAATGCCATTAAAAGTTATCATAAATTTCAGATCAGCATCACTTCTAATCCGATACACAATTTTACTGCCTCTATAAAGTAGGTGATTTGCAGTGGTCTGAGGCGTCTCCTGGAGCGTTTTACTTCTTTTTAAATTAAACACACCAACTTTGTGCTGAATTCAGAGTGTGGACATAAAAAAAGGGGGTAAAAAGGAGAGGGAAGGGACATCAGATGGGAATTGCAATTGAGTCTTTATATATGCCATCTTGGCACTGTGGTACTAAATATAGTGCCAGGTAAATAGATGTGCTGAAATATTCAGAATAAAAAACAAATGTTCCAATAGCAGAAGCGTGAGCCCTGAGGATGTTCCATGGTGGGTGTGCTAGAAATAATAAAACACTGTTGTTTAAAACTACTCAATCCTCGGAAACCCTATGCTGTTAAAATACAGTGCTTGTGTATGTGTGAAGGACTATGTGCGTGGAACATATATATATATGTATATAAAAACTCCTAGAAAATTAAACAGACTATAAGGGGCTTGATTTTATTGGTTGGAAGGTTACACTGATTATTTTTTTTTTTTTGAGGTATACTAACTCTTCCTGTAAGCCTAGGACATCAGAAGCTGCCTCCACTAAGTGACATTCCAGAAAGAGCTGACCCATTAGCTCACATGCAGATGAATGGATTGAGAGGTGGTCCACGCTCAAGTCCCAGGATGATGAAACTCCATTCACAGGGTTTCCAGCTAAAAGGATTTGATTGAATTTTAACATTGCTTCTGCCCTGCACCCTTGTGCTTGGTTATTCTTAGCTACCAGGAATGTTACTAAGTGCCCACAGTATATTGTGCTTTGGATTGGTTACTGAAGACACACGTTAATACAAAACAAACAACTGTAGGTCTACTCACAAGGGGCTCATAATCTGGAGGGGGGTTGCCACAGGATGTAAACTCGTGATTGTAACAGAGACTGTTCAAGGCTGTGGATGTAAGTGCCTACTGGGAGCCCATGGAGGAAAAGAAGCCGCTTGTCCGCTGTGTCGGGCTGGAATAGGGTAACTTAAATCTCTTCCAAAGTGGGCCCATATATTGTTAGTAATGTTAACTGAATGGTTAACAGTTAATATACTTAAAAAAATATTGAATTCTGGCTAATGTGTGTGACTCAATTCCAAGCCCACCTCTAGAGCTCATCACAGTATCTAGAGTAGGCAGAGAGGAATTGAATATATTTTGAATTAGCGATGTTTGTGATACAAAATAAATAATACTCAATAGGCAAAGCATTTGCCATTGGAATCTTATTCTTAATTATTGTATTAGTTACTTTTCTCAATGCCCTGATGAGATATCTGAAGAAAGCAACTTAGGGAAGGAAGAGGTTATTTTGGGTCACCGTTTGAAGGTACAGTTCATGGTGGGGAAATTGTGGCAACATGGCTGAGGCTGCTGGGCACATTGTATCTTCGGTCAAGAGACAGAGAGAGATAAAGGCTGGTGATCAACTGGCTTCCTCCTTTCCCCCTTATTATTTAGTCCGTGGGATGGTACCACCCACATTCAGAGTAGGTCTTCTTTTATTTAAATATCTCCAGAAATGCTCTCACTCAGTAGGCCCAGATTCATCTCCCACGTGATTTGAAGTCCACTCAAGTTATCAGTGAAGACTGACCACCACACCAAGGGTATGTCCTTCAGTGCTTTACAAATGGTAGGTATTATTTTAGATTTACAAAAGATTCTATGAGGGCAGGTGATTCTCTGGATCCAATCCAGATCATCTCTTTTCAGTCTTGTCCTTGCTCTGTACCAGCTGGCCTTTGCTGTACATTTACTGCATTCACTAACTGTGGCGTGCATATGTTCAGTGTCAAGGATAATTGTGACAATGGACATGCTGTGGCTTGCTGGGGATGTCGTTCTATATGCTGTGAATGTGTTGCTCTGATTGGTTGATAAATAAAATGCTGATTGGCCAGTAGCCAGGCAGGAAGCATAGGTGGGACAAGCAGAGAAGAGAATTCTGGGAACAGGAAGGCTGAGTCAGGAAATGCTACCAGTTGCCACCACCGTGAGAAGTAAGATGTAAAGTTACCGGTAAGCCATGAGCCACGTGGCAAGGCATAGATTTATAGAAATGGGTTAATTTAAGATATAAGAACTAGATAGCAAGAAGCCTGCCACAGCCAATACAGTTTATAGATAATATAAAACTCTGTGTGTTTGCTTGGGTCTGAGTGGCTGCGGGCCCCCGGCAGGACTGGAGAAAACTCCAGCTACAGTGGCTGACTCCTATCCTCTACAATAGAACCAGACCTAGAGACGCAGTTGCCTCTGGAGCATGGTGACAAATAACTGCTGCAGAGAAATCCTGCAGATTGGCTGTAACAGAGCAGACTGACAAGAAACTCTGATCAAGAAATAATGCTTAGAGTCAGGTAATGTGTAATTCTTACAGAACACTTAATACCTGTCAGCAGAGTATAATCTCTTCCAGTCATTACTATATCCCTGCAAGGTGGGGACTATTATCAACATCCCTATGTTAAAGATGAAGAATCCAAGGCCCAGATCGATTAAGGAATTTGCTGGAGTTAGGATTCTAGTCCAGAAAGACCCATTCCTGTGCTTCCCAGAGATAGCAGAGCATCAGTTTGTTATCTAGCCTTGTTTCCGGGGCCTGTTGTCCTCAGCGTTATTAGAGTTAGGGTGCTGCTCTAAGAAGTTGGATGGGGTGAGACATGACCCAATGTGGGAGCAGCTTCTCTGTGGGAATGAAAAATGAATGGATGAAGCTGTTTCTAGTGTTCACTGTCACTAGAGAACATTAGGCTGCTGATTTCAGGAATGATGGCCACACACATGTGGGATCTTGTATTTGGAAAGCAGGGGCTATTGGTTGTCAGTGTTAGAGCTCCTGTCATAAAATGCAATCAGTTGTGAATTCGAATTATGTATTAACTAATTAAGGCTTTAAACACTTCCCAAGTGCCCACTAATGAATGCCCTTTACTAGCTATTTGGATAGGTTTGAATTTATCCTAATACAATTGTCAAGTCAGACTGTCTTACCTGAAGCACAGAGATATTTAACTTTTGTTTTTCATCTCTCATCAGTAATACTTACTCGACTGGATTGTTTTATTGAAATAAAATTACAAATGGTATCATTAATAATAAAAATATTTCATATTTATCTCAATGTCAATTACATTTTAATGTTTTCTCCTATGTTGTCTTAAATATACTAGTGTTCAAAATGCTTACATGCACTGATATACTTTATAAAACGTTATTTTTAAGACTTGAATGTCTTCCTTGTTCCAATTCTGTGAACAGAAAGGAAGAAGAACTACAGAAACAATTATATAAAAATTCAATTTTGGACCTGATATCTCTGTAGGGTTGCCAGCAGAGGCTTAATAGTGTTCTTTCCCTCCCACCCCCAAATGCAAGGGAGGACAGTGCCACTCTCAAAGGAGGTAACTCGTTTTGCCAAGCTGCTTCCCAGGGAAAGAAAAAAAAATGGTACAACCGCATCCCCAAACCCAGAAGAACACTCCACTCCTCCACAGACCAGGGAGCAACAGCCACAACGAACACACAATGCTAGAAACAATTGGAACCTTCAACACTTAGGAATGCATATATATAGGCAAGAACTGGGGTCCTAGGTGAGGAGTGTGGGAGATGGAGTGGGAAGGTGATAGGGACAGCCAGAGTCCTGGTGGGAAGAGAATACTGACCTACAAAGAGGAACACAAGTCTCTGCCTCCTGAGCCCAAGATGCTGAAAATCCCGTCACTCCATACATTGGAGAGACTGCTGTATGTGGAGGGAGGTGGGCAGGGTAGGCAATGTGGCCAGGCCTTAGGGCCTGGAAACTCTTAGAGAGCTGACTCTACCCCAACAGGGTAGACATTTTGCATTCTGCTCTAACTTATTTTGGTCCATATAGACTCTAACAGTCTCCCCTGCTGTGGAGTCAAAAGACAACCCAGAGGCTGAAGGAGGAACACATTCACACGGCACAGAGGAAACAGACTGGTGATACAGTCGTTTGTTCTCCTATATTTCAGTTCCTAAACTTTTCACTTTTGAGTTGTAAGGGGTTAACTACTTGGTTTACCTTTGATCTTGCTTGACAGGCTCTCAAAGCTGTTCTTTCCTTTCCTTCTAATTCTGTGTTTATTTTTTTCTGTTCTCCCACCTCTAACATGTTTCCTCCCATTCCAACTTCACTCTTCTCCCCAATTGCCTCCTTTTGAACTTCCTAATAATTAATGCCCTTAGCTTAGAACCCCACGGACATTCCTTCTAGCTGTATCCTAGCTTCCCTGTTTTGACCTCTTCCTGAGGATATAACAGAAGGTACCTAGTCCTTCTTACTCATTTTAATACCAGCTGTGACCCGAGTGGTGCTTCTGTCAGTGTTACCTGCTGCCTACCCTAAAAGGAGCAGGGGAGGTGGTGGACTGTAAGCCCAAGTGAAGACTATCCACAAAGACTCATATCAAATAAACCAGGCAAACAATAAGTGTAGAACACGCCCCCCCCCAAAAAAAAACCCAAAAACCAAAGCCCAGGAAAAGAATCCATCCAAACAGTTGTGCTAAAACCAACAAAGAAACTCAATGCATGTGAGAAAACAAGCCATCTGGATACTTCCAAAAGCTCATGATTCCTCAGTAATTGAAATGAGAGAATCAAACAGCCGAAATGCCAGAAAAGGATTCTGAGTCTTTTAATCCACCAACAAGAGATGTCGTTCCAATTTTCATTTCTTTTTGGGTTAATTCATCAGCCTTTCATGATTGTCTTTGTTCACATCTTTTACCTCTTGGGTTAAGTTTTTTTATTTCTAGATACTTTATATTTTTTTTCTTTTGTGGCTATTATAAGTAAGATTGCTTTCTTGATTTCTGGGACAGAGTTTTCTACTGGCTTTAGCAACGTCACTGAGCTTTGCATTCCACAACTTTGATAAATTCATTTAGTAGTTCTAGTGGGTTATTTGTGGAATCTTTGGGCTTTGTGCATATATATATATATATATATATATATATATATATATATATATATATGTGTGTGTGTGTGTGTGTGTGTATGAATTCTGCATATATATGTATATGTGAATATGAACACACACACACACACACACACACACACACACACATATATATATATATATATATATATATATATATATATGTTTGTACATCTATGAATGGACATATCCTCTTCCAAAGCTGACAGTTTCATTTCTTCTCACCTAATTTGTATGGCTTTTCTTTCTTTTTTTCTTGCCTGTTTCCCCTGGCAAGGGATTTAGAGTCTTTAAACAAAAATAAATACCAAAGAAGTTTGGCGATGGCTCTTCTTTTTCACAAGTGATGGTTTTGACTTGTAGTTAAGACTCTATTTAAACACATTCTGGAACTGGTTAAACTTTGGGCAGATAGGAAGTCCTGCATATTGCTTAGTTTTGAGCATCTTCTCAGAGGGTAAAGCTTTGACTTTAGGTCTGAAGACGGAGCTGGCCTTGGTGGCTGAAGGCCCTTTCCTTTATCTGCTGTGGGACTATGTCTTTTGTCTCTCAAATTCTGAGAGTTCTTGACATGTGCCAATTTACTGTGGGAAGCTGGGTCGAAGATTGACCTGAGGTCAGGAGCCAAAGTAAAATACAGTTGGTAGTGATAGAATTAAAACCAGGAAAAGAATGTACCATATATGAATGAACTTAGTAATTAGGAAGAATTCATTTCACTTTAGAATGTCTAAATAGTTTTAAATAATTTTCAGCTACTTTGGTGGGATGATCCAACTGTGCTGAGGGAGTATGAATAGAAATTTTTCCCTCATGGCATGTTAATATGCAATTCAAATTAATGAAACATTTCAGTTAGTAACAGATATTACCATTGCTTCAAAGTGGAGAAGAGAAATCCTATATCCTATATAACAAACTGGAAAAGCTAGGAAATATTTAGCTGCAAGTTACAGAAGCTGATTCAGAATGATTTCAATAAAAGTAAGTTTTATGTTTAGATTAAATGTAACTAGATTTTGTAGACATTGTGATATATGTGGCCAAAGGTTTTAGTTTAGGGTTTCAGTGGAAGTAGGATGTGCATTTATATTTTCATTTAGCATGCAAATCTTCCCCACGGTTACAATCTGCCCTCAGTGGTTCAGAATCTAGGTCCCATTCAAAGATGGGAAATTAGAGGTGGAAACCACCTATCATTGTTAGCTTCTGTAGTCAGCTTGATACTCCTGGGAAAAGGGATGCTCAGCTAAGGAATTCTCTAGCTCAGTTTGATCTGCGGCCATGTGTGGGACATTTCCCTGACTGCTAACTGATATAGAAGGGCCCAGCCCACTATGGGCAGTACCATTCCTAGGCAGGTGTACCTGGGCTGTATAAGAAATGTTGCTGAAAGTGAGCTGGGAGAAAGCCACTAGGCAACACTTCTCCATGGTCTGTTTCAGTTCCTGCCTCCAGGTACCTGCCCTGAAATTCTTCAGTGATGAACTGTTGTTATCTGAAATGTAAGATGAAATAGATTCCTTTCTCTCCCAGGTATTTCTGGTTATGGTATTTATCACTGCAACAGAGAACCCAAGCTAGGATATCAGCCACACTGCTGACTTTGTCTATAAAAGCAAAACTTTTCCCCAATTTTCTGAGGAATCCCAGCAGACTTTGCTCTCCAAAGTTGTGTTATATGGCCACTTTAAGCTACAAATCCGCTGGAAAAAACAAACATTTGCATGTACAGGCTCCATCAAGTGAGTGAAGGGAGGAGTTGTAGCAAATATTAGTTGAGTCAATTAGTTTCCAATGAGATGCTATAGATGCATTAAGCAACCTAACTCATGAATTTGAGAAAAAGCAAGGAGGTGGTACATGGGGACAGTTGGTGGCAGGAAAGAGAAAGAGGAAAATGGGGTAAATATATTTTTATTCCAAAAAATAAAAAAATTAAAAATCTTATTCAAAAAGGAATTAATCTATATAACCAATATATGTGTTCTAAAAATATAATAGCAATTTCCCAACATTTTTAAAGGTAGAAAAATAAAACAGCCAAATTGTCTCTTTCTGGATATTTTAAAGCAAATCCTATACACATTACTGCCTTATCCATAACTGTATCTTTAAGCTAAGGATTGTTTAAAAACAGCATAGCCATAATGCCACTATTACCTCCAAATTAAACATCAATTAATATAAAGTACTCGGTTTATATTTATATCCTTCTAAAAACCTAATTTTAAAGCTTGTTAGAATCAAGACATAATATCATCTCAGTATTTAATAAGCTATTATTTTGTTCATGGTTTTAGAGAAAATTAAATTAATCTATTTAATAGTATCTTGAGCTACCTTTGAGTTCAATATTTCATCAACCCAGGGTTTGTTCATTCCACACAGGAACATACACTGTTGGGTATTGTTTCACAAAGTTCAGCTTGAGAAGGCTGAGGGACTGGCAAGTAATTTATTGCATTGGAATGTTCTGTGCATTAAGAAACATTAGATGACTAGCTATGCATAAACTTTTAAGCTTAGGGAGAACTTGAGGCACATACTGGGGTGATAACATAGATGTAATAACTCCAAGCAGCATGTGACACTTCACAATTCATTACCTATGGAATATCTTTTTGAGATCTACTTTAGGCTTGCAAGTTGCTTTATTTAAGCTCAGTTATCAAGGAAGACATTTTTAAATATAAGTCCTGAAGCCTCGAATAAGCAAGTGCCTGGCCACTGAACTTCACCCAGAGGCTGAGGACAAATATTTTTGTCTTTTTCTTTCTTTTGTGTGGGTACATATGCACATGTTCATGCCTCTGTGTG
Source organism: Peromyscus eremicus (assembly GCF_949786415.1). Taxonomy (NCBI): domain Eukaryota; kingdom Metazoa; phylum Chordata; class Mammalia; order Rodentia; family Cricetidae; genus Peromyscus; species Peromyscus eremicus. The sequence continues at coordinate 94,419,609 of NC_081422.1, read as the reverse complement.
TTGAGGCTGGAGGATGGCAGCAGGAGTCTTGCTCAGTTACTTCCTACCACACTTTCTTTTTTGAGACAGGGTCTCAGCTTGCCTTTTTAGCTTAGATTATCAGAGTAGTAAGGCCTTAGTGATCTTCTTGCCTCTGCATCCCCAGCACTGAGATTATATGCACAGCTGCTATGCTCAGCTTTTGTTTATGTGGGTTCTGGGGAGTGAACTTTACAGCCTGAACACTCTCCTCCAAATCTTTCTAAGATTAGCCATGTTGGGATTCAGGTGGCATGCAGTAGATTTCACATAATAAAATACTACAATTTGATATATTTGATGTATGTATACCAATAATACCATCACCATAATAAAACTGTGAATATATCTATTACTCATTGATGTTTCTGTCTGCTTCTGTGTATCACTACTTTGTTACCTTTTAATACTATTTATTTCATTATAAGCTTATATTAGTTTCTGTTTATACACTCACTTTCTAAGAATATTTGTTCCTAGTTTTTAACCACTATAATAAAGCTACTGTGAACATTTATATACAAGTATTTGTGTGAATACATACAATTTATTTTTTTGTATAAACACGTATTTCCTTCTAATATAATTTTCTTTCTATTTAAAGATTCTCTTTTTAACACATTTTTTGGGGTCAGGTCTGTTGATGATCAACATTTTCGTCATTTCTTTTCTCAAAAAATGATGACAAAATAAACAAAAATGCTCTTCTCCCCCCAACTTCAAACACACTTAAAAATATTTTTGCTGAGTATAGAACTCCAGGTTGGTTTCCTTTTAATACTTTAATATTGATCCACTGTCACATTGTTTTTATTGCTTCTGATAAGAAACTCACTGTCATCCTCATCTTTATTCCTCTGTATACAATATGTTTTTAAAACAGTATTTTGTGGTCCTCTTCATCACTGATTTTAAGGAGTTTGATTATAAGAAAACTTATTAAGTAAGTTTAATCATGTTTCTTGTGTGGGTTCATTGAGTGTTTTCTAAATATGGGTATACAGTTTTCATAAAATAGGAACATTTCTTATACATTTTTTAACGTGGGACATCTGCCTTGAGCCTTTAAACAAAACTTCTATGTTGCTAAGGTTTTTGATGCAAAATCCACAGTTAAACCACCATTATAATATATTTACCTGCCATCTCCAATATCTGTGAGCAATATGTTTTTATAGATTGAGTTTTCTCCTTGTTCATGGATATATGATATTTTTCTTCTATATGCAGTGATGACTTTTTATTTGATGACAGATGTTGTATACTTTAGATATGTTCTTGATTTTTGTTCTGGGGTGTAGTTGGATTATAAACAAATAGTTAGGCACTTTGGCTTCTTGTTTCCTAATGTTAGGTGAGGCCAGAACAACTGGCTGTATTTATTTTTGGACTTTAGACTTTGGATCTACTGGTTGCTGTATCTACACTGTTGTCAATACTACATTGTTTTGATGTCTATGGATTTGTAACACATCATATAATTGGTTTATATGTGTCTTCCAAATTCACGAATCTTCTAAAAGCTGTAAAAATTCTGATTCATTGTTTTCTTATATATATTTTATAATCAACTTATCTATATTTACAGCATAATTATTGGAATTTTTTTACTATTTTAACTTTTCAGCACATTATTGTTATTTTGACTTTCTTTGGCTTTCTCTGGTGGTTTTCATAGCATTGCATTCTGTCTCTTCTGTGACTCAAATGACATGACTGTTTAACCTTTGTTATTATCCCAAATGGCCTAAACTTCTCACTTTTTCTTTGCTGTTTTGATTGATCATCTATATTGAATAGACTTCGGGTCTAACAGCCTTTTCCTCCATTCTGTTTTGAAGAACATTCAGTGAACTTTAAATTTTCAGTTAGATAAGTTAAAATTTTGTATTTGCTTTTTTTCTTTATATCTTACATTTCTCCTATAGAGATTTTCCATTGCATTCATGATTTTTTTTGAGGGGGGAAATACATATAATGTTGCACACACACACTGCTGTTTTAAAGAATTTTTTAGATAATTCTGAAATTTGCATTATCTTGATGTTGGTGTCTGGTTGCCTTTTCCTATGGGAGATGAGATTTTTCTAGTTTATTATAAGTGGAGTAATTTTTCAGTATTTCCTGGATATTTTGAGTATTATGGGACTGAGTCTTGCTGAATTTATTGACAATGTTGATATTTTTATTCAGCAGGCATTAAGTTTGAATGGGTTTAGGTTTTTGTGTCAACTCGAATTTTGTGAATTATGGCTCCAATGTCAGTTAAATTTTCAAGGTCTTTAGTAATACTATCTGGATTTGGCCCATGTGTGCTTCCAATGACCATGGAAAATCTGGTGATGGTTTAGCTGCCTGATTCTCAGATTCCTTGGTATGCTCTTTATGATCCATATCTATGACTTCATAAACAAGTGTATGGGATGGATTTCCCAAGCTTCTCCTTCTTTGACATCTATCTTCCTGGTACTTTTCATTCTTGAGGCCCCCTTTCACTCTTCTGGCCCCAAAAGATTAATTGTTCCTGACTATACTGCCTGCTTCTGCGATTGTTCTTCTGTGTTCAGACTTTTGTGATGGGGAAATGGGAGAGAGAGAGCCAGAGCCAGAGACACAGAGAGAGACCGAGACAGACAGAGAAACACATACAGAAAGACACAGAGACAGAAAGACCTAGACAAAAGGGCTTGGGAGTCTGTACAACCTTCTGGGGAGCACAGCACTATGGATAGATGATTATCCCTCACTTTTGGCTCATGGGACTGCTGTCACTGTTTTTGTTCTGTGACCACAGGCTTGCACGGAGGCTGCAGGGCTCAAGAATAGGAGGAACAACAACAACAAAAAAGGTCTGAGGATCACCACATTCTGTCTGAGCATGGACAATTTGTTTTCCTTCTCCAGGAGCTCACACAGGAAACTTACTGGTGGGGTATTTCCCTGCACACATGTCTACTTGGAGGCCTTGAAAGGCAGCTTCCTTTTTTACTCAGCCATTCTATGAATATGGTCTCTCTGTCACTGTACAGCTCTCCAGGAATTTCTGTATGTATTTACCCAGGTTGTGTATCTTCACCCAGTGGGAGAGGAAGGCATGTTTGCCTTGCTTCAGTCTAGGGTGGAACCCTCAACACTACTCTGCTTGTCTCAGTAGTGCATAAGGTAACTGTCATTCTGCTGCTTCTGAACCATCTGTGGCTCCAGTACTGAAGTTGTGATTCCTTCACTCTCCTTTCGGAACTGGTCTCTTTTCCATTCTAGGAGAACATCGCAGGCTTTTCTTCTATGCACATGGCTTTTATTTTTAAAGCAGTAACTCTACTGTTTACTGTATCAAAGGAGCTTTTGATTCTGCTAATCAATTGTTGACCTCTTTTCAATCATCCATTCACCTATCTCCTTTAAAAATTTCTCCCTGGTTTAGTACATCTTTTGGGTTTCTAACTTTGTTTCATGAAGTCTAGTCTGATTGCCAATGGGAAACATTGAACAGTGGATCATCTCTAGTCTTTTCTTGCTTTGGAGAATTGGGATGCTTTGTTTGTGGGATATCCCTTTTCAGAAGGAGCTATTGTTTTAAATATACTTTCTAGTTGTAGGGCAAATTCCAAACGGTCCGTGACACCCACTCTTCAAATTCCCTTCTTAAGTCTGTTCCAGAGAACATACAGCTTGAAGTGTCTTCTGTTTAAATTCCCATTGTCTATTGTTGTTTTAGCCAGGGAAATCTCATCAACAGACTTAGAAAACAAAAATACAGAATACTCAGTTAAAATTGTATTTTAGAAGTATATGACATATTTCTATTAAAGTTACTTATTCTTTATCTGTATTCAACTTTAATTAGATGATATATTTTATTTGGAAATAAATCCAGAGTGAGTGGGGCACAGTTTGATGGGATCCTCCCCACACTATTTACCGCCTTAATTAGGATGTCAGAGCAAGTTCATGAACAGTCAGAGTCTTAAGATTTTTGGATACTCATATCTTTCCATAGCTTTATTTCTTGTAAGAAAGAAAAATCTCTGGGACCTTAGTCATATCAACCACTCTTACCTTTCTCTGGTCTGATGCCTTTCCTGGAAGATCATTCTTTAGAATTATAGAACAATAAAAAAATAAGATGAACATTCCTAGAGGTTCTTTTGGAAATCATGGTCTCTGGCATGTATGCTGGACAGTGAACAGTAAAGACATACACATGCAAAAGTACCTTATGGCCAGTAAGCAACAGAGATAGCAAGGAGATAGGGAGTTTATTTTCTTACTAAAGATTTAGTTTCATTATTTTAAATGATGTGTATGTATTGGTATGTGCCTATGAATGCAGGTGCATGTGAGTCCCAGGCATCAGAAACCATGGAGATGGAATTATAGGGGGGTGTGAGCCTCTGACATGGGTGCTAGATCTTCTGGAAAAGTAGTATGTGCTCTTAATCATGGATATGTCTCTCCATCCCAGCTTATTGTCTTTAATTGTCCAAGCAGTTTTGGGATAGTTGGTGTGGGATAGGGACAAGCTTAGCACAAATGAAATCATCAGCAAACTCACATACACCTTATTTATGCTCCAGAGTGTTACAACTTGGGAAGCTACTGCATGAATTGGCTATGTGTGCTAGACAGGGCTGAATGTGACTGATTCATTTGGTTTTGGGAATTCTGAACTGGATATTCAGGAGTGGAAAAGATGATATGCGTTTAAGGCTGTGTCAGCACCTCCAACAGATAAAGGGTTAATATCCTTAATCTATGAGAAACACCTACCAATCAATAAGAAAAAGATAAGCTGAGCAATTGAAAAATGGGCAAAGGACATGAATAAAGGACAAAAGGAGAAATACAAGTGGGTAATAAATGTATGAGAAATGTTGAACCTCATCAGTATTCCATGATAAGCAAATAAAAACAAGATGCAATTTTCTGCCTTCTCAATTGGGGAATACTTTTAAGGTGGTTTAAATGGAAATACCCAGTATTGTTGAGAGTGGAGAAGACATGAAGCCTTACACCCTGCTTCTTGGAGGCCAAATGGGTTCTATATTTCTGAAGATATATTTAGAAATATATGTCAAAAACTTTAAAGTGGATTTAGACTTTTGAGAAGGTACTAATCCCCCTGGGAATGTATCTTTAGGAAATAATTACACATGAACCCAAGGACCTGTATACAAGGATATTCTTTGCAGTGTAATTCATAGTACAGCAAGAACATGGAGCCATCTCAGTGTTCTATGGGGGCAGAAATGGAATGGAGTATGCAGTGGGTGAAACGCTAGGGAGCCACTGAAACTTATGCTGTCAGAGGGCTATTTAACACCATTGCAAAATGCAAAAGGTCCATTGTAAAGTTGGAAATGTGTGCTAGAAACACGAGAAATTAGTATGCATATTATAAATATAATTTTGTGCTAGGAAATAAACCAATGTGCTAACTCTGTCTAAATCTCAATAGCACAGTTTTTAGTGATGTAAGTTTCCATGCATATGTTGATATATTAATAATACCTATTATTTTTTTATCTTTTTAATGAAACAAGCATTATCTTTCAATGAGAAAGAAAGAAATGTATTTAATATATATATATATATATATATATATATATATATATATATATATATATATATATATATATAGTGGGGTGGTAAAATAACTAAAGGTCAATATTTAATTGTTCAATCAGTTCTTTAACTAGTTGTGTTGTATATACATGGTTAGTTGTGATTTTCACCTTATTTTAGATGGTACTGGTTAGAGCCCATTAACAAAGCACTCATTATAACTTGTGTGTTCCATGGATTCTAACTCAACTTTAAGTTCAAGTATAACCCCATTTTTGGGAAAGTATTGTCCAAGCTCTTTTACCTTTAGTTATCTTTGAATCAGTCTGTGCTGTGTACCTCTGAGCACTTTGTGTCAGGGATCTTAATAGTGGTCTACTTCTGTTAACGAATACAGCAGGTGCCCATGATGATTGGATGAGGAGTGAATGGATTGATGAACCAGGGAAATGCTTTTCCTCTTTTCTTTCATTCCTCTTATTCTCCCCCTCCCTTCTTTGACAGAGTCTTGTTAAGTAGCCCAGTTGCCCAGGCTCTCCATGAACTCTTGCTTCTCCTGACTTTGTCTTCTGAGATTGCAGTGCATGTTAACATACCTGGATTGGAGAAATGTTTTTGTTTTTTGGGTTTTTTTTTTTTTTTTGAGCCATTGTGGTAGTTTGAATGTAATTGGTCCCCATAAGCTCATAGGGAGTGGCACTATTAGGAGGTGTGGCTTTGTTGGAGAAAGTGTGTCCCTGTGGGGGTGGGCTTTGAGGTCTCATGTATGCTTAGGCCATGCCCAGTGACTGAGATCACTTCCTGTTGTCTGTGGATCAAGATACAACTCTCAGGTCCTTCTCCAGCACCATGTCTGCCTGCATGATGCCATGTCCCACCATGATGATAATGGACTGAACCTCTGAAACTGTAAGTCACCTCATTAAATGTTTTCCTTTGTAAGAGTTGGTCATGGTGTTTCTTCACAGCAATAGAAACTCTAAGATAGCCAAGATCTCATTCTGTAGGCTAGGATGGCCTACAGCACTCTTTATATAGCCTAGGAAGGGCTCAAATTCTGGGCAATCCTATTGCCTCAAGTTCTTGGGTGCTGAGGTTACAGGTATGTGTGCCACCACACCTGGGCTGGAGAAATAGTTTTGTTTAGATAGTGTTATTTCAGCAAACAATATAGTAACCTTATAGGAAAAGTGGCCTGAGAGAAAATGAACTGCTGACTCAGTGTGAATAAAGAGACTCTATAGAGATTAGAACTATCTGGATTGGGAGTCAGTCACAGACTTTTTTGTTTCATTGCTGTGAGTTATTGGATGAGTCACTTAACTGACCTGTAAGATGTGATGATGCTATCTTTTATTCTGAAGATTAAGAGAAGTGCTGAGTACATACAGAGGACTTCCTATAGTTCCTGGTACATAATTCCTACCCACTTAATAGTAGTGTATGATGATAATCATCATATGTTATGTCACAACGGAAAAAATTATGTGAAGTCCTCATTCAATTATTTTGATGGCTATCCTTGGGGTGTAGCCCTGGCTGGCCTGGAACTTGCTATGTAGACCAGGTTAACCTCCTGTCCAACCTTCTTAGTCCTGAGAGTACAGGGATACGGTATCATTTCTGGCCAGCCTTTCTTTTTCAACTCACCGTATTGATTTGGGCAAACTGCATCCAATCTCAGAGATATCAAAGATAAAAAGACACACTTGCATTAGCCATTTTTCTACTTCTGTCCTTCAGCAAGATCTGATTTAGGTGACTGATTTGATATCCCGCTTTCACACCAGCTTTATGATGGTTTTGTCTTCAGATTGGCTCCCTGGAGTGGGTGTGTATGAATCCCACACTCTGCCCTAGGATCCCTCTCCTTGTTCAAGCTGGACACTGGTGGGTGGTGCCTCGGCCCTTTCATGGCTTTGTGTGTGGCACATTTTCGGAAGTGCCAAACCTAAAACAAGGCAACCCTGAAACACTGGTTAGGAAGGAAAGACCAGATTTCTTCTCACTGGAGGTGCACGTGATGCTTGTTAGGGGTGTGTCAGCTGAGGTTTAGAGATTTCACCCTGTAATTTGGCCTCAGAGAAGACGGCGTTCTGAGTCCTGCAGGGCCTGCTGTGGTCTTTCTTTGAGGCATTTCTTGTCTTTGTTTGAATTTCAAGGTTAAACGAGTCAGGATTCAAGGATGACTATGAAAGAGCAACTGGTAAATGTGTTCACAGTGAAAGAAAAAGAAAGCCAAATGAATGTTAAAACCTTGTTTGAAGCAGAACAGAAACAGAGCTTTTGAGCCCTTATCAAAGGACAACAAAAACATTCTCATGATCTACACGCGCTACGTGTTCCCATAGCCCGCTCCATGCACACATGTGCCTGCACCCACAGACACACGTGCCCAGATGCACACCCACTTCCCTTTCTCTAAAAGACCCGCCCCTTGTAGATTTCTTTCTTTTTATTTCGGCCTTTTCTTTCTTCTTATTCTTTTTCTTCTCCCTCCCCCTTTTTAAAAAAAAATATTTCAAAGCTGGCAGTTTAGGAAATGGCTGGAACTGCCACATCTCTGTTCTTGCTAAAGAAATCAATGCTAATCCTATTACTGGCAGTTATCATCTATCCCAGAACTCATAGCTGAAAGACACACACACACACACACACACACACACACACACACACACACACACACACTGAGATGTCAGAGTAAGAAAAAAGGCCTAGGGAGGAGCAGGCATCCTTCATTGGCTTTCAGATAGTGATTGTCTTTTCTTTCTCTCTTCTGATCATCCTTTCTTCTCATATGAACAGCTGCAGAACACCTGTACTCAGGGTGCCTGGTCTGATTTAAAAGTCCGAGGAGGGGCTCTAATTTAGATTTATCTGTCTCCAGCACGAGCTGACAGAGCACTGATAATGCATGTTTATCACGGCTTCCAGCTTTGTTACCGATGACAATAATGACACACAGGTTCATGGGCACTGTGGAAGGCACTCTCTACAAATTGCCACCTGTATGTAATTCAGTGACCCTCTGAGGTAGGCATGATAAGCAGTCCCATTTTAGGGATTTGGAGACTAAACTATAAGGGTTCTTGTTTGGTTTATTATTTTTGTTTGTTTTGAGATTTTATTTTATGGGTATGAAACTTTGCCTGCACGTTTGTCTGTGGACCTCATGCATGCAGTGCTGGGGAGGCCAGAAGAGGGCTCAGATACCTCGGGACTGGAGTTAAAGACAGTTTTAAGGGGCCATACAGCTGCTGGGAACCGAATCTGGGTCCTCTGGAGGAGTAGCCAATGCTCTTAACTGCTGATCCATCATTCTAGCCCCATGGTTTCTAATTAGTGGTGAGACTCAGGTAAGAAGTGGTGGAGTCTGACTTTTCATTCAGACCCTCTGAGTGTAGCATGGTGTTCAAGTCCTCCTTCCCTTTTTTAACCACAATCCCCCCCACTTACAGCCTTGGGAACAACATGCCTGGGGTGATGACATTGAACACTGGGAGCTTACTGTTTCTGAGCTTTCCAGAAGTTTCTTAGAAAGGTTTTATTTATTTATTTATTTATTTATTTATTTATTTATTTATTTATTTATTTATTTTTTGAGACAGGGTTTCTCTGTGTAGCTTTGCGCCTTTCCTGGAACTCGCTTTGGAGACCAGGCTGGCCTAGAACTCACAGAGATCCGCCTGCCTCTGCCTCCTGAGTGCTGGGATTAAAGGCGTGCGCCACCACCGCCCGGCTGAAAGGTTTTATTTTTAATTCCACTCTCACCTGCCTCATCCACGTCTCTTAGATCTGGCTGCACCATCAGATGAACATATTATATTTGGGAATTGTCACCAAACAACACAGGAGGGTTAATTCTCATGGGTTAATAGATGCTGGAGCCTTTAGGATAATACCGTACATGTGGATTGCAATTGGTTACACTTGGAACTTATTAGAACTGTGAGATCTATGGTTTTCCCATGTGATTTGCATGTAGAAGGAGCAACATCCATGCTGTCTATCCTCTCTCCTGCTGAAGGAAACATCTTGAGTATTAACTAGTTAATATTGTCCTTTCCTTGGTACCTTGCACCCAACCCAATGTTTGGCACACAGTAGAGCTCAGAATAATTAACAAATGAACAAACAAATGAACCCCTGACCATGCTAGTTCCTGGAGGAAGTACAACCCCTGCAGGGTACTCCTATTTAGAACCCATGTTGTCATAACTCTGAGAGTGACCAAGGAGAAACACTCTATACTCTATACGGGAGAACTTGTAGACACATAGTTACCTTGTTTGCCTCTAGAGGCCCCTAGATACTTGTTGCTCCGTTTATGTGTATTGAGTTGCTAGGAATTGTACCGAGTACATGACCACAGCAAAGGCAGGGGTACTTTACAACCCGGAAAAGAGGGCCTTTACTTCTCTAGGGGACAGGATGCACCTGTAGCTTCTTTTCTGGATTGTTAAATGTCTGATGCCAACAGAAATGATTGTTCTGGGCTGAATTCCTATTACTAGGGACTATTTTCCTCCAAGATGAGAATGAACAATTATAATCAAAGTTACCAGGAATGACATGAAATAATCTGCTCACTCCTCATCCATCTTATTGCCATTTTGTATATGGTGATACCCAGACCTCCTGTGTGGCAGAACCTGGACCCCAATGTGCAGTTTTTATTGACCCTGAAGCACATGTTTCCCAAGCATGGCTCAATTCCAGTGCCAACCTTTAAAAATGCATTTTGCATTATTTTTGGCTTCTCTTGGAACAGGGATAAAAGTATTAATGTATAACCAGGCCCAAACTAGAGGCTATCGGTTTAGGCAATCTCTTTACTGCCTTTAGCTTCTGAGAACAGAGGGTTTTCTTCTTAGCTGTGTAGAACCCAAGGTAAAGAAATAAAGTGAAAGATTCCTTTAAAGGATTGAGAAGCTGGAAGAAGAGCTTAATAAGGGTTTCAAAGAGATGGTAGTTTGAGAGAGACATAGATCATAGATGTGGGCATATAGTATCAGGCAGCATGTTGAAGTTGCTGCAGTAGGTGAGAAATCTAGGAATCTGAGAAGGGCACTTGCAGGCCTAGAGAAAAGTTTGAATTTTTCTCAATTAATTTGCATGCCTTTCTTGGTGACTTTTTTTTTGAGACATCTCATAAATTTAAAATAGTGTATGTACTATAAAGAATAAACCACATGGGGTCAGCATTCTTACTTACTTATTATGAATTTATTGTCTCTAATTTAGATAGTCTATTATCTAGCAGGTATGTACTATTTATGAGGCTTGGACTCTGTTGGTATTACAGAAATATTTCTATCTTTTAATGTTCTGTAATGGCTTTGAGGTGATACTTCATTGATTTGATCAATTTTTTTTTGTATTATAAACTTAACAGTTTGACAAAAGATTGCCTCAAAGGACCTTTTGCTTCAGCATCTTCTGTCCAGCTGATCTGATTTCAGACAGCTCTCACTTTAATGTGGCAGAGCAGGGCGAACTTTGCGCAAGGACTGAGGGGCAGGAGAACATGAGTCATAGTGCAGGAGGCCAGTTGTTATCACCGCGTCTCCTCACACAATCTAGAATTCCTACTTTACTCAGTTCCCTTAATTTAAAAAAAAAACCAAATAAGAAGGAATTTATCGTGCCAGTGTCAAATGCATATGATTGCCTCCATGGGGAAGATCTAATTCTCGGGACAGAGAGGTAGGAAATGCTGTTAAGTGTGACAAGCCCAAGGGCCATGCTGATGACTGTGATGCATTTGATTTAATCCTGGATGTTGGGGACTTAGGCAGCTCAGCTTCAGCGCAGGGCCCAAGCTCTGCCAACAGCTTATGAATTGCTAATAGAGTGAGCAACATTAGATGATCTCATCTCAGGCAAGAGTACAGGGAGGATCCCAGCTCTTATGTCTTCAGCAGCCTAGCAGTAGGACCATGGTGACTTGCAGACCTTCAACTGCTGGTCACCAGCCACCAGCGTAACCACCACAAAACTGAAACAGCAATGTTTCTTGAAGGTCTGGTACATCCTCTCCTTTTCTTTCTTTCATTAAAAAAAAATCTAGCTTGTTATGTCATCTTTGCTGCCTTGCCTTTCTACCCCGAGGCTACTTTTTATACAAATATCATGGTGGAAAGAGACAGAAAATAACAACTGATCCTGTGTATCATTCCTTTGGTACTTTCTAAGGCTTCCTATTGCCCATGTTGTAAAAGCTAGAGTTCTTTAAATGGAATAAATGGGCCCAGTTTCTTTGTCAGTCAACAGCAAACTGTTGTTTGAGCTTTCTTATAAACGATGATTAGGCATCTTTATAAATTCTATAATTGAAGAGGAGCATGGGCAGATGTGAGGACATCCTGGTTTTTGTTAGAGTCTTCTGATATCCATGATAGAAGACTAGAGATGGGAAAAGAAGAAACTAAGAGGTATGGAAATGCTGGGAAAACTTTCTCACTTTTCTAAAGCTGGGAAACTAAGAGCTAAAGCTAAACTTATGTATATAAATACCATGGGCAACACAGTGTTTAATCCCAGCTTCCTTTTGCAAAGGAAGGTTCTTATATATGAAAGCAAGCCTTTCTTTGCTTTTTTTCAATGCTGCCCTAACTCTTGCAATATGGTAAAAGGTGGAGTATCATTACAATTGTTTGGATAGAGTCTGCCTACTGTGATCTTTACCTTGAAGCTTTGAAGAACGAGGAACCACAGGTCTAGTTGACAATGACTACCATCTGCCAGACATGTGAGAAAAGCCATCTTAGACCAGCCAATCAGAGTAGATTGCCTGATGATAGCAGCCACCTGAGGTCTTTAGGTGGGACCAGCATAACTGCCTGTCAGTCACCCGTGCTTCTGTAGGTGACCCCAATAAACTCATTGTTTATAAAGCTGGGCTTGGGCACAATCGGTTCTTCGGTGTGTTGGTGCTCTCTCTATCTGAGGTGAATAGGTATTTATTCTTTATGTGCACCCAGAAAAAGTCACACAGCACATGGCTCTTCAAAATTCCTCAAGATCCCTAGTCACCTTCCTCAGTTTTTCTAAAAAATAGGGAAGCATTGGTAATCCAGTCATGATTCTTTGTGTCTACTGCTCCTCACAAAGAAAAGACCCTCTCAATTACGATATTTGCCAGAAAATTATAGTTATAATTACTTTATTAACATAAGGAGAGAGAAAATAAATATTGTCTGTGGCTGGGCTTGAAATTCTGATAAAAAAATCTTTCCAATGCAAAATTCCTAAACTTTTAAAATTAAATGAAACAGCCTTTTAAATGAATACTTGAGATTGAAATAGGTAAAAGAAAATTACACAGGCCAAAAACTAAAGGGAAAATAGAAACCATGGAGGAGATGGACTCCGTATGAGAGCAACTACTTAAGTCTCTGCAAAAGGGGTGACTAAATGACAGTGAGAGACAGCAAAGAGCTGGGGTCTTCGGGGTGCTGCCTGCCTGGTCAAAGAGAAGACTAGAAAAAGAAAGCTTTCCATAGTAAAGGAGTAAAGGAGACAGGAAATCAGTTAATTTGCATAATGGAGGAGTCTCCCTTACTCATTAATAACTACCAGGAAAATCTGGGCATGGCAAAGTATCCTTATAGCCTCATTGCTCAGGAGGTGGAGGTGGGAAGATCAGGAATTCAGAGTCTTTTTTTTTTTTGTACAAAGTGAACAGATCCCTTTATTAATGCATGCTTGAAGGTGAACATTACCTCTGTGGAGACCAATTCCCTCTTCAGTTTCAGAAAAAGGAACTTGGACTCTGTGTTGTTTTAACAGTTTCTGGAGTTGACTGCCCCCAGTTTTCATTTAGGAAATATCCTACTTATACTTGAAAAGTTAATCCTTAAAAGCAAAAGCAGTTTTAATTCCAAAACCCCTGTCCATACCATGAAAACATTTTTTCTTTTGTGAGGGAGGGACTTGCTGTGTGTTCCAGGCTGGCCTCAAACTCACATCTTCCTGCCTCAGTCTCCTGAGTGTTGGACATGTGGCATGTGCTAGTATGCCCAGCTGAATGCTATGGCTTAACACAAGTTTATTCTATAAATAACATATTTCTCTTCAAAAACCACATCAGAAACTTTATGGAAGGATCCCAGCTTTAACAGTTTACTGAAAGGAACTGCAGAACTTTGTGCTGACCCGCAAGCAGTCAGCGTGTGGTGTGAGCCGCTGGCTTACGGCAGCCTCTCACTGTTCCAGCATGTGCTTCTCGGTCTCTCTTCTCTTCTGCTTGGTGATGCCTGTACTCTGGCTTCAGCTCCCAGGTATTTTTGTGAATCCCCTTTACATTCTGAATGCTGATTTCTTCCAAGATCTCTTTCAGGTATCCCAGGTACATCAAGCTGTGACACAGCCTGCCTAGCTACCCTGGTCCTGCCAGAAAACGGCACAGCCAAGTTACACGGAGACAGTTAAAACCCACAGGCTGCTTTGTGATGTCCACTAAATCCTTTAGGGTATAGTACTGATGTTTCTCAAAGGCTGAAAACAGCATGTTTAGGACGTGTTGTTTGTCTGCCCAAGCTCTCTTTCTTCCTTCTTCTTCCTTTTATATTCAATATTGTACTGATTGTTAGCGATAGGCTTGTAATTGGTCATTACAACTCTGTCCAGTTGCTGTGACAGCCGTACAGGTTTGGAAGGCTCTTCTATTTGCCATCAAATGTTGTAGTCAGTTAATAGCAGTCCTGAGGACAGGGCAGGCGGCATTCAGTCAGCTGCCAGTGATATGGAGGAAAGGCGACTACAAGATGTACGAGGGTTAGCTGGCACAGAGCTCTCAGGGTCATAGGGAAGGAAAAAAGATACAGTGACTCTTCTAAGTGAAGCAGTCTTGAAGGGACTGGGGAAAAGACCCTCAGAAGAGAAGAGGAGGGGAGGGGAGGGGAACCAGAGTCGTCCTTGATTACAGAATAAGTTTGAGGCTTGTCTTAGTTCCATAAGACCGTGGCTTAAAGCAACAACAAAAATCAGCAGAACAAACCGACCAACCTAGTATCAAGCAAATACTTAGTATTTTGTGCCATCAAGTCATGGGATGAGTTTGGGGTTCAAATTTACATTTTCTTCATTGTCTGGGAAACTCCAAGTTGGTCAAATGTTTTTGTATTGGCACATTGCTCTTCCAAAATTGTAATGATATAGATTATGACAATGAAAACATTGTGTAGATACATAACTATTTTTTCTTATCCCTGAAGTGTTGAAATACTCCATTTGGATGAACTGTTTATTTTCTGAAGTCTCGATTCCACTTGCTGTGTGATCCTGAGCAGTGCTCTACTCCTCTCTAAGGCTTCCCTTCTTTATCTAGTAAGGGGAGTGATTTTTAGCTTTACTTTTCCATGGTCCTATTATTCTATGAAGTTATTAGTTCATGAATAAATGATGTGGTACTATAAGGTCCAGGGAATAGAAAATTAAGATCTTATCTTGGTTACTGTTTCTGATTAGCCAAGCCATTAGTGCTGGCTCGTCCCCTCACCCCCCAGCCTGAGGCTCCACAAACCTGAACTACTTGGTGAAAAAAGTCTCTTTTCTTCTGTCTGAAGTCTCTCTGTGTCTGGGCTGCACAGATCTCCCTGAAGATGGCTATGCAGGTTTCCCAGGCTTTGGGGACCAGAAACACCTGAGGTGATTTGGGAAGCCACATCCCTACCTACCTTTCTCCAAATGAATTCCATAGGGATGCTAGCTGAAGGCAGATTCAAGTGGGAAAGTTGCCTTTTCTAGGTGTGGACATCAGAGACAGGGATGGTGTTGTAGGAGGGGCTTGTTCAGAACAAATAACTGTAAAGGGCCAGAAGTTATAAATGATGGATAACATTGGGGGTAGTGTCCTACAGCTCTGAGGTGGTTTTTGTAGTTTTTTTTTTTTAGTGTGTGTGTGTGTGTGTGTGTGTGTGTGTGTGTGTGTGTGTAGAATCTCTGTCTCACAAGTCTTCCTCTACAGAGAAATAGAAAGGATACCAGCCCCGATAATCACCACATCAAGTCCATTTGACTCAGTGATTAGAGAGGGATCAAACATGTGATCTGGGCCTGGTACACAGGTGCATTCCATTTCCCTGGCCAGAATCTTCGTTTAAGGTCAGGCAAATGATCCAACCACAGCCTTAAAGTCATCAATATAAGGTATGTTATTACATAATGAGACTTCTGAGATGTAAGGGCAAAAAATGGTGTTCTACTTCCAATGAACTGAAAAGACACATGTAAAGTAGCTGTGCTTATTTTGTGGAAGGAAGGACCTGTTTTTGATCAGTGTCAGTAGAGAGCTGACCTAACAATACCCCTTGAGCTCCCATCACACATAAGCATTTAGTTAATGAGCAAATGCACCTCCCCTTTTAAGAACACATTTTCTAGTTGGCTTGGATTTTTCTTGCTTGTGTGATCTAGGTAGCCCGGAGTAGTAAACCAAACATCATTCTCTGGTGACCCCCCCACTTCTAAATTCTTACCTATACCCTCTTTCCTGGTCCTATGGGGGTTTGTGAATATTATGAGTGGTCCTCAGGCCCAGAGCATCCTCACAGATTGATATTTGTCAGGGAGTTTCTGCACCTTCTGGGCCTTCAGGGAAGTAAAGAAGAAGCACTCTTCACAGCTGAAGAAATTGGTATCTATCTCTCCAACTGGTTGGCCAATGCTTTTTTCTTACTGAGCCTAAGTTCATGGTGAGGCAAGCTGACTGGAGTCTAGGGGCAGAAGATTACTTAGTGTCCAGGAAACCACAAAGAAAATACAGAAATGAAAGGATGCTGGAAACCATATTGAAAATGGACTGTAGCCCACACAAGTGACTTCTTGTAACCTCCCCCATCACTTGGCTTCTATCAATACCAGACAAACGAGGCTCTGAGACTCCTGTTTGAAGCGACAGAGAGCACACCAGTGAAAACGTGTTTCATGCTCCTGGATTTCTCCTAGCACCACACCTAGGAGTGGGTCTGAGGGGAACTAGTTTCTGTGATGAACGGTGAAACAGAAATGGTATTACAGAGAAATGAAAGCATCTCCCCAAAGTTGGAGTCAATCTCATGCCCCTCCATGTTTATATGACTTGGAATGCCAACATCCCAGACTTTGGAATGGAAAATGTTTGAGGTTTTGTCACTTTGGATGGAAGGGACACTGGGGGCAATTTTCTAACTCCAAATCTCAGCTACATTTATTGATCAGACAGCTCTTACTACCACAAGAATTCAAAGTAAAGTTTATAAAGCCCAAACACTGGGACTCCATGGTACAGCTATTTACTATGCTTTTATTATATATTTAGTGCATAACCAAGAAAATGATGAGGATTCCAATACTGTAGTTTTGCCCAGAGTTCAAATGTTTCTATGTATTACTCTGAGCTGCCTCAAATCATCAACCCTGTTTTTGTGGTGTTCCTTATCTCCTCAGAATCAGAGAAAGTGCCTTCAAAATGTTGACATGGGAGAGGTCAGGGATAGCAAGTGAGGAATTTCAAAGATAAGCCTGTCCTTCCCTTCTCTCTGCCAGACGGTTTTCCTCCGGGCTGAGAATAATTTACACCTCTTGTTCAGCTAAAGTATGTGGCCTCATTGAGACACTGCAAATACAGCACCGATTTTATTACAACCTAATTGCAGAGTGACAAGGGATAAATCTCGAAGATACATATAGTACGAAATGGCCAGGCATGTTTCACGTACGGAGGAAACTCGGATAGTGAAGCATTATGCTGCGGGAGGGCAACAGCTGGACTTGTATGTAATTCATACAGCTTCAGTTGTGCTAGTACTGAGGACTCCTAGGATACCTGCGAATTCATCAGTCTCCGTCGGCTTATTGTAGGGCAAAAGTGACTTGAAATAATTGCAAGGGGCCAAAGCAACCTTGGTTTACATTTTAAATGCTGTTTAAACGTTCAGTGGTTTATGTCTGGCTTCTTGGGCAGCTCATCCTTCTTGGTCTTTGAATCTATCTATCTGTCCGTCTGTCTGTCTGTCTATCTATCTACCTACCTATCTATATGTTAAAACAAATACGTTTAACATTCTGAAGGTACTAGCGGAGTTTGAAATAAAACATATAAAATAACCACAGCTTAAAATCTAGAGACTGTGGTTAACTAAATATTACATAAAGAAGCAAATCAAAATGAAACACACACATACACACACACACACACACACACACACACACACACACACTCTAGATCTTTAAATGGTTTACTTTTAAATAGCCCTAAATTTCAAACCTGAAACAGGAAGTTATGATTGTCACCCAACATTTATTGAGTACTATAGTAGGTATGTTGAACTCTGAATAATTGAATTGCACATTTAAAAAATAATCTGTCTCTTATGACAGAAATCAGGCAGTTCCTGGCATAATTTGACAGCAATGCACTACCTTCTGCCTTTCCCTGTCAGCGTAGTGTGAGGCAACGCAATTAACATCTCACAGTGATTGCTTTTGACTGTTGAGATGTCCTGTCTTCAGTAAAACACATATTTATTCTTATGCTAAGCTTCATTATATAGGAAATTTGTATCATAAGTAATTATATATTATTAGTGCCAATGAAGATATCCTTTGAGGACTGAACTCTGATTTAAGAAACACGATTCTGCCAGTTCCTCGCTCTTGGTTTTTGAAACTGCCTTAAATATTATTCCCCTCCCTGAAGGCACTCCCCGACCCTACTAACGGTTTCTGGTGCAATGGGTCTTCCTCATCCTGTGTCTACTTCAAGGCCAGCTGTGGCTCACTGCTGAGCTTTCAGTCCTGACAGTGCTTGTGTCCCTGAAGTGAGATCCCTGAAGTGAGATATTCTTTGTGACAGTGAGCCATCCTCCTCTACCCCAGCCCTGTCTGCACAGGCATGTCTTTCTCCTTTCCAATTATTTCACAGTAATGTGAATATTAAGACCTTTGTGTCTAATCCTTTCTTTGCATAGTTGGTTCCAAACCACCCCAGAAAATAACCAAAAACACCTCTTATTCCAAGACAATAAAGCAAAATTAGATATGAAAGTAACATTTTGCAGAAATATTAATATTTAAGCTTTTGACATTAACCCACATATGTTGTTAGAATCTTCACAAATTTACTTTTATATCTTCCTTTAATAAAATGTATTTTCCTTTATGTTGTGATTTGAAGTGATAAATTCTTCATTATACTATAATTCAACTGTATTTTCTATAACAATAACAAAGCTTAGTTAGTATACTGCTACAATTATAAAAATATATCTATATAGGTTTTTATTATATGTTTACTCATAGGGTAAAAATGGACAGGAAATCTTTTTCATTTTATGTAGAAATATATTCACAAGTGAATATATCTTAGGTTCCGGTAAACACTGGGAACACAACACTTTAGGTAGGGATGGCTCCCTGTGGTTTGTGAGAAATGTTCATTTTTAAATAAGTCTCAAATAGTTTGTCATTTTAAGTGATTCCCCCCTCTCTGTTTCATTCTCCAGTTCATTCTTAAAAATGTTAGTTTGAATGGGTAATATGTCTATATGTTGGACATACCCCTCTATTTTACTATTCTTTCCCATTCACCTAGTTTTTTATCTCACACCAGACATGGAACTGTTCTTAGTTTCTTTCACAAATTTTATAAGGAAAAGATAATATACAGTCTCAGTTCTCCTTTAAAAACAAAAAGGTAAACTATAATATACTACATCTACTCGAGATTTCCTTTTCACTGGAAATATACATGTAGGAATCTTTCCTGATTAGCTCCTTATTTTGCAGAACACTTCCCCATTCTTTCTGAGAACTGCATAGTGTTCTCTTCAAAAAATGTTGTGTGTGTGTGTATACACATGTCTGTGTGTGTGTATACACATCTCTCTCTCTCTCTCTCTCTCTCTCTCTCTCTCTCTCTCTCTCTCTCTCTGTGTGTGTGTGTGTGTGTGTGTACGTATGTGTATGCTTGCTTGATGTTGACAACAGGATGTTTTCCTTAATCAATCTTCCAACTTATTTTTGAGACTTAGTTCTCAGTGAACCTAAGGAGATTCCCGTCTCTGTCCTCCCATTGTGAAATAACAGATTTGTGGCTTTTTCACACAGGTACTGGAGATTCGAACTCAACTCCCCATGCTTGTTGTTGCAGCAATCACTTTGTTCACTGAGTTGTCTCTCAGCCCCATAATTCCTTACATAGGGTATGATATTTTGTTACTAAAAAAAGATGCTTCATGGTACAACTAGGTAAATTTTGTAATTGTGAACAAATATTTCTGCAGAGCAATGGAAGTCTCTAGAAGTAGAATTTCTGGGTCCAAGAATGTGCATGTGTAAGCTGACAGTCATTGCTAAGATACCTTCCATCAACATTACTCCAATGTATATTTTCACTGATCTATATACGAGAGTGCTCAGCCTGTCACAGTAGATTACAGTATAAACCTTTCAGATTTTGCTAACTTGATAATTAAACATGGTATCTCTGTGTAGTTTCCATGGGTATGTTTCTATTATGAGTAACACTTTTCTCATGTGATTGAGTAGTTTGTTATTTTTCTGAGAGTTTATATTTTTGAGCTCTTCTATTTTGCCCATATCTATCCTCATGGTCTTTTCCCACTGATTTCTAGGAGTTACTTCTTATTGATATCAAGGCATATATATTGCAAATATTTTATAACTTTTTTTCTAATTTGTCCTTAATATTTTGACTTTATGCTTTTTTTCTGTGCAGAAGTTTCTTTTTATTCTTATGGAGCCAATTTTTTTCTTATCACATTTAAGGCTTCCAGATTTTGAATCTTACAAAGTCACTCTCACTCCAAGGTAATACATTCTCCTGTAATTTTCTACTATCTTTTAATTTTTACTATTATGCTTAAATCATTGATACATTTGGAATTTATCTGGAAATATAGTGTAAAATTGAATTTTTCTTTAGAGAGCTACCCAATTTGCCAAATAGCAGTTATTGACTAGTGTATCTTTAGCCAGAGAGGAGTCAAACTTACCATATATTAAATTTCTGTGTGTACTTGGATATATTACTGGGGACCATTATGTTCCATTGTTTTGGCATTACTATACTACACACTTTTAGTTATTGAGTTATTGTGTATTTTAATACTTCTTAAGGGTAGCACACCCTCCACTGATATTTTTGTTGAGAATTTTCCTGGCTATTTTTGCTTATATTTTATATGAATTTTAAAATCAACTAGCCTCATTTTAAAAAAGTAGTCTTATTTATTGAAATGTACTTAAAATTGTAAAATCAAATTAAAGAGAATATCTCTATGATGCCAAGAATTCTAATCCACGAACATATTTATGTCTTGGTTTGTTCAAGTCTTTTTTCTTATCTTTCACTGCATTTGTAGGTTTCCTGCATATGGATCTTACACATTTCCATTTCATTTTTACTGTTAGACTTTGATATTTTTATTGCTATTATGAAGAAATTACTACCTTTTGTTATTTCTTATACTTGGTGGCTGTGTCCTATGAAAGCCGTTGACTACTGTCTATTAAGTTTTACTCCACTCCCCCCCACCCTTATTTTTATTTTTTATTTTTTATTTTTTTGGTTATTTTCCAGACAGGGTTTCTCCGTGTAGTTTTGGTACCTGTCCTGGATCTTGCTCTGTAGACCAGGCTGGCCTTGAACTCACAGAGATCCGCCTGGTTATGCCTCCTGAGTGCTGGGATTAAAGGCATGCAGCACCACCGCCTGGCCTACTCCATTCTCTTAAATAATTCAATTGTTACTTGCAATTGTTTTTAAATCCAAACCCAAAGGCTCAAAAACAGTGATATATGTAACTTCTCCCTTTATAGTTTTTTCCTATGATATTGCATTGGCCACCCATACAACATTAATCACACAATTGTGCCTCTGGCATCATAGTAAATAATGGCCCATGAAAAATATTGCTGACTTTGTTGCTGAATATAAAGAGAATTACTTCAGTGAAGTGGTTCTCAACTTTGGCTGCCCAGTAGAAAGATCTAGAGCTCTAAGAAATCATGTTATCAGAAGGCATCATGCTGTACTGATTAATTAGAATACCTGGCGGCAAGACCCAAGAATCAGTACAGTTAAAAGCTCTGGATATGATCTCATACACAGCTAAGATTGCATGCTTCAGCATTTTTCTTGACTGATGCTTGTTTTAAGATAAAATAAATTTTTTTTAAATTTTTATTTTTATTTTGCAATACAATTCAGTTCTACATATCAGCCACGGATTCCCTTGTTCTCCCCACTATGGCCCCCCTCACCTTCCTCCCAGCCCACCCCTCATTCCCACCTTCTCCAAGGCAAAGCCTCCCCCGCGAACTGAGATCAACCTGGTAGACTCAGTCCAGGTAGGTCCAGTCCCCTCCTCCCAGGCCGAGCCAAGCGATCCTGCATAGGCCCCAGGTTTCAAACAGCCAACTCATGCAATGAGCACAGGCCATCCCATCACCAGAGTAGATCAGTTCGGGCTGTATCTCGACCATTGCCAGCAGTCTGTTGTGGGGGTATCTTTGTGGATTTCTGTGGGCCTCTCTAGCACTTTGCTTCTTCCTATTCTCATGTGGTCTTCATTTACCATGATCTCCTATTCCTTGTTTTTCCTCTCTGTTGTTGATCCAGCTGGGATCTCCCACTCCCCCAAGCTCTCTTTCCCTCGACCCTCGCCCTTCATTACAGTAAAAATGGCAATCTTACCAAAAGCAATCTACAGATTCAATGCAATCCCCATCAAAATACCAATACAATTCTTCATAGACCTGGAAAGAATAATACTCAACTTTGTATGGAAAAACAAAAAACCCAGGATAGCCAAAAGAATCCTGTACAATAACACAACCTCTGGAGGCATCACGATCCCTAACTTCAAGCTCTACTATAGAGCTACAGTAATAAAAACAGCTTGGTACTGGCATAAAAATCGACATGTGAACCAATGGAATCGAATTGAAGACTCTGACATTAATCCGCACACCTATGAACATATAATTTTTGACAAAGAAGCCAAAAGTTTACAATGGAAAAAAGAAAGCATCTTCAACAAATGGTGCTGGCATAACTGGATATCAACATGTAGAAGGCTGCAAATAGATCCATGTCTATCACCATGCACAAAACTTAAGTCCTAGTGGATCAAGGACCTCAACATAAATCCAGCTACTCTGAACCTGCTAGAAGAGAAAGTAGGAAGTAGTCTTGAATGCATTGGCATAGGAGATCACTTCCTAAATATAACACCAGTAGCACAGACACTGAGAGATATTTTTATTAGGTTGAGAAATTATCTTTATATTTTAATTTTATTATTTTTTAATAAAATAGTTTTGAAACTCTATTGATGTGATTGTATGATTTTCTTCATAGAACACCTAAGATACCAAATTCTATTATAATACAATTATCTTTATTAATGTAATGAAGTATATTAATGGACTTCGTAATATTGAGCTATCTCTACATTTTGTAGATAAGTCACTTGGTATAGTGGTTTTTAGTGTTCTATTTATTATTTGTACTGATGATTTTTCTTTGATATTCATAAATGAACATGCTACTTGTTTTATGTGTGGGAAGTCCTCCACAAGTCTGGTGTCATTGCTGCATGGAGATTATAAATACTCCCTGGGCCTTTTCCTATGTTTTGCAACAGCCTAAGCTGGTAGTTGAGTAGGTTTTTTTCTTGCAGTTTGGCTGAATCCCCTTGCAAGCTCATGTATCATTGTTCTCTTGTGAATGGCAGGTTGAGAGTTGGGGTCAATGATAGCACGTCAACATCATTTTCAGTAGAGACCACTTAGTTCAGCTTCCTTTCTGTAACTATGCATCTTTTAGTAAGTTATATTTTTTAAAAAGTCAGCTATGTAATCCAGGTTGGGTTTCTAATTGATTTGCAGAGATCAATATTTTGAAGATTCTTTTGTTCTTCCTTTTTGCCAGCTTGTTTCCATTTTATGATTTCTTATTTCTTTATTTTGATCAAGTCAGATAGTAATTCACCCAATTTTAAAACCATTTTCTTTTAAAAAATAAACTTTATATTTACTAGCATTACTTTCTTTTTATTTTTTCCAAACTTATCAATTTCCTTTATCATCAATTTCTTTTTATAATAAATTTATCTATCTATCTATCTATCTATCTATCTATCTATCTATCTATCTATCTATCTATCTATCTATCTAATGTCCTTGACACAGTTTCCTCTCCCTCCTGTCCTCCCAGTCTTATCCTCCTCTTCTCCTCCTACCCCAATCCACTCCTCCTCCATTTCTGTTTAGGAAAGGGCAAATATCCCAATATGAATTGCTTTTTATCTGGATTATTTTGTTATTTTTCCTAACAATTTGAGACAGATTCTATTTTAAATTTTTTATTTAATGTTATTGTGTATGTATGGGGCGGGGCACATGCACGCCACAGAGCACAAATGGTGGTCAGAGGACGACTTTGTGGTAAGCCCAAGAATGGTATAGCTGGGTCTTTAGGTAGATTGATTCCCAATTTTCTGAGAAATCACCGTACTGATTTCCAAACAAAAAAACCCAGGATAGCCAGAACAATCCTGTATAATAAAGCAACTTCTGGAGGCATTGCCATCTCTGACCTCAAGCTCTACTATAGAACCATAGTAATAAAAACAGCTTGGTATTGGCATAAAAATCAACATGTGGACCAATGGATTTGAATTGAAGACCCTGACCTTAATTCACACACCTGTGAACACCTGATTTTTTGACAAAGAAGCCAGAACTGTACAATAGAAAAAAGAAAGCATCTTCAACAAATGGTGCTGGCATAACTGGATGTCAACATGTAGAAGATTGCAAATAGATCCATATCTATCTAGATCCATATCTATCGCCACTCACAAAACTCAAGTCCAAGTGCATCAAAGACTTCAACATAAATCCAGTTACACTGAACCTGATAGAAGAGAAAGTAGGAAGTAGTCTCGAACACATTGGCACAGGAGACCACTTCCTAAATATAACACCAGTAGCATAGACACTGAGAGCAATAATTAATAAATGGGACCTCCTGAAACTAAGAAGCTTCTCTAAGTCAAAGGACACAGTAAATAAGACAAAATGACAGCCTACAGAATGGGGAAAGATCTTCACCAACCCCACATCTGACAGAGGGCTGATATCCAAAATATATAAAGAATTCAAGACTAGACATCAAAATAATGAACAATCCAATTAAAAAATGTGCTACAGATCTAAATAGAGAATTCTCAACAGAAGAATCCCAAATGGCTGAAAGACATTTAAGAAATTGCTCAACATCCTTAGTCATCAGGGAAATACAAATCAAAATGACTCTGGAATACCATCTTATACCTGTCAGAATGGCTAAGAACAAAAACACTGATGACAGCTTATGTTGAAGAGGATGTGTAACAAGGGGAACAATCCTCTACTGTTGATGGGAGTGCAAACTTGTACAGCCACTTTGGAAATCAGTATGGCAGTTTCTCAGAAAATTGGGAATCAATCTACCTCAAGACCCAGCTATACCACTCTTGGGCATATACTCAAGGGATGCTCAATCAAGGACACTTGCTCAACTATGTTCATAGCAGCATCATTCGTAATAGCCAGAAACTAGAAGCAACCTAGATGCCCCTCAACTGAAGAATTGATAGAAAAAATGTGGTACATATACACAATGGAGTATTACTCAGCTGTAAAAAACAATGACATAATGAAATTTGCAGGCAAATGGATGGAACTAGAAAATATCATCCTGAGTGAGGTAACCCAGACTCAGAAAGACAAACATGAGCCTTCATCCAGTAACTGATGAAAGCAAATGCAGAGATCCACAACCGAACACCAGGCCGAGCTCTGAGAGTCCAGTTGAAGAGAGGGAAGAGGGATTGTATGAGCAAGGGGGGGGGGTGGTCAAGATCATGATGGGAAATCTACAGAGACTGAACCAAGCTCAAGGGATCTCATGAACTTTAGACTGACAGCTGTGGAACCTGCAAGGGACCAGACTAGACACTCTGCATATGGGAGACAGTTGTGTAGCTGGGTCTGTTTGAGGTGCCCCTGGCAGTGTGATCAGGATCTATCCCTGGTGCATGAGCTGGCTTTCTGGATCCCTTTACCTATGGTTGGACACCTTGATCACCTTGATCACCCTGATAAAGTGGGGAGGGGCTTGGTCCTGCCTCAATTGAATGTACCAGGCTTAGCTGAGCCCCCATGGGAGAACTTAACACTTTTGGAGAAGGGGATGAGGGTAGGAGGGGGGAAGGTGGAGTGGGATCAGGAGAAGGGATGAGAAGGAGATCTGTGGTTGGTATGTAAAATGAATAAAAAACTTCTCCAATTTATGTTTGTAATTCTTTTTTTTTGAGCCGTGTTGACCAAAACTTCAAAACTATCTTGCAAAGA
This sequence comes from Peromyscus eremicus, assembly GCF_949786415.1. Taxonomy (NCBI): domain Eukaryota; kingdom Metazoa; phylum Chordata; class Mammalia; order Rodentia; family Cricetidae; genus Peromyscus; species Peromyscus eremicus. The sequence continues at coordinate 94,393,617 of NC_081422.1, read as the reverse complement.
TGTCTTTTTGTTTCTCAAAAAACAAAAACAAAAAACCAAAAAGCCAAACTACTTTGTTTATTGCATAGTTATCAGAAGCCATTTTCCCTACTATTTGGAGATTTTCTTTGTGGCTTAATGTTTTCCTGTGTTTTTATATACTTTGTGGTACTTGACTCTCAGGCACACTTTCAAGGTGCAGAGTTTGGTATATGTTCATATACTACCTTATTAATCATGTTAGTTAGGCCTTTGTTTGTCTATTTCTTCCTAATATGCCATGAACTGAGCTGAGTTAAAATAGCCTACTAGTTGCATATTTATGAATGTATTAGTGGATATTTGTGAACTCTGGTCCCAGATATTATGTAAATGTTCATCTTCTTTGTGGATTGAGCCCATTGACATCGGAAAGGCTTCCTCCCCATGTCTGAACTTTACCTCGCTGATGTCAGCTCACTTTCTATGCCCTTTATCTCATCTGCATTCACTACACTATTCTCCATTCTGTGGCTTTTCAACCTTCTTGAATCATTCTTTACTAGTACCTCCCAGATATCCCTGCCTGCAATCAAGTTTTGTTTTGTGATCTTTTCTCTTTGGGCAAAGTTCATTTACATGGATGTGCATGATTGATATTTTTTGGTATTATTTTGTCATTTAATTAATTAATTAATTAGTTTGTTCGTTTGTTTATTATTTATTTATTTATTTATTTATTTATTTATTTATTTATTTATTTATTTTACATCCAACGGTCTAAGCCATTCACTGCATGTTCGGTTTTCCTCTCTTGCTCTGCTTAGTTTTTCTGGTATTCAGAAAAGATGCAATTTTAGTCTAATGGTTCTCTTGATAATTACATCTTTATTGTAATATCCTTAGTTTCACAATTCAGAACAGATGGTGTGATTTGTAGGATGTGCTGGGTTAATGGATGAAACATCTGGTGGCGGCTGGCCAGGGGTAGGTGTGGAGCTTCTCCTAAGATCTCAAAGCTGTATTAAAGGCTAAGTATCTCAGTATTCCTGGGAGCCTACCTGTTGATAAGTTCTACTCTTCCTTAACAGTGGAAGAATATTATTAGCTTGCTTTTTTTTTGTGCAATGCTCTGTGTCTAGTTTTCTTATGCTTTTCTTTGTATGGGATTATATTTCTATGACAGACTTGTCAACTTTAAATAGTATCTGTTGATTCCAGCTGTTACAGATCCAGCCATCAAGATAAGCATAGCTACCTTTTCTTTCCTGTTCCCTCCCATTCAGTGGTTGGGTGGGAGGCTAGCTAGATCTCTGTACTTTATTGGAGCACAGATGCTTTGTGACTTTCTAGTCCACATATTTGTTATAGTCTTTGTTTTGACTTTGTTACTTATAAATCCAATGTGGCTTTCTTATCTTCTAACGCTATCATTTTATCTTTAGATTTTAGAAATTCTTCATCACTGTGTATTTTTTGATCTTGTTTGTTGAGACAGGGTCTTACTCTAGTCCATTTTGCCTGAAGCTTTTGACAGCCTTCCTGCCTCAGCCTCCCAAGTATTTAATTTGGTTTTAGATTGTTGTTTTCTACATTGTTTATGGCCTTGCTACTATAACCATCTAAGCATCATCTGGAAGCTTGTTAGAAATGCAAAATCCAGGCCTGCTTTAAACTTAGTTGAGGCTATGTTTTAACAAATCCCCCAACTGAGTCGTATACATGAGAAGCATTGCCTTCCAGTGTTTTCTGCACATTCTAATCCTTGGAGTCCATCATGGTTTTTATCTTTTTCTTCTTCTGGACTTCTGCTAACCTACCCATCATATGCTCCTTTGTCTCTCCATATGCTCTCTGCTTTTTATTTCTTTTTCTTTGGAGACATTGTTTATAACTGTGGTGAAACTTTCATCTTGGGATGCACTAAAGATGGCTGAAAATTCGTTGACTCTCCTCTCAGTGAAAACTAAGGCTTAGGATTCTTAGCCTTGAGTCTGAATGACTGTGTCTGAGAATGGATAGAGCCTGGGTGAAATGAAGCTATGTCAGCTCAGCACCCAGGCCTAAGAAACCAGCTGCCCCAAGTTTCTATTGGAACCTTGAGCTGCCTATGGTGCGGGGAGGCTCACTGTTCTGTTCCAACACCACCCTGAGGGACAGCTCCACTGAGAGGATTTGAGATTGTATAGAATGGGAGGGAGCTCAGCCACACCCAGGCTTCCAGACTCCACCCACAAGATGCCAAGTGCCAGATTGAAGCTTTGGGTCTCCAGACCACAAACCCAACACCTGAAAATTAGCAGGGGATCCTAACCAGAGTTGTGTGGGGAGAATCACTCAGGTTGGTCCTGCCTCAATTCCTGCCCTGTTAAGATACGAGATACAATTGTTGTTTTAAGGTAGTTTCTCATAGCAATGGATGACTGAGATAGTCACAGTTTTTCTCTGCTTTAGGGAATTTATGAAGTCTTTACATCTTGCTAAGTTTTGCTTCATTTCCATATTTCCTTGTTCTCATCTCTTTATCCTAATGCCACAACTGTTTTCCATTTTATTGCTCAACACTGGTAGAACTGAGTTTTTTCTGGACCAGCTGTGTCCAAAGAGTAAGAGAAACAGAGAGAGGAATGGCAAGGTTCTGTGTGTTTTGATGTGGCTATATAAGGAGTTGAAGGAAAGGTAGGGAGTTGATTTAAGTTGGTGTGTCACAATCCTGTTAGGCTTTGCCCAAATGGTAGACTTCAAAACTTTCCCAGGAAGATGTTTTCAGTTGGTAAACAGAAACCAAAAAGCTATAGTAAACAAAACATCCAGAGAACAAAAAAGAAGTGATCCTGCTTGGAGAATGTCCAGCCATGAAGAAAGCGCGTCCAATAACTCAACTGCAACTTCGCTCGTCCTGACAGCACTTGCCGGTCTCCTTCCTGCCTCTGTGGTTTTCATCTCTCACTTTGGCTTTCCTTCTATTACCTTGATAAATTTCCCCTGGAACGTTTTCAAGGTCTGTTTTGTTCTTCCTCTAAATTTTCTATGCAATATAATTCCTGGGCAGTGATGGTTTGTTTTGTTTATTTGTTTATTTTTAAAGACCATTCTTATTTTGGTCTTTATTCATAACATTTCTCTCCCTTCCCTCCACTCCCCTCATTAATTTTTTTGTTTGGAAATGTATTTTTTTTGTCTTTAAGTGTCTATTTGGGTAAATGTAATACTGTTTTTCATCTGCACATGCCCTGGCTCTTACTGTCGCCAGGGAGTTTACTCTTGAGCTGAGCAGCCAGCCCTTATAGCTTACATCCAATCTTTGCTTTCTCATCACCCCAAGGCAGTCTTTTAAGCTACAGGTTTCCTGTAGTTCCACTGGGGTGTGCCTAGGATGGATACATTTTAATTTTCTTTGTTTGAGGTTCACAGTGATACCTCAATCTGAAGAATCTTGCCTTTCATCAGTTTTGGAAAAAAGCTATTAGCTATTTTTTCTCTGTTGTTTTCTTTCTTTTAGCTTATCTTCTTCACTCTCTTTCTAGTTGCTCATATAAGGGTTGTTTGTAGTCTTCATGTTCTTTTAATATATTAAAAATTCATTTAATCTCTCTTTAGTAGGCTTGCCAACTTACTCCAGTACGTTTGTATTCTTGATGATTTTAAAGCAGAGAGTTGTGTAGTGATGTCACTGCTAGCCCAAAATGAGTAGGTAGCCCAAAAGAATGTTCTAGAGAATTTATGAAGGTGTCCAGCTGGGCTTTGCCTTTCCAATCCTTTCCAGTGTCTTTTGTCTTTCATTAATAGATTTGATGTTACTGCATTAAAATACCTTTTTCTTACTTTTAACTGTGATTACGCCTATTTATTGCCTTCTTCCAGACTTTGCTTATTTTAAAAATTCATTTTGTTTGCTCTAATCATCTCAGCACTGGTCTTTCAATTTTTTTCTTTTTTAAAATAATTTTTTATTGATTCTTTGGGAATTTCACATCATGCTCCCCAATCCCACTCATTCCCTATTCCTTCCATGTCTGTCCTCCATCCTTATAGCCTCCCTGCAAGAGAAAATTAAAAAAAAAAGTAATAAAAATTTTAAAAAATCACTTAGCTCCTCTGTCCTTCCCACCTCTCCATCACTTATTCATTTGTTGTAGTAGTCTTGGGAACTGCAGTGTGTTACACAGTATACCCTTTTGCCCAAACAGCTTTACTTGTAAACAAATGTTCATCACAATGAGTCGCTGGTTTTGGGCCTCTGGCTTCTGCTACACCATCAATACTGGACCCTCACTGAGACTGTGGCGTCTCCAGTTCCGTCTTTCTCCACAGTACCTGAACCCTTCCCCTTCTCTTTCTCTCCCATCTCTCTACAACATACTTACACATCATAGTGGCACCCAACACCCTCTCTCTGGCTGGCTGGCTTCCAGGGGCCTGCATCATGATAGGCCAGGCCTGCAGCCTCTCTGGTCTTTTAATTTCATCAGGCTATATTTTGATCTCCAACCCTCTGGTGTTTAACTCAGTTCTTCACAGTTCAATGTCATTCTGCTCTGGTTCATCCACCATGGGTTGACATTCGTCCTTCTATCCAGGTAACTTGTGACCACAGTCTTTCTTCTCTGGCTGAACCCTCCCTTGCAGCTATGACTGCCATCTGCCCTGCAGCTCTTCATGACCAGTTCCCACATGTGCTTTTGCTCCAATGAAGGGAGGGAGGGGCTTCTGATACTATCGGATAAGAAGAGATCAATAATCAGCAGCAGCATAGAGCCTCTTAGTTACCTTTGGGGGACTAAAATCTTAGGAGCATGTGAAAATGATGACAGGACCATCTGGATATCAAAATAAAGTTTTAGTATCATCGAGGTCTCAGGGCAGTACAGTGTGAATTTAAAAGTAAGAAATGGTCTATTCTCAAAGAAAATACCACTAGTGAGAATTGAGTTTTCTAGCGTAAGCCTGAGGGCCTTGTTGCTGTGTCCAGATTCTTTGCACTTCTTTCTACAGCAGAGTTTGTTGAGAAGAAAAGCTGTCCTCTCTATGACTTTATTGAACCCCAAACTTCCGATGTTATGTAACAGCTGCTACAATATGGTCAGCGGAACCAGGAGTTGGCAGTCTTTGACTCAGCAGTGAAGCTGGGTTTTGAATCCTAACGTTGCTACTGTGTAGTGATGGGCAAGCAGCTCACCCTTGGCCTTTGCCAGCTTCAGTTTCCTCCTTTTACTATCATCATGCAGAGTTACAGTGAGAATCAAAGGTGAAAGTCGAGGCACAGATACTTTAGACAGCAGGCTGTAGTATTAAACCACACCATGACTTTTCTTTGTATCTGGCCAAACCTACCCAGGAATGAGGAATGGGTTTGTATCTTCTTTGCTTTTTTAAAATTTCATTAAATAAAATTGAATTGTTGGAGAAAGTTGTGAAGTCTGAACGCCACATAAATATTGAAAATATAAATGTAACTGGAAGTTTCAGGAATGCTATCTACTGTGCAAGCAGCCACTTGTGAGCACAGACTGACCCTTTCATAGTTGAGCAGGGTCTCTGGGCCTGCTTATTGTTGTGCCCTAGGCTGACTCCATTTGAAGACAGCACCTAGAGTCGATTTCTTTATCACTACAGCCGTTGAAGCAGAGTATGAAGGGGTAAATTTCTAGATTGGAGATTTGAAGGTTGGGGATGATTAACCATGGGCATCTGCCTGGGTGGAAGACTATGGAAAGGTCAAGTGGTAGGTACATGAAGTTGTGAGCTCCCTTTTGCTCATAGAATGTGCCAGCTCTGAACCCTGTTTACTGCAGTCTGAAATGACTTACAAGGGAAATGCTGGAATTGAGAGCCTGGTGTTGGAGTCTAACAGACCTGGAGCTGATCCTGGTAGAGGGCCGGTAGCCTGGAAATTGTGTCTATTATTGTTTCTACTTGTTGGTGTTTGCGGATATTGTTTTGACACCCGCCCCCTCCTTAATTCCCAAAGTCTCCTTTTATCCTTCCTTCCACATTTTGTGCTTAGTAGATGCTCTCCTTACATAGCCAAGTCTCAAGTCATCCTTCCATTGGGATGAGACATCATTACAAACCCAAGAATAAGTTTAAAGATGATAGTGATAGCGAGGCGAAACATTCCCTGGGCACTTATCATGCCTCAGAGACTATGTTAGTCAGTCATTATGTGTGAATGTGTTTGATCCTCAGAGATTTCCTGTAAAATGATGCAGTTCCTGTATCTATTTTATAGATGGGGAACTGCTGCAAGGGAGGGTGGTCCTGTTGTTGGGCTCCAGAGCTGTGGTGGGTAGCCATCTGTGAGCTTAGCCATGGGCATACCTGGATATTCAGTGTTCAACTGTGTAGTTTTCTTCTGCGGGCTCCTCTAGACACAGACATCTAGGACCCCAGCTTAGGTGGTTCTGAATAAGAAGCTCTTGTCTTCAGCAAAAACAGTTTTTAAAATGTACAAAGTGCTGGAATAATGGGTTCTTTGTGTGAATGCCTTCAGGCACATCTACCAGACAACCTTTATGATATTACCCTTATATTTAGGAAAAAATATAAATTATGCAGTAATTTTAAAAGATAAGGTCATCTGTCCTTGTTTGACATAGTACTAAGTAAAAGACATATTTGGAGCTTGTTTTTTTTTAACAAAGGCAGTTGAGCTGAGGAAGTCACTTTGATTTGTAAAAACCAGGCAGAAACCACCAAACTGGACCTCATAAAATTAAAAGAAAAATCCCTAGGAGAGCATCCTTAAAAATTCATATGGCAAAGACAAAATAAGACAAAATTCAATCCAAAAGAAGGGAGTTTTGAAAAGAGATAATTTAGGAACTACCCATTAAGCAGGAGTTACAAGTTGTGGATTATTTTTTTGGTTTATTTTAAAACTGACTTATGTGGGCACAGCTTATGAGGGATAAGGGTCCTTGTTTTGAAACATGTCTTTGCCAACCAAACAATGAAATAAAGAGAACAATAAACAAAGGAAAGCTCTTCAAAGGCTGTCTTCATTTACATTCTGAGATTACCCGGCCTCATCTCCCTGGTGAAATAGCCTTGCTTTACTCGACTGTCCAAAAGCATAATCAGGTGCTACCAGGGGCTTTTGCCCCAGCAAACTGCATGGAGCGTATTTGAAGGCTGCCAAAACTATAGGGGCCTGTTTCCAGTTGTCATAGAATATGCTATAGCATGTCATAAATAAGGAAGGCGTATTTACAAATCTGACATTAAAAATGTGTTCCTAAAATATCTCATGTGTTCCCCGGCCATGTCAGCATAGAAATAATGTTTAGTATTTGTTTATTTTACTGGACCACCCCATGAACCTGGGGAAACATGCTAGAAAAAAAAATTATAGCTACGCCAACTATTCTGGGAGATACACGAGCCCTCCATGTTTATCAGGTTGAGGGCACTGTATTTTGATGTCAATAAGCAATTTTTCCAGCCCGGTCTTCTGCCCGACCCTTTTAATCCATCAATATATTATTAGAGATAAAGTTGGTGGATGCCTGCTGCAGTTAGAAGATAAATGACATCTCTGAAGTCAGGCATTAAAGACTAGATTAAGGCCTTGTGACACCGTTTTCAGTGCTCATCTGTGCACTTCTGTTCAACCTATCACACTGAGTGACAAGAAAGAAAAATAATGAACTGGGCCAGGGGAAGAAGAAGAAAAAAAAGGCAGAAAAAGAGAGAGATTTTTTTCCTCCTAACACACAAACTACATCAGTTCACACTCGGGATTAGACTGCATTTAAAGAAAGGAAAAAAAGAAAAGAAAACGGGGAATTGGGGAGGACAGGGAAGGGCTGCTCTATAAAGATGAAAATAGGCAGGCAAAGGGGACATTAGAGACATGAATTCCATTTCTGCCTGGCCGGTGCTGCCTTTGGTCTTCCCACCTGCCCCCGGCCTCTTCCATCCTCAAGGCTCCCAGTTGGCTTCCAGTTGCTCTAGGGATGTGCGAGATCCCCGGGGTGGGAGTGCCTCTATAAATTTTGTTAGGAGGCAGCACTTGGTTCTCAATCTTGGTGAGTCATGCTCCTCCATCCTTGCCAAATGAGTCCCTTCAAGCTGCCATCCTTGGTGTTGTGGGAGACACCAGAGGCTTTTATAACTCGGCTTCCGATAGTGATTTGAATATGTCTCCTCAGATGATAAATACAAATGCTGAACATTTTTTTCCAGTTCTGTGGCAAATAGCAACTACAAATGGACTGTATGGTAGAACTGAAAATGAGGAGGGATGCTGGTGCAAACAGAATGTGTGTGGGTAAGGGCCTTGGGTCTGCTGCAAACCCTATTATGTCTCAATGTTCATTCTCAGTCATTCATTTGGAAGTCAAACTGCCCTCCCTTTTCTCCCTATGCTTGTACGAACATGAGCAGCGTTTTTCTTGTTGGCTTCTTTGCTACTAACAGTTCAACAGTCCTCATATCAGCCTGAGTCCAGGAGATACTTCTGTGCACTGTCATATTCTTGGCATCTTTCACAGTGACAATCTTGTACAGGGTCTGCCATTGGTATCTGATAACTGATTGATGACTTCCACATACATTTCCTTGGCCCCAACCTCTTTCTGAACTTTCTTTAGGCTTGGCTGACTGTATAATAAATTATTCAGCCATAATATATGTCCCTCATCCAGAACCCACCATCTGGCTTCATGGCAAGCTTCTCTGCTGTTCACATTGTCCTCTGTTCCTTTTCATTCTTGTCTTGCATGTCCCTTATTCTTTCTTTTATTGTCCACTTTCCTCAGACCCATTTCAAGGTCCCATTGTCTGAAGATTCATCTCTTGATTCCATTTTTTTTTTGCTCCTTCAAATCCATCATTCAACTCATCCCTGGATTGATTTCATGATGATATTCTTAGTTTAAAAATCTCTTCTCAACTATAAAGCAAATTTTGAATTATTTATTATGTCATTAAAACTCTGTATATTGTGGTACAAATGCCTTTTTAGCCCCCTTTCTTTTCCTCTTCTACCATCTAGCCTTCACCAAAGCATCTGCCCCTTTTTGGACATGTTTGCTGTTTACTCATGTCAGTTTCTTGCTGTCACTCTCCTGTGGTTTGATACTTCTTTCTGGGTACCCCCTCTTGTCCAAGCAATGACCTCTGAATCACCATTTCTCACTGCCCTATATTCCTTCAGCTAGACAAATACGGTTTTAGTCTCGTGTTGGAGGAACACACTTGGCTATAGATATCAAAACCTAGTTTGGCTCAAAATGTCAACTGATTAGAAGGCGTTGGCAATCATAGAAAAGGCAGGAGCTAAAGGAATCCAAACGGAGGAGGTGGAGGAGCACAGTGAAACTGCATTTCCTGGACACAATAGGACGGATGCACATGTGGGCTGACAGCAGCTGTGACTGCCTGCGTGAGACCCACACAAGTTCAAGGAAGACACAGCCCCAACACGGTTGGAGGAGGAGGTGAGAAGTCTTCCCCTTAGCTGAAGAGAGAGAGAAAGAGAGAGGAGTTTTATTCAGGGATATATCATGTGAGAGGCTACCCATGCTACAGTAGACAGACAACCATCACTTACGTATATGGTAAGTTGACTCTATAGGTTTACAAAACAAACAAACAAACAAACAAGCAAACAAACAAAACACATGAAATTGAGAGGAAATGGTAGTGATAGGTGTAGGAGAGGAGTTGGAGGGGAGAGAATGGGGGGTGGATTTGACCAAAACACATTATATGCATGTATGGAATTCTCAACCAATAAGAAAAAAGAGACTCTTCTATGTCAAAGGTGGGGCTGTGGGATGGTTGAGCATATTACTGACAGTGGGCTCACATTTTCCTACCAGAGACACATGGATACAGGGCTCTTTGGCCACAAGAAGAAGAGGCCTGGTGAAGACCTTTGATTAAAATAGTAGTTATCAGATGACTGTTTCTAAGCCAGTGAGTGAAGATTGTTATGGGGAGAGAAATACTGTGACTAGTCCAGCTTGGACACTTACTTACCTTCCAGTTTGGCCAGGGGTTGTGGCCAACTACATAAATGGGCATACTTTCACCACTCCTTATTTTACAGTTTCTCCACTAGGAGCTGAAGTCTGTTTTCTCATTCCTGAATTGGGGCTGGCCTTGGCCTTCATTTTGGAGTGAGCATGATGTACCTAAGCTCTCTACTTGAAAGCTCACCCTGTCCTTCAAGACACTTGTCACCGGTATGTAAACAAATTTCAGTCTGTCTGTTCCAGAATGGGATGTGTGGACCAGTCTTTCTTGTCATCCCCACTGACAACCAGTCAAGCAACCAAACACAAGAAGCAGAGCTGAGCAGTGATCCATCAGTGCCATCACTGTGTTCAGATAGAACCCAAAGAACTACCCGGTATGATCCAACTGAAACGCCGACCCACAGCTACATAAACTATGGATGCTTTAAGACACTCCATTTGGGGTGTTTTGTCACACAAAACTTTAAATGACCCAAAGACAAAGTTCATACAACAGCTGCTCCCCTTATGAGCATATAACTTCAAGAAGATGATTTCCCAGAAGGAAGAAGGCTTCTGGGAAAGCCATGGGAGGCAGGAGCACTTCTGAGTGCTTAACATGATGCTATTGCATTCTTTGTTATCTCCAGTGAGGCAATGGCCCCCTAGAGCTGCCCCTGATCTGCGCTTAGTGGAGGCTCCCAGTCGATGTTAGATGAAGGACTACATGGGATGTTATTCTCTGATAATTCTAATTTGTGTATGTATTAGCCTTAAGGATTTTATCACTGACTTACCTACTAAGGATATTCTTTAAAAAAAAAAATCTTTGCATGCTGTATAAAAATGCAAATCTGATGCCATACCTCAGGAACAGTTTTGATAAAATTTCAGGGATAGGCAGGACTGCTTCACTGAAAGGTAATACTTCTAGCTGTGCACACACCACAGTTTTTTATCTGTCTTCTCCAGCAGAGATTCCAGCATGTGGTTGGCTGGATCTGAGGTGAGGCTGTACATTATGCTGTAGCAGCACAAAGCTGCTCATCTCAAGGTGGCCAGGAAGCAAAAGAGGAGAGAAAGTGTGTGAGGACAAGATATGCTCTTCAAAGATCCCAAGAGAGCTGTTTCCTCCACTTCAGCTTACCTCCATTAGCCCACTAACTTATGAACTCATCGGTAGGTTAATCTAGTGTTTAAGCCAGCACTCCCATGATCCAGTCACCTCTCAATTACACCTCCAGCTGCAGACCAAGCTTCCACCATATGATATTTTTGGGGATAGTTTATATCCAAACTACAGGAGGGATCCTGTAGGATGACCATCCTGTACAGCCTCAAGTATTAGTACTGTTGCTTTACCAACAGGAGAAATCTTTGTGCTTCCCAGGCTTTATCACATCTCACAAACCACAGGGTTGTCATCTTCTGGAAATGATTGTGCCGAGGAGTGCTTATTCTCCTTGCCTGGCCTACAGCAGTGGCCTCAACATTCACAGGAAGACATCTGAATTGGTGATAGGTTTTCTATATTCCTAGAAAAATATCAATATTCCTAGGGAAAAGGGGGATGTAAAGAAGCAACTACAGGAAAGCTTTGGATGGTTCTGAGCTACAAGTGTAGTCCTGTCCCTACATCAGGACCACGGACCATTCCTTTCTGATACAATGGACCCAGAACAACTTACTGAGCTAAGAATGGTGGTGCTCACCTTCAATCCCAGTGCCTGGAAGCCTGAAAATAGGAGGACTGTGGGAGCCCGTTTTCGGGTTCCTCGTGGCTTTACCCAGCATGTCCTCATAGAGGATGATTAGGACCATGAGCCTGAGTGCAAGTGTCTGAGATGGTCTGCACTTGGCTGTGCTGGGGGAGTAGGTCTTTTGCTCCACCCCTTGGCATCTCTATAAATACCCTGGGGCAGAGACAGTCGGGGGCCCGTTGGAATAGGTTCCAGGCCCTCTCAAGGCTGTTCTTCTTTTTTCTATCTGTTTATCTCCGCCATATAAATCCTTCTATCTAATATTTCCTTCTGCCCACACTCAAGAAAACTCTGGGGAGCTGTGGGGTTGGTGGGTAAATGCCCCACAGAGGACCACCATAGTTCAAAGGCTAGCCCAGGCTACATACTTAGTTTGAGACCATCCTGGGCTTCAAAGTCTTTGCCTCAAAAACAGAACAAAACCAAGAAAAACAAAAACAAAAAACTCATTTCAAAGCTACACCTACAAAACCTCTCCCCCAAAACAAAACAAAACAATAAAACAAACAAAACACAATAACAACAAAAAACCAAACCCCAAGAAAAAGAATAATGTATTGAATACTAAAGAACTTAAGGATGACAGTGTAGGTCTTGGTGTGGTCCATCATGGGAAGAAAAAAAAGGCTAAAGGTTGAAACTTAGTGATGGCTGTGAATATGTCACACAAATCTCAGCTCTGTAGATTTCCTTTGATGGCCCATGGCTAGCACAGCCCTCTGAGAATATAATGATATGGATGTCGTTGTCCCAGCCTAGCACACATGACTTGATTCAGTAACTAATAGAAAGTAAGTTTTCTGTGTCTCATGATAAAACAGGAGAAAGAATCTCAAACCCTCTAAGCATCCAAATGGCATCATCTGAATGATGACAGCTGGGACCCAAGTGCAACCCCACATTCATGACCATGCTGTTCAGACACCTTCAGGCCTTCCTGACAGATGTGCAATGATTTTACCTCATGTGTTCCTGTCCCAGATGCCCCATGGTTTTCTTGTTCTTGGAAGGGTGCACTCTAGAGGTTGAGTTGGGGTGGACCCCTGCTCACTAGGAATCACTCCAAGTTATTTTTTAGACAGGAGTAAATTTAAGAATTTGGACCAAAATTAGAGGCAGCATCTGTGAGTCAAGGAAGAGCAGGAGAGAACCCTGCAGGATGGAAGGGGAGCCAACCTCACCAAACCTTCTACAGATAAGACCTTTCTAGAGGCAGGGGGCTTAACCTTTCGGCTCTGCCAGTTCCTAAATGCGGGTGAAGTGGGGAATGTCTTCAGCATAATGGGCAAGACGCCAACAGCTTTGCAAGTGTGTTGTGAGGGTTAGAGATGGCACTGTGTTTTCATATTGCAAACAACACGCTGTTAACAAGTATCACCTTCCTTTGCTTTCCTCTTTTTGTTCCCCGAAACAGAACCCAATTCTAGTCTCCACTAGAGTAATACTCTCTGGCATTTGGATTGTATGGAATAATTTTCTCCACTGCTAAAGCAGAATAAAGGAGCTCAGATCCTTTGTTCTTAGAAGCCCAGGCTTTGTAAAATCAGAAGCGGGACTAGGTCTCTGCAGGAAGAAGTAGCCGGAATGAGCCATTCTATTCCTAGGACCAAGGGGAGCAGTCAAGTCCTAGCACTGTCCGACAGCTCCCGGGCGGTCCTCTCTGTGTATCTCATGGAGCTCCAGCAACCACTCAATCCACAGTTGTCTGTTCTTTTGTTTTTGTTTTTGTTTTTTCCATCTGCATGATTAAGAGCTCAGTCATGTTGACCTTGTGGGCAAGAACCCTAGGTACTCTGCATAAAGACTTTACCCAACAAACAACTAAGAATGTTGGTAAAGCATGCTGTTGTCTCAGCTCTGGGGTGCTGATGTACCCATGGGTCCCTTCCATTTGGTTTCTGGTCCCCTCTGAGCTGGATCTCTCTGGTCTGGCTGTGGTGAGCCACATCCCCCTCAGCTTCCCTTGCTGACAGTCGCCTCTCCCTCCAGCGCCTTCATCATCTCTGTCCTTTTGAAGACTCTTTTTTTTTTCAACTCTCTCTTTTTCAAAAGATTACTTTGTCACAATTATTCAGAAAAAGGTTTTGCGCCTGTAGGAAATATTAATAGACTATTATGAGGTCCTACAACTAATTTTTCCACACATATCATCTGTCTTTGCATGGTTATTAAACTTCAACAATATTTCATGCAATGCTTCCCTGCTAAATTAATTTGGGCCCTTCTTTTCTGGCTTCTTCTTTTCTGTCCACAAGCTTTAAAATTAAATTGAATCTTCATAATTATAGCTTTTTGTTGTTCTTCTGCATATCCTTTTTCGTTTTTTTTTTTTTAGTTTCTCTATCAAAGGAGCAATAAAGACGTAAAGAGGCAACATTAGAATCCTGAAATGCCCAAATGGTCTGGAATTGGGTGGGTTTGAGGTTGGGAATCCTTTAAGTAGGAGGGGGGAGGGTGAAGACATCCAGACCTGGAATAGAGATAAATCGGCCCTGCTTTCTCTCAGGGCAGTGAAAACAAATGAGAATTGTTCCCACGATCATGAAACTTTCATGGTTGCTGTAGGTTCTTATTTGTGTCAAGTGTTCATCTCATTTTTTTAAAAAGAGCAATACTCTGTCTTTCTCTAGACATCTGCGCACATGTGCTCGTACACACACACACACACACACACACACACACACACACACACACACACACACACACGAACACACTTTCACTTGTGGCTAAATTGTCCTAAAAATCACAGGCAGTTATTAAATCTCCCATAGACCTTTTCCTTAGGTGCCCCGGAATCTTCATTGTTCGACTACATAACTTGAAACTGAGGGTGCAAAAAAAAAACAAAACAAAACAAAAAAAAACTAAAGCTTTTTGTGCTGGGTATTGACATGGCCAGGCACCAACCAAAGGAATACTAGGAGTTAGTTAGAACCAGTGAGGAGGCTGTCCTGAGAGTCAGGAGTAAAAAGTACGTTAAATCCTGCTAGGGAAGGTGGGAGCGCAAGCGAACCCCTCTTGTCCCCACTTCCATTTTGCCTGAGATCTAGTCTCATTGTTTCACTAACTGTATGGCAAGAGAGGAAATGGCCACACTGAAAAGCCTTCTAGGTCTATGGGATTGACCTCTGCTCTCTGAGGTGTGGGATGACCACAATCGGGGCCCACAGGGACTGGAGAAGGGACCAGTGGTTAAGAACACTGGTGCTCTTGCAGAGGACTCGGGTTCCATTTCTAGCACCTGTATGGTATCTCACGGTCATCTCTAACTCCAGTCCCTGAGTATCCACTGCTGTCTTCTGGTCTCAGCAAGAACCAGGCACACATGTAGTGTGCAGACCTACAAGCAGGAAAAACACTCATGCACATTAAATGCATAAGTAAGTGAATAATAAATGAATAAATGCATGTGTCTAGTTGTTAAGTAAAACTATATAAAAATAAATAAATAAATAAATAAAAGAAGATTAGTGCCCATGACTAAAATTACCTCAGCTCCAAGCTGGGCAGAGTCAGCCATTCTCCCGAGTCCATTCTATCAGTCAATACCTGGAGCTGGGGAAGATGCAGGAGAGGGCTCGGTACTCCTTTCCCTTTCATTTTCTCAGCTAAAATTCTGCTTTCTTCCATCAAGTTTTACAAGGGAGCTGGGTAGCAAGCAGAGCTGGTGCTGGTGTAGCTATCAACGCAGAGGCACTTTCTGCTCATCAAAACAAATACAATAGATACTTTCCCAACATATCTAGTAAATCTCAATAAAACTGTTTTACAAAAGGTCCTATGACTCATGTTGTCACTGCTCCCTGTGTACCCCGCAGCAAGGGTGGAAAGGCAGGGCAGCGTTTCTGTGTTCCTTCTGCCATAGTGTCAAGATATTCTCAGACTCTTTACTCCATGAAAGAAAAGTCACACACCCACATGGCGTCTGCTGTTAGAGTTGGACAGAAATAAGATGGGCACAGAGTGGTGGCAGGGTCGGGGGCACTTGGATGTAGAATAGGTTTGGATCCCAGACTGTTGTCCTGTTCACATTTCACTGTGACAGGACTGAGTTTTATCCATGTGATGAATCAGGTTAAGATCAAGAAATACTTCTCCATGAATAAAGAATTGATGATGCCTAGAATAGTGTGATCAAATATTGAACAAACATTTCATTCTTTAAGAAACTGAATTCAAATAAAGGTTTTTTTTAAAAACTTTTAAATACTTGTGGAGCAGGAATTAACTTTTCAGATCACAGAAAAAGAGCTTAGGGATGATCCAGCCCATTATTCCCACACAAGAAGCCGGAGCCCAGAGGTGTTGGCTGGAAATCTGATGCCAAGTCTGAATCCTATCATACACTGCTGTCCTGTGCAATATTACTTATTTTCATGAACTCTTCTCACTTGCATTTAAATCACAACACTATTTCCTTTCTAAACTTAGGGAATTCATCATTACTAATTCAGCCTTAGTGATTTCATATTAGTAAAGCACTAATTAATGGAAACTATAATAGCACACTTGCCAAAGTGGTGAGACACTGGTTTGTTTGTTTTTTAAAGGAAGTTAGTTTTGAACAATTGCAAAATGAGGGTCTTCTTTTGTAATGCTTTATCTCAAGAGAACTCAGAAAAGCTTCAAATTATCCAGTTAGCTTATTTCTTATGCTTGTGGATTAGACATGGCTATAATAGTCTTTGTTCCATTGGTGGATAAACCAGTTCTTGAAGCAGTTTGGCTATTCCCATGGTAGGAGTGGGCCATCTAGAAGCCAGTCTCTACAGCTTCGTTAGCACAGTGAGTACCATGGAACAGCCATAAAGCAGTGTATCTGGACGATTGGTCCTCAGATCCAGGAAGAGGAGGGACTCAACTCAGGGCCTGTCTGGTTGGTTATTCTTTACAGTGGGAAGCCAGAGGTCTAGGTGTGGGTATTGAACTGAAAAGGAAAGGGTTTAGTACAGTGACAGGTCAATAGGGAACATCAATGACCAACAAATTGTTAACTCATCTTCCACCCAAATCAGCAGGTTTAAAAAATTAATCATTTTAAGCCAGGCAGTGGTGGTGCATGCCTTTAATCCATCACTTGGGAGGCAGAAGCAGGCAATCTTTGTGAGTTCAAGGCCAGCATGGTCTACAGAGCAAGATCCAGGACAGGCACTGAAACTACACAGAGAAACTCTGTCTTGAAAAACCAAAAAAAAAAAAAAATCATTTTAGTGTGATGGATCAGAATCAGGTGCTTCCGGCTTGTGTGGGAGTTTACCCAGGAAGAGATCCTAGGCCCTACCCCTAAGAAGATCCTGCCCTCAAACCAGACCAGAAGCCAGCTGGACTGAGGCAGCGGTGTGCTAGGACAAAGTCACAATATAATAACTACCATCTATTGAGTCTTTTGACTAAATTATTTAATTTAACAAAGACATGGATCAGTGTGGGGAAAGAGATAAGAAAACACATGTTCGGTAGTTCATTAGTTCATTTAGAAAACATGTGTAGACTGCTACTCTCCTCCCATCACTGTAGTAAGTATTGAAGACACACAAATAAATAAGGCAAAGCCGGTGTTCAGTGGCAAAATGTGCTGTCAATCAGAAAATGCAAAGCAAGGTTAGACACTAGACAACGTATAGTTCTGTAGCGCGAATCTTAAAGGGTATTATTAATAAAAAAACTCGAGATCCAGATATTGGGGTGAATGCTGAAAGACCAGAGAAACAGAACAGGCCACAGCTAACCTCACCTTGCCAATTCCTCCGCTGATCCTGTTTCCTCAGACTGGAAGCCTCTGAGTCCTCATCCAGAATGAATCTCAGCTGAACTGCTGCTAAAAGCCTAAAAGCTTAACCAGCTCTAGTTCCTGGGTTTCACGCCTTATGTACTTTTCTGCTTTCTGCCATCACTTCCTGGGATTAAAGGAGTGAATCACCATGTCTGGCTGTTTCCAGTATGGCTCTGAATTCACAGAGATTCAGACGGATCTCTGCCTTTGGAACGCTAGGATTAAAGGTGTATGTGCCACCATTTTCTGGCCTCTATGTCTGTCTAGTGGCTGTTCTGTTCTCTGACCTCAGATAAGTTTATTAGAGTGTACAATATATTGGGGGGCACAATATATCACCACATAATTCTGATGGAGACTCCAGGAAAGGAGTTGATTTGTGTAGAAATACAGCCAGCTTCATGGGAGTTGTGAGTATTAGAGAGGCCAAGTGCCCTGTGGAATGAAGTGGCATCATGTTTAAGATAGGCACCTGCCAACAGCTCTCTTGGATCACATTGGGGAATCTGGAGGCTGGGTAAGAAGAAAGGCCAAGTTACAGTTTGAGTTTGAAATGTCCCCAGGAGGCTCGTGTTTTGAGTGCTGGGTCCCAGCTCATGGCATTATTTTGGGAGATTCTGGAAACTTCAGGAGGCAAGCTTATTTCAAGGAAGTAGATCCTGGGAAGGGGTGTTAGAGGTATGTTGTTCCTGGCTGCTTCTGGTTTTACTTCCTGATTCCTGGTCCACTGTGGTGTGAACAGTCTCTGCCACAATGAACTGAGTGGCTAGGATGGACCGAAACCTGTAACAGTCTTAGAAGGTCTTATTAATAATAATAATAATAATAATAATAATAATAATAATAATAATAATAAAACCCCAGAGCCAGATATTGGGATGAAAGCTGAAAGATCAGAGAGGCAGAGCCACTAGTTCTTAACCCCTATGAAATCCTCCGCCAAAAGAGAGCGAACTCCTCTCTCCACCCCGCCTTATCACTTCCTCTCTTTACTAGGCTCTATCATTTCCTGTCTGTCTGTACAGACCTCCAGACCTCTATGGTTTACTAGTGGCCAGCTCCTCCTTCTGATTTTCAGGCAAGCTTTATTGGTTAGAGCACTAATAATATCACCACAGAAAACCTCTAAAACCATGAGACAAATAACTGTTTTCTGCCTCTGGTTGCTCCTGCGAGGTATTGCAGTCCCAGTGACACAAAAATAACAAATACAGGGTGGTTGTAGGGAAAGAAAGTTTTTAAAGTCCTCAGTGTGGCAAGCAGCTCCCTCTCTCTCTCCCCACACTGGTCTTCCTGACCAGTTTGGACTTGCACGGCCTCCCCTCTTCCCTTCTCCTTTCCTGCCACTCTCCTCCATGCCCTAGCTACAAGTCTAGGAGGCTCAGCTTCAGTTGTAAGAGTAGCTAGGACTTGTAAAGTCCTTACACCGTGTGCCACTCTAAGCTCTTACAGATGTATAAAATAATCTGCACATCACAAGGAGGCAGACAGCATCTTTACCCCCATACCACACACAGGGTAACTGAGACCCAGGGATATGACTTGTCTCAAGGCACAGACGAGTGAAGAGAAGAGTTGACAGGCTTTGCAAATACATAACCTGGCTCACTACTCATTGTCAACTAGATCTAAATATTAGCCTGTAATCTGGCTGCAGCCTCCAGACCCCCTCCCCAATGCCAGTAACATCCATTCACCTTCCTACCAGGCAAGTGGAATTACTTGACAATCTTTGATGTAGTCCTTCGCTTCCTACCTCTCTGCCTTGGCTTCTCTCTCTTCCGCCTAGAAGGTCTTCTCCCTTACATCCCCAGATCTGCGAACACTTAGGAGCCACCGAAATGCCACATTCTCTGTAAAGGCTGCCTTGCCTCCTGAATTGTGAAGAGGCTCTTCTCCCTCTGAATCCTCACACTATCCTAAAATTCACCATGTTTCTTGGCACCTAAGGTAGACCTGCTCTATTCCCACCTGCTCTGGAAGCTTCACATAGTCTTATCTTCCTTGTTGCGACCTCCACAGAGGAGACCTGAACAGGCTCCTACCACCTCCCTTGCTGGCATTCTCACCTGGTCAGTACACAGACACACTGGCACTTAGGGCTAACAAGCAGGGTGGTCCCATTGGGGCCTGGGTTATTGCTGGGTATTTTGACTATCCTGGTAACAGCCCATTCTCTGGTCAGGGCAATGTGACTTTGTGTTTAACAGAGCTTCAGACATCTGGGGTTAGAGAGCCATCTACTTGCTGATTTGTGACCCTGAGCAAGCATGCCTGGGGACTCTCCTCTGCAGGAACAATCCTCACTCATGTGAGGGTTATTGGGATTGAATGATTAATCATGTAAAGGCTCACTTGGGTTTCAACAATAGCACTCGCCAACAGAAAGCCTGTGCGGTAGGGTACCCACGGGTCCAGCAACACTCTTACCAAGTATTAATTGTTTTTGTTCATAAATCTGTTTTATAACAGTTGTGCTTAATAATGTCACCATGCAATTGAATTAAGTGTTACATAAACTGGTGATGAGTGTGAAAAGAGGAATTGTTGCTTCTTTGAACATTAAATTGAATGCTTTTGATTTGCTAAAGGTGAGTCACTGAAAAATAGCTGTTGAATTGTATGTTAGTAGAATTGTTCAAAAAGACAGGAGTAAAATCATAAACATCCAAGAAGTTTCTTCAAGTAGATTACCTTAAAAGCCACTTTCAGTAACCCAGACCAAAGAAGACAAATATTGTTTTCTTTCGTATGTGGATGCTAGCTTTGAATCTCTAGACATATGTGTTTCATTTGGAATACCCATAAAAGGTAGAAAAGTAGTAAGAGGCCATCAGGAGGGGATCATTTGGAGGAAGGGAGATAAGATACAGTGATATAAAGGGGGAAAAGGAATAATGAAACAGGAAGGATTAAATGGAGTGGGGGATGGGAGGGCAGGGTAAAGGGCAGAATATGGGGAGAGATAACTAAAATGAGGACCATATGAAAAGCCATATGGAAGCCTATTATTGTAGATACTTCCTAAAATATATACATATATAGAGTTTAAATGGAGTTACCCTGTAATGGTAGGAAAAGACCATAAGTAGATTCCATATGCTAGCAAATAACAACCCCAGTACCAGGAATGGGTTGCATCTTTTTTAGTTGTTAGCCAGTGGGGTCCCATAGACCCTCAAACATTATAGTACATTGCCATTGCTCTTGGTTACCTTCTGTACTGTTTGGATATTTTTAACTTGATATAAACTTAAATGTATTTGAGAAGAGAAATCCCAATCGAGAAAATGCCTCCATCCAGATCGCCTATTGCCAAGTCTACAGTGTTTTCTTTCTTTTCCTCTTTTTTTTTTTTTTTTTTTTTTTGGTTTTTCGGGACAGCGTTTCTCTGTGTAGCTTTGTGCCTTTCCTGGAACTCGCTTTGGAGACCAGGCTGGCCTCGAACTCACAGAGATCCGCCTGCCTCTGCCTCCCGAGTGCTGGGATTAAAGGTGTGCACCACCACTGACCAGCCAGAGTGTTTTCTTGATTAATGATTAATGTGAATGGGACCTGCCCATGGGAGAGGGTGCCACCCCTGGGTAGATAGTCTTGGGTGTATGAGAAAGCAGGCCAAGCAAGCCATAAAGAGAAAATCCAGTGAGCAGCATTATTCCATGGCCTCTTCTTCTGTCCCTGCCTACAGGTTCCTGCCCTAACTCCCCTCAATGATGAACTGTGACCTGAGTGTTGTAAGCTGAAATAAACCATTTCTTCCACAGCTTGCTTTTGGTCATGGTGTTTTATCATAGCAATAGAAACCCTAACTAAGATATACCCCAGAAATTGATGGTAAGACCATACTGCTTAAGATACCATATACTGAATCATAAAACATGGAGAAATCAAGGTGGTATGGATTTGGAAGCTTCATCACTACTGGCTAGCTTTCATAGTGCTGGAAGATGCTATGCAGGCTGCTGGGGGAGAAAAGTAACCATTAATCTTACCTAGCTTTGAACCCTGTGAGCTACAATAACAATAATCCTGGCAAGATATGATCTAAGCCATTTTCACGAGATGTAATTCATTCTTGTTACTGTTAATGGGTCAAGAACCTGTGGCTAGATATGCCACAGGTCCTTAGGGGGAAACCTACCACTATTACACTGCTGAATGGACACACTATTAAAAGGACTCATAATGACTTGTTTCTATGCCCACAGATAGCGTGTTTCTCAGTTCTCACCAGAGAAGCTTATTCTTGCCGTGTATGGCACAACACCTGGTCAAGGAGCAGAGAATATGAGACTGTGTAGTAATCATCTGAAAATTGGACATCTGTACCAATCCCCAGTGCTCCTTCCCAAGCTCAGGGATCATTGTGGAAGAGGGGGTGGATGGCTACAAGGAAACCATTTTCCAGAAGCAAATGGGTGGATGCACATATAAACTCATAGCAACTGTGACAGCATGCACAAGACCCAAACAAGCTTAAGCCAGGCAAAGATCCCAGCATAAAGAGGAGGAGGTGGGCACAAGTCCCACCCCTAGTCGAGGAGCTACTGGCATTTTATAGCTGCTGGGAGAGGGAAAGCCAGTTTTCTTTGTGAGTATGAGCCCTGGTAAGCGACCACATTCTAGGGCAGGCCCACATTTAAGAGTATTTGGATAGCACAAATTGGATTTTATGGGTTAAAAAGAAAAAGAGAACATGACGTTGGGTGGGTATCAATGTGGGAGTGAATCTGGAAGGCAAGTTTGGGGAGGAGGATATGATCAAAATGCACTGTGTGAAATTCTCAAAGAATAAAATTAGTACTTGAAATAGTTTTCATGGGCTTCTCAGTAACCACTGTCTCCTATCTGTAGAGTGCTAGGTAAGGAACACTTCGATAACTACTTTACTTAATGAGTGAACAACGAAAGCATGGGCCTAGAGTAGATGCAGAGAGGGCCACTGGCCCCTCGCTTTTTCCTGGCCCCACCTCTCCACGTCCAAACTGCTTACTGAGAAGCCCTCACTGTCCATCTGAGAGCTGCTCGTGCAGCTGCAGGAATGACTGCTCAGACACAGGGCATGGCAGGGTTGAATCCAGGAGAATTCACACTTCAGAAACCAACACTTCCTCCAGTGATAGACGGGGGCTTTGTGAATAAACAGCTTGACTTTCTTTCTCCATCACTGAAGTATTGCTGAGGCATGTTCTAGAGTTTCCCAGCATTCCCTGTTGCTCATTGTGGTAAAACCTGATAATGCAGCCTATGCCTGTTGTCTGCCCTTCCATGCCTCAGTCACCTCCCAAGTGAATCACTCATCTCGTCTCAAGGTGATCCTTTGGCAGAATGTGGATTAAGGTATCACCTTAGCTCATTTGTGCTACTCTAACAAGATACCTGAGGTTAGTCAGTTTAGGAAGGTAATGTCTTTCCTAATAATTCTGGACTCTGGGAAGTCCATGGTGAATGAATGGCAGGTTGGGTATCTGGCCTCAGTCTCCGTGTCTAGGATGGCACCTTGAAACTGGTGTCCTCATTCAGCAGAAGGCGGAAGTGTAAACAAGCTAGGCTAGTTTTCTCAGGCCCTTTCTTAAGGCATTAATCTGCCCAAAAGGGCAGTGCCATCATTAATCATTTCTCCGAAGATCTGATTTTTTAACACTAGAATAGTGGAGATTAAGCTTTAATATCAATTTTGGAGAGACACATTTAGAGTGTAGCAGATACAGACCCAAGCCTTGGGGCTTAAGACAATGCATTTCACACAGAAGCCATGTAAGAAAAGATGCACAAAAGTGATACTCACAAAGAGCATACATTTACTCAGACCAAGTTAAAATAAAAATACTTATATTTCATTGAGGTTAAACAAAATACTTAGATTTTGAAGTCATCAGAATGTCACCATTTTAACTGTTACCAGAATAGATATTTTTAAAATTTTGTAGCTAGATATTTTCCTTATACTTGTAAATTTTTTTTTTTGAGAAATTTGAGCTATGAAAATCAAGCTTCAGGTGCAGAACAAAGTCAGTGAGGGGAGCTTTCTTTTTCTCTTTCTCTCTGCTGGAAGAGGGGGATGGTCTCTTGAGGGTCTTCACAGGTCCATTTCAGCATCACAGAGGCCAAGAGGCAATGCAGTTGCAGGATTTGGTTAAGACTCCCAGGCTCCCAATGATGGACCACATAGCTACAGGCCCCAAATCCTTTCTGAGCTTTGATAACCTCGTCTAACAAAAATTCCCAAGCCTCTAGTATTCATTAGAATGTCTGAGAACCCCTCACTTACTGCTTTACCAGCTTACCCCTATCTTACACTCAGCAGAGTTTAGACTGTATTCCAGGACCAGCATACGGCCCAGGCATCTTGCCAGACCTGATGAGGTCTGTAGATTCATGCAAGCAATAGCAGCTGCCTGGGAAGTTATCCAACACTCCATCAAACCTCAACAACTGTCCTGGGATGGCTGTGTTGGCTGGACTGGTTTGTTGCAGCCAACCCTCCACCCCCCACCTGTGGTTAATCCCCCAGAGCCATAGTTCAGGCCAATGATGAGCAGGCAACATCCGGGCTGGGCATGGAAAGGTGAGCAAACATTGCCTGCTGCCCTGCCAATTGCCAGTCCTGTTGTTCTTTCCCCCCCTTTGGGCAAATTTGGTTTCCTGGAATTAATTATTCAACAGGAGATGACAGCCGGTGTGTAGCAGTGCTGCTGGAAGAGAGAATAAAGAGGCACATTGGACACAGCAGCTGCGCCTCCCAGACCCTGAAATTTAAGATCTTTATAAATGATCTGTTAAAACTATAGTGACGATAAGCTTATGAATCATGATCTATATTAATCAGGGCTGCTGATATGGAAAGATTAATTGAAACGTGCAGTTCTACACAAATGATAAAGTGGTAACAATTTAATATCAGACAAGAAGAGTGAAGAAATTACACTCCAAGCTTCATGCATCATTACTATGGATATTAATATTTTACCCAGCGCAACAGCATCGGGAATCATAATGAAAATCCATAAGTGGTGCACAGACATGATTAAATACAACAGTCTTTAGGAGCTGTTTGGTGGCGGCAGTTGGGCCATATTTCACTCCGAGGCTGGTGATTCCAGTGATAGAGTCTAGACGAGGGTGATTAAAAATGGCTCCTCCTAAAGCCTGTTAACCTTTTACTACTAAAATGAATTTCTTTGATTTTTAAATTATGTTGTTCTCTTTGCTCTTTTCAAAACTGAACTTGATCTCAAACCTTGACAGGATGCTGGGTCCTGGGTACAGTGACAGTCATGATGAGATTTCTCAGTTACAATCCTTTGCCTCAGGGGTGTGGCGTTAGCTTGGATGTGCAGAATCGTGGGTCATTGTCTACCTTAAACCAGGGCTGGATGGAATGAGTAAGCCAGGGGCCCAGGGAAGTTCCCAATGGACCAGAAGTTGATACCACTGACTTCCTCAGCCAACCTGATCAGGATGGAGTTGGAAATGACTATTCTGAGATACTGGTCTCATGGCCTAGTTAATTCATTGACCAAGCAAACAAATAGGTACCCACACATGGGAAATGCAAAAATACACTCGAGTGAGCATGTGTTCCAGGATGAAAAGATGAGAACTCTAATCAATGCAATGGCTGCAAAAATTGAGGCAGAGAGAGTTGAGAAGGGCATCTTTGCCAGGCTGCTTCTTCAACCCTGTGAAATCTCATTAGTCAAGAGACTCTCTTGACCACTTTTATCATCAGTTAAAACAAGGTCAGTACACATTTGCTGTAATGAGATTCATCATCATAGCTGGGGCAATAAGAAATTCAGTCTATCCCCTTGGGGACATTGTATCTTTCTGACATGTTCTAGTTTCTTAGGTCTCTGTAGCTGTGATGCTCAAATTTTAATATGCACCCATATAGCCTGGGGGAAGAAGGTATGCTGGTTGGTTTTTGTCAACTTGACATGAACCTAGACATCCCTGGGAAGAGGCAGTCTCTACTGAAGGGTTGCCTCCATCAGACTGGCATCCTGCGGGAATGTCTATGGAACATTTTCTCGATTGCTGATTGATGTGGGAGGGTCTAGCCCTGTGTAGACTGTGCCACCCCTGCGCGGGTGGTCTTGGGCTGGATAAGAGCAAGCCAGGAAGAAAAAAGCCATTAAGCAGGCTTCTTCCGTGGTTCTTGCTTCAGTGTCTGCCTCTGGGTCCTGCACTGATTTTCCTCCATCCACCATCCCTCCCTGAACTGTGAGCATCTCCTCCATTCAGTGTGAGACCACATGGTTGTCTTAGATGCTCTTGGCCATTTGTGGTCTGGGATGTGATTTCATCCTTTTCATGGGAAAGGACTACAAAGCTTACTGGTTTTGTTTCGCCACTTGCTTGGATAACGATTCTATGCTGTTTGTTTTCCCAAATCTGAAAATACATCACATATTTTGTCCAGTTTTAAATGTCTTGTGGGAGAAAGTTAAATGTTGTCACAAATACTACCTATGGGGCTAGAAAGATGGCTCAACAATCAAGGGCACTTCCACTCCTGTAGAGGGCCAGAGTTTAGTTCCTAGCACCCATGTCACTCAGTCACAACCGCCTGTAGCTCCAGCTCCTCTCTCTTCCTCTCATACTCTTTTTGGCCTCCTGGATATCCCACCCCCAGGGAGTGTGTGTGTGTGTGTGTGTGTGTGTGTGAGTATGAGAGCAATTGCTGAGGTTGATGTCAGGAATTTTCTTCTATTAACCCTTTCACCTTATTCTTTGGATTGGGGTCTCTCTGTCAAACCCAGAGTGTGCTAATGGGGTAGTGCTAGCCAGCTTGCTCTGGGAGCCTCTCTCTCTTTGCTTTTGGATGTTGGAATTTCAGGCAACCACATCCGTCCAGCATTTCTATAGGTTCTGGGGAATCTGAACTCTGCTCCTTCTGTTTGTGCAACAAGCCATTTAAACTACTGAGTTATGTCCCTAACCCCAGTATTTACTGTTTCTTCTGATTAAAACACCCTCTCATTCAGATTACAGGTTGCAGGTCAGTTCATCCTGACTACTTAAAACAACTTCTATCACAGTTTACTCTGTAAGACATTCTATCTCATCAATGTTATCACTTACTGTAATGATAATATTTTTTTCTCACATGTTTATTATTTACCTCCCACTGAAATGAAAATCCCATGGGACATAATCCATGCTTGATTTTATTACTATGTTTGGTAGGGTTGGAACAGTGTGATAGATAATTGAAAAACACTGGGTGATTCTGACCTCTAGTTGTGATTGTCAACTTGCCAGGAGCTAGAATCCTATAGGAGCCTGCTCTCTGGGCAGTCCTGTAGGGGACTATCTTGATTATGCTGACTGATATAGGAAGACCTGCCTATTGCAGGTGGCACCCATTCCTCAGGGACAAGATCCTGGACCTTATGAAACAGAGGAAATGTGGTAAACACTAGCAAGCATGCTTCTTGAATGTGAATGAAATGTGGTCAGTTCTAGCTGCTGTGACTTCCCCACCATGATGGATGTAACCTAGCATTCAAAGTCAAAACAAAGCCAGCAACAGGAAAAGGAACCGAGGCAGCATTGAGTGGCAGGTGAATAAATACGGGGCAGTACATGATAAAGATGACAAAATCAGAATGTATGTTTTCACGGGGTCTGATGAGAACAAATCATAGACAAAATCTTGCTCTTGTGGATGAATCTGCCTTACCATTTTTGGACTCTGGTTTGTACAGACACTTGGACTCAGGACTTGGACAACCTTGTAGCCAGATGGGTAGGAGCACAAGTTTGAGGCTTAGGATATTTGAATTGGGTTCTTGACTCTTTAGATACTATATGACTGCTATGAACCTCAGATTCCTCTTCAGAAAATACAATACATGGACTTGTTTTTAGATATTTCTTGTGTAAATGTGGTGCAGTGTCTGCCCTGTCTAACATGGAATATAGAACCAGACAGATTTTAAAATAACTGTATTTAGTAGATTCAAGGAGATAATAAACAAGATGTTTTCCCCATAGCTGAAAATTATTATAACCAGCAACAGTATATAAAAATTATGGAACTTAAAAAAAGAAAAAAACCAAAGAACTTTCTCTATGGGCTTAATATTATTAATATTTTATGTGTCTGACAAAATCAGTGGATTGGAGAATACATAAGAAGACAGCAGTCCAGCACAAGAGAGGAACAAAAATAGGAAATGCAGTAGAGGGTATAAGAGAGGCAGGAAAGCCAGGGGAGGTTCTAAGGAGAGGGTCAGGAGAGAGAGGGAGACAGCAGTGGGGGAGCTCTCTGGCAGCTGTGAATCACACTGATTGCAGATTTAAGAGAGCTGTGTGCCCCCATCCTTAACCTAGAAGCTGTCTCCAATTGATAGCCACTTGCAAAGGAAAAGTCAGTTTTCTTCAGTGGAGACTTACGGGTGTACAAACCATACATAAGTACAGGCCTCATGTCCAGCAGTAGATAGATGGCCATCATAAAACAAAATCAATGGTATTTTTAAAGGTTTTAGCATTGCTTCTTCTTTTAAATTTTTTTTTTAACCTTATAGGTCCTTTGCTTTTATGTCACGATTTCTTGTTTTGTGTTTTTATGGGATTTCTGTGTATCTTTGCATCTATATGTTTCTTATGCTTTTTCTTTGGTTCCTTTTTCCTGTTTGTTTTGTCCTGTTCTGGTTTGTTTTCATTATTATTTTTTGTTTCTAAGTGTCTGTTTTCTAATTGGGGTAGTGTGTGTATTTGGGTGCAAGGGGAAGTGGGAAGGATTTGGGAAGAGTTTGGGGAGAGAAACTGTAATCGGAATATATTGTATGAAAAAAATCTATTTCCAAATATCCATAAGTAAGTAAATAAATAAATAAATAAATAAATAAATAAATAAATGGCCTCATAGACCCTGAGCCCAGTACAGGAAAATTGAGACCCACAGAAAAACTACTTAAAACTCAAAATAAAAAATACACGGACTATTATAAGAAAATGTGGCAGAATTTTTTAAAAATAATGAAAATTAGATTGATAGCCAATCATTTAATAGAAATATGGTGACATTTTGTTATGTGGGAGAAATAAACGCTAACCTAGAATTCTATATCTAGCTAAAATATCTTTCAAGAGTGAAGGGGAAATAATGACATAGTTTGAAGAAAAAAATCAAGTCTATGGCCACACTACCCTGATCTTGCTTGATCTAGTCAAAAGAAAAAAATATGAGAATTTGTTATGGGAAACTCAGCTGTAAAACCGAAAGAAAATTATCTTAGAGGGAAGCATGGAGATAAAGGAATAATGAAGTACACTGAAAATGATGTAGGTCAATAGAAATTAACACTGACTATAAAATAATTATGACTTGTTATTATATTTAAAATATAGAGATGATTAGAATGCATGGCAGCAATGTTATGTAATAAGCCAGTAGGTTATGTAAATGGGACTAAAGAATTCTAATGATCTTGTATTGCCTAAGTAGATAGCATAATGCCTATTAATACTAGACACTTCGAACCTAAGGATGCATTAGGTGATTTCTAGTGTTGCCATTATCATAATAAAGCAGTGTATAATTTCCACCATAATAATGGAAAATGGAATCATAAAATAAAACAGTAGCTATTTTTTAAAGGGATAAAAGAGCAGAAAAATGACCAGGTATGATAAATTTAACCTGAACATATCAGTAATTACATTAAAATCAATTAGCTAAATTTTTTAATTAAAAGTTATTCAGACTGAATAAAAAGTAAGACTCATCTATATTCTGTTTATAAAAGATATGTGTAGGACACAAGAATAAAAAAGTTGAACGTGAAAGAAAAAACACTAGCCAAAAGAAAGCTGATGTGATTATATTAGCATCAGAAAGAATGCATAGACCTTAAGACAAATCATTTTTGGAGCTGAGGAAGAACATTGTAGAATAATAAAATAATTAACTTGAAGTGGTTATATAATCTAACTTTGTATGCACTTAGTAATATAGAACCAAGTTTTAATATAAAAATTTATGGAACTACAATAATGAGAAATGAGTCCATAATCACAGTGGGTGATTATGACATATTTAAATAACTCACCTTTAAAAACAAAGAATTTGAATAAAGTTTTATGAAATATGAATACATATAGGCACTCTACCCATCTTCTTAGGGGTAAATATGCTTTTAAAAAAAACAAATCTTCATTGATTCTTTGGAAATTTGACATCCTGCACCCCAAACCTACTCACCTTCCAGTCCCTCCATATCCACCCCTCACCCCTTCAGCATGCTCCCACAAATTAATTAAAAAAAACCCCAATCCCTTGCTCCTCCGTTTTTCTAACACTTCTTCATTTGTCCTGGTAGCATTGGGAGCTGTGGTGTGTCACATAGTATATGTACACTTTTGTCTGATCAGACCCATCCACAAATATTCATTGCAGTGAGTCATTGGTCTGGTTCAAGGCCTCTGGCACACCATCATCACTGGACCCTCACCACAACTCCTCTCAGCTACTCAGCTGTTACCCTGAGTTGTGGAGGTACTTTGGTTATCAGTTAACCCCTGTGGTGACATGGACCACAGACATTAGGTATACTGGATATACATTTAAAGTATCCAAAGGACTGTTTGTAAAAATTGACTGTATTTTGGACCGTAAAGCAAAACTTAATAAATTTCAAAGTACTGACCGAATCACTTTTATGATCACAAAAAAATTAGGCTCATAATTCATTTAAAAATTGTGCCTAGAAAACTCACAATTGTCTCAAGAATAATTCACTTTTATTTTGCAGAGTTAAGTAATATATTTCTAGATAATTCATAGATAAAATTATAGAGAAAAACTGCATGGTCACATTAAAAAGAAAGAAAGTGGACAAATCAATGACTTACCCTTACACTGAAGAAACCAAGGAATGAGAAGCAGAGAAAACTCAGGGCAAACAAGGAGAACAGAAATTAATGAGACAGAACAGGAAATAAAATCACTGAACCCAAGAGTTGGTATGTCATGGCTGGAGATGTAGCTCAGTTGGTAGAATGCTTGCTTGGCATGCAGGAAGGCCTGGGTTCGATGCCCAGCACCACATAAACCAGGTGTGGTGGCTCATGTTTATAATCCTAGCACTGGGGAGGTGAAGGCGGGAGATTCAGAAGCTCAAGGTCATCCTCAGATACATAGGGAGTTTGAGGACAGCCTGGGAAGACTGGTACTTCAAAGAAATCCTTGTAATCACAGACTTTAGGCTAATAAAGAGTGGGGGAGAGTCAAATCACTAAAATCAGGAATGAGAGTTATTATGGACTATATGTCAATAAAAGTAACTAGAAAGGACTGCTCTGAACTTAAATTTATATAATGTTCATAAAACAGATAAATTTCTAGATGACATAGATGATTGAAAATGACATAAGAAGAAATAGAAATAGGCCATAAAAAATGAAATTACATTCCATTAGATGTCAAAGAACAAAATAGGAGTAATTTAACAAAAGAAGTTATGACATACTCTGAAAAAAATAAAAATACCACTGAAAATTAAATAAAAACAAGTTAAAAACAGTCTATGTTTATGGACTGGAAGATGCTAAATGCTAATACTATCATATATATTTATATAATATATTATATATAACATTTATATAATATATAATATACATGCATATTTAATATAATGTTTATTAAAATACCAGCTGACTTCTCTAGAAATACATGAGCTTATTTTAAAATCTATATAGAAATTTAAAGGTTTTAGATTAACCAAAAATTATTGACAATGTATGAACTTCAGAAAAAAATCACATTCCCTTGTTTCAAAGTATGCCATTATATAGTAACCAAAAGAATGTTACATTGGCCTAAGAAGAGACCTATCAATAAATGAAATAAAACTGAGAAGCCAAGAAAAAAATGTCAAGTGAATATGTTCAGCTGATTTTCAGTATGAGGGCTTAGACAATTCTTTGGGAGGAAGAATCAACAAACATTGATCGGACGATTATATAGTAACATACATAAGAATGAAGTTGGATTACTTCTTCATACCAGATACAAAAGTTAGGTAAAATGAGTCAAAGATTTAAATATAAAAGCCAAACCCTTAAAAAGAAATGATAGAGGTAAAGATTTGTGACTTTGGAATCTGCAATACTTTCTTAGAACCACAAATATCCAAGAAAAAAAGAGATAAATTTGACTTTATGAAAATTAAAAATGTTGTACCACAAAAGTGTGTTAAACGGGGTTCTCTAGAAGAACATAACCTATAGAAAGTACACTTGCTATGAAATAGTGTTTATTGGATTGGCTTACATGATAGAGAAGCCAGACCATGGCTATCTGAGTGACAAGAACCCAGTAGCTGTATGAGACTGCATGCCTCAACACTCGGAGTCTGGTCCTGAAAATTTATAAGCTTCCGGAAAGTTGCTGGTATTCATGTCACATTGGAAGCTGAAGTCTGATGTCAGTAGAGGACAGAGGTAGCAGCAACAGCAACAATGATGAAGAGGAAGGTAACAATGTCAGATCTACTCCTTAGGATAAAGCTAAGGCAGGTGAACAACAGTGCTTTTTCCACAGACTTTAATAGTTGGGTTGCCACTCAGTCTGAATGCAAGAGCTCCCCTTAGTTAATCCCCCTAGAACCACAACAACCACCAGCATGACACGATAATCCTGATGGTGCCTTGACAGTAACCAATAGCTCTCTAATTGACTTAAGACCCACCCAACAAGAGGGGAAAACATGCTTGGTATTGGAAACTTAGCTAACTGCTTAGTGCTAGTGAAATTGTGGTTATCAGAAGAGAATCTATAACCACTACTTGACTAAACTAACATAATCCCTAACAACAATCTATAAATATTTGTCCTTATACCCA
Organism: Peromyscus eremicus; assembly: GCF_949786415.1. Classification (NCBI taxonomy): domain Eukaryota; kingdom Metazoa; phylum Chordata; class Mammalia; order Rodentia; family Cricetidae; genus Peromyscus; species Peromyscus eremicus. The sequence continues at coordinate 94,361,302 of NC_081422.1, read as the reverse complement.
CAGGTAAGTGTAATCCTCACCCATCATCAAGGAAACCTCTCTTTGCAACAGATGGAGCCCACTGCAGAAAACCACAACCAATGAAAATGAAGAGTTGTGAATCCTAGTCCAGATAGATACATCTACAAAACACTCCTGCACTTAAGGCTCAGGGAACTCTGTGGAAGAGGGTGAGGGAAGATTATAAGAGCCAGAGGATCAGAGAGATTACTGGGAGATTGTGTTTCCTAGTAATGTCAGAAACTATACCTATAAAGTCTCATCAACAGGACTGCTCAGATGTGAGTTGAACAAGGTTGACATCAATGGACAGGCCAAAGTGGACAGGGAAAAGTCCATGTGGTCTCAGCCCTACACAAAGAATTATAAGCAACTGAGGAATGCTAGGAAAAGGAGAGGTGCTCTTCCCTGGGACAGTGCCAAGTGGTTGACTATGAATATATACAAGAAACATTACACAGACTTAACATGTTATGTTTAGGAATATATATGTATATACATAAGTGTACACACTAACAATTAATAAAAGAAGAGGCCATGAATTTGAAGGAAAGCAGGGATTGGTTAAGTGGGAAATTTTGGAGGGAGGAAAGGGAAGGGAGAAATGTAATTACATTATAATCTCAAAAATAAAAAAGAGGAAAGAAGAAAGGACAAGTACTGTGTCATTCAATATTACTTTAGGGGGGCTAGAAAATGCAATAAAACAAGAAAAGTAGGCACACTTACTGGAAAGGAAGAGATGAAGCAGTATTTGGAGATGGAATAATTGTTTGCATAAAATTCCAAGAGAAACAAACAAAATTCAGTAGAGCTACTAATGTAGTTCAGTAAGGTACCTGAATATAAAACCAACATGCAAACTCAGCAGCTTTATTATAAATAACAATGACAGAGAGAAAGCATTTCACAAGGAAAGGCATTACACACAGCACCAGCATACGCAGTAGTAGACCTAATGGAAAATATGCAGGATTCACATAAAAGAAAATAAAATTCACTTGAAAAAAGTCACAAAAAGAGCTGGTCATGATTTGAGAATAAAGACTTGAAGTTTTAAGGATGATAATTCTTCAGAAACCTATTTGATACATAAATATCAATCAAAGTTCCCTGAAAGAATCATTATAAAGCTCAACTAAGGAGAAAATGCACATGAAAAGAAGAAAATTTGAGAAGAACAATGAAGGGCCATCAGCTTGCTATATGTTGACTCATTTTATTATGTCACAACAATTTAAACACTTGTACTGACACTAAAAATATATTAAATAGAATAATCCAAGGATGAATGGAGGGACGCTGTATTATTTCTGCCTCTTTTACGAGCTTCAGATTCAGCTTGACTCCTTTGTCAACACATGAAGAAACAGTAATTCAAGTGGAATGACACTGTCACCATCCCTGACCAGAGCACACAGCTGTGAGGGGTAACCCAGAAGTGCTGGTAGAGAGAATGGATGAGAGAAATGTGAAGTTCTAAGTCCTGACCAAAGCAAATCTTGACTGGGAAGACAGCAAGAATGTCACTGTCCTAGACTTTCAAAGCTCAGCAAAGTCTACCCAGTCATAAGTTCTCTGTTTATTGTTTTACCACAGTATCTTTTCTTCTTTCCCTCAAGTAAAAGTGACCAAACTATGTGGAAATTTGTCTTTATTAGTTTAAATTCAGTTTTGGTGACTTTCTTGTTATAATGGAATTAACAGAAATTCTAATCAAAGTAAGAGTAGACGTTTTCCTGGACATTGTCTGTTTCTGGGTCGATTGTCTCATGAGATTGTATATATACTAGCATCATTTAGCCTTTTCCCTATTTATCTTATTTCTTTCAGTCTACTACACTCGAATACTGTCTTTGTTAGGAGTTTTATTGCTGTGAAGAGGCACCATGATCACAGCAACTCTTAGGAAAGCATTTAATTGGGCCTGGCTTACAGGTTCAGAGGTTTAGCCCATTATCAGCATGGTGGGAAGCATGGTGGCAGGCAGTCAGACATGGTGCTGTATCTGCGGGCAGCAAGAAGAGAAAGTCATTGGACTGGCTTGAGCATCTGAAACCTCAAAGCCCACCCACAGTGACACACTTCCTCCAATAAGGCCACACCTACTCCAACAAGACCACATGTCCTAATCGTTTCAAACAATGCCACTCCCTATGAGCCTATGGGGGCCATTTTCATTCAAACAACCACAAATACCATGCAAAGTGTTTAAAACCAGCTTTGTCAAAATAAAAAAAAGAAAAAAAACCCACAAAATTCCTTAAATCCATTATTTTATAAAATTGAATTTCACTTATTTTTTAATTGATGTGAATTTGTGTGTGTCCACTTTTCTGTATATATACCACTTGTATGCAGGTGCCCACAGAGGCCAGAGGAGAGTATCAGACCCCCTGAAACTGGAGTTACAGGTAGCTGTATGATGCCATGTGGGTGTTGAGAACTGATCCTGGGTCCTCTGCAAGTACATCCAAAGCTCTTAACTACTGAGCCATCCTTCAGCCTCTATTCTCCCTTTTTGAAAGAGTTTCATTAAAATGTAATACTATATTCTTCATCACATACTAGCATAGTTATTTTAATATACTAATATTTCTCTAGCAGTCAGATCCTTTTCATAAGATAAATTAGCATATGATCAAACATTTAAAAAATAGTAAAAGAATAGACTATTAAATACTAGGTGAACTGATTATTCATATTGTGGAGTTATATTAGTCTTTCACACTCTATTCAATATTAAGCCTAGATAGATTAAAGAAATCTATGTAAAAATGAGAGTTTAAAAGCTATAGGAAAAACATTTTCATTTGAATGGTACTATGTAGGGGTTCACTGTAGAAAACAGAGACCACACTGGCTGTTTCAAGCAGAACATTTGGTTTGTTTGCTTTTCTCTATGCTGTGGTAAAACAGAGGACCTCATACTTATTAAGTAAGTGCTGTGACAATGAGCTATGTTCTAGAATCCTGAAAAGAATTGATCTCCAAGAGTTAATCTCCTAAGGTCTATAGTGGGGATGGCAGCTTAGGACTGAATGTAATTCTCTTAGAACAACATTTAGAAGTGTTCCTCTCAGAAAACAGGAACTGTCATTAACTGACCATCTTAGCTGCCTCTGCTGCACCTGTGGGCAGATGACGCCTACAGTTGCCCATCGACAGCTGTCAATGTCATCACTGACTGCACAGCCCACTTTCCAAGTCTTTTTGGAGAATCCGCAGAACCTAAATCACCACTTCATTCAAGTTGCAAGGAGTCTAAGAAATGAAGGCACATTAGATGAGATGGCTGATGCCTGTATGTAGAGATGCTTCCCAAGCAAATGGAGAATGACGTTGCATGTTGTCCCTGTCCTCCCAAAGGCCATTACACTGCTGTGGCAAACACTGATAACTGCTTATGCAATAACCCCCTTTTCCCTGTCTCTTTCTTGTGGGTTCCAAATACTAGTTATAGCAGCCATGTGCCAACTTAACAATGACAGCAGCAACAACATCAATAACAGCAACAACGACAACAGGACCATCAATAGCAGCATCAACAACAACAGAAACAAAAATAGAAACAGCAACAACATCAGCAGTAACAGCCACAACACCAATAACAGAAATAGCAACAATAAAAACAGGAACATCAGTAGCCGCAGCAGCAATAACAGAAACAAAAATAGAAACATCGATAACAACAGCAGCACCAGCAACACATTTTCAACCTTTCTTGTGTTTAAAAGTGGACAATTCAATGGTAATTGAGTGGAGCTTTTGAAAAAGAAATCTTTTAAAGTCACAGACTCGTTGGGAGATGGCACCACTCTGTCCTCTTTCTCTCTTTCTGAGTGGGAGGTAGGTAAGACAACTGGAGCTTATGAACCTTCTCAGCAAACTAGGATGAATGCCAGGAGTGAAAATGAGGCAATGGAATCCATAAGAAGCCCGAGTCTCTAACAATCATGTGGTCACCGTTACCTGTACTAGAGTGCCTATTTCTGACTGTCATTTCTATGAGTGAGAACTAAAGTTGATGTATTATTTAAAGTTCTTTATTTAGGTGTTCTATGCACTAAAACCTAGTTCTGATACAGTAGCTGACTCTTGATTTTACTTGAATATCATGTTCCCTATATATTTCCAAAATAAATATTAATTTACTTGTTGCAAATAGAGTTAAAAGTATTTCTAAGAAATGTTTTATTATTAGGAAGAGAAGAGAAATAAATTGTTTATTCTCTTTGACTTGATACTCTACCTGGATGTGATCCTATGCCAGTTGATGTGGGCCCTTAAGAGAGGCTTTGGACTAATATAACATGGCAAGGAAGAGAAGAGGGCAAATGAGTCCAAATCGCTCTTAATTCTGTTGAGCCTCACAGACTGGATCTTGGATTCCTGTTATTTGAGAAAGTACATTCTGGTTGTTTGGAGCCATGCTTTTGATTTAGGTTTCTAGTTTTTTTGTTTGTTTGTTTGTTTTTGTTTTTGCAACTAGAGATATTCTAATAGATATCTACCTTGCATTTGACATATAGGACTACATTAAAATGTACTCACCAAATGGTTAAATAATTGCAATAATAATTTCAATCATAGCTGCAGGTCATAGAGCACTTTTAATGCATGGTGATGATAAGCACTTTCTGAGGATTAATCTCATTTCATGTTCAGAATAATACTGTGTAGGAATACTAGTGTGATGCCTACTTTAGGACAGAAGCCTAAGTCTCAGAAAGCATACTTTTTTTCCAAGGTTATATTACAGCAAATAAGTCACGGGATTAAGGTTTGGATTTAATTGTCGGATCCTAGAGACTCCAAAGCAAATCTTTACTGTGTTATGAGCATTGTACTAAGATATCACAAGTGATTAAAAAACAAGTAACAAACTGGGAGCCAATATTTGCAAGCCCTCAAACAAGTACAAGATTAATATCAATAATAATGAAGTGTAACTACTCATCGCAGGGACAAAAGTGAATTACTTAATAGGAGAAATAGGTAAGTATGGGGAACAGATTATCATTAAAAGAACTGCAAACACCTAAGTAAAGACTCACTAGTAACTCAGCAATATTAAAATTTGAAAATATTTTTATAACCAATATGCAAAAATTGTAAACAAATAATTACTGTGATATACTGTTGATAGGAATAGAAAAACCTTCTTATAAGAAAAATTTTTATACATCAAAATTTGCATGTAAAAAGATATATTATTAATATATTTTAAATGTTTTGTTATTTAGGTTAACATACAAAGTAATGGGCTATATCATTGAATGTTCATACATGTATTATTATATTTTGTTCTTATTCATTCTCATTCCCTCTCCCCTCCTTATGTCCCCCCTCTCTTCTAGCAGGTTTTCTATTCTCCCAGTTAGTTCCTGCTTCTTCTTTCTCATTTTGTGTATTCCATTACTCCTTCTAATTCCCACCTCCCTTAAGAACATGTTCTCTTTCATTCAGACAGAAACACACAAATGTATGCATATGTATAACTTCAAATTTAAGTTCTGCACATAGAGTGAATATGTGGAATCTGCATCTGTTGTCCAGGAAATATAATGATTTCAGTTTTCTTTATGGCAGCATAAAATTCCATTATGTATATGCACCACATTTCTTTATCCATTCATCTGTTGGTTCTAGTCTCTGGCTTTTGTGAGTAATTCGGCTACAGACATGGATGTGCAAGTATTTCTGTGGTATGTTGACTTAGAGCCCTTGAATATAAGTAAGGGTGATGGAACTGTGTTGTATGGTAGTTCAAGTTTCAGGTTTTGAAGAATGTTCATATTGATTTCTTTAGGGCTGTACATGTTTACATCCATAGGGCTCTTCTTTCCCAACATTCTTTATGATAGCCATTCTAACCAGGATAAAATGGAATCTCAAATCACTTTCAATTTGCATTTCCCTGGTAAGTAAAGATGTTACATACTTTAACAAGCATTAATTGGCCACTCACATTTCTTATTTCTTCTTCTTTTTTTTTTTTTTTGTTTTGTTTTTTTCGAGACAGGGTTTCTCTGTGTAGCTTTGCACCTTTCCTGGAACTCACTTGGTAGCCCAGGCTGGCCTCGAACTCACAGAGATCCGCCTGCCTCTGCCTCCCGAGTGCTGGGATTAAAGGCGTGCGCCACCACCGCCCGGCACATTTATTCTTTTAAGGACCATATATCCATATAAGTAGTCCATTTATTGAGTGTCTGATTTGGTTTTCTGGTGTTTGATTTTTGTAATTCTGTTTTTATGCTGGTACCATGCTGTTTTTGTTACTGTATCTCTGTAGTGAAACTTGAAAGCTGGGATGGTGATACATCCAGTTTTCTTTCTTTCTTTCTTTCTTTCTTTCTTTCTTTCTTTCTTTCTTTCTTTCTTTCTTTCTTTCTTTCTTTCTTTCTTTCCTTCTCTCTCTCCTTCTCTCTCTCTCTCTCTCTCTCTCTCTCTCTCTCTCTCTCTCTCTCTTCCTATCTCTCTTTCTTTTTCGTTCGTTCGTTTGTTTGTTCATTGTTTAAGATTGTTTTTGCTATCCTGGATCTTTTGTGTTTGCTTCTACATGAAATTTAAGATTGGTGCTTCAACTTCTGTACATTGAATGTGTAGATTGCTTTTGGTGGGATGACCATTTTCACATTATTAATCAACCAGTCCATTAGTATGGGAGATTTGTCTATTTTTTTGCTGTCTTTTTCAGTTTCTTCTGTCAGAGTTTTAAAGTTTTCATTGTATAAGCCTTCACTTCATTTGTTAGATTTATTCAAAGATATATTTGAGATTACTATGAATGGTATTGTTTCTTTTGTATGCTTGTAGCTTGTATACAGGAAGAATACCAAACTTTCTGTGTTAATTTTGGGTTTATTTCTGGGTCCTGGTCCTTTTCTAGAGCTTTATGTGTTTTACATGTTTGCTTTTGTGCCAATACCAGGATGTTTCGTTACATGATATCTTAACTTTTCTTAGTTTTTTTCCCTGTTGCTTTGATAAAGTAATCTAGGGGAGAAAGGTTTTTTTTCCCCTTGTAGTTCCAGAGAGGATGCAGGCCATCACAGTGGGGAAGGCATGGCACTGGGGGCGTGAGGCTGGCCCATCACATTGCATTGGCAATCACAGGAAGTGGAGTCAGGCTGTAGAAGTCTAAACCCTGTCCCCAGTGATGCATTTCTTCCAACAAGGGTCTGCTAAAGATCCTACAGCCTTCCCAAACATTGCCTTTAGCTGACGACCAAGTGTTGAAACATACGAACTTATGAGAGATATTTCACATTCACACCTCAATATGTGGCTCTGTAATATAATTTGAAATTGGGTATGATTCACTAAACACCTTTATTCCTGTGAAGGGATTCTTCAGCTGTTTAGGTTCTTTTGTGGTTCTGTACAAATTTTGGGATTAGTTTTTTTAGTTCTGTGAAGAATGTCATTGGGATTTGATAGGGATTGTATTGAATTTGTAGATTGCTTTTGGTAATATAGGCATTTTTACCATATTAATTCTGACCACTCATGAGCATGCAAGAGTTTTCCATCTTACGGTGTCTTTTTCAATTTCATTCTTCAGTGTCTTCAAGCTTTCAATGGAGAGTATCTTCCACTTTAGGTTAGGTTTATTTCTAGCTATTTTTAAAATTATTGTGAATAAGATATCTCCCCCTAATTTCTGTCCCAGCCAGTTTAATATTGGTACATAGAAAAAATCCCTGCTGATTTTCTATCTCATTACTTTGCTTAAAGTATTTATTAAGTAAACCAGCTTTCTGGTGGAGTCTTTGGGGTCTTTTAAATATATAGGATCACGTCATCTGGAGATATGGATAATTTGACTTCTTCTTTTCTTATTTGTATTCAATTTATTTCCTCCTCTCCTTTTACTGGTCTTAGCTGAGACTTGAAGCATTCCTATTGAATAAGAGCGGAGAGAATGAGCATCCTTTTTTTCTTCCAGACTATAGAGGAAATGCTCTCAGTTTCCTCCAACTAAGTATAATGATGGATGTTTGTTTGTTATAGATAGCTTTTATTGTGTTGAGATGTGTCCTTTCTATTCCTTGTGTCTTAGGACTTTTATTTGAAAGGGTATTGAACTTTATTGAAGGCTTTTTACATCAGTTGAGACCATCTTTTTATGTCTGTTTATGTACTGAATTATACTTATTGACTTGAACCTACATTACATCTTTGGAATAAATTCAATTTGGTCATTGTGTAGGAACTTTGTAACATGTTCTTAAATTCATTTTGCAAGATTTAACTGAGAATTTTTGCATCAATGATCATCAGAAAAAATTGGTGTATGTCTGTATTTTTTGTTTCCTTATTCAGTTTTGGAATCTAGGTAATGCTGGCTTTGTAAAGTGAGTTTGATAGTGTTCTTTCTCTTTTGGTTTGAGGAACATTGATTGGTATTAGCTCTTTTTTAGGGAAGTGACTTCCTCTGGATTTTCGTATGTTGTTCTGGCTTCAATCTCATTGATTGTTACAGTTCTGTTTAAGTTTTTGTTGTACCATCTTGGTTTAATTATGGTAGCCCATATGTTTCTAGGAATTTATCAATTTTTCTAGATTTTCCAGGGCTTGGCAGGACATAAATTTTCTGATTACTCCCTAATGATTCTCTGTTGTTCATTGAAATCTGTAGTAACTTCCTCTATTTCATCTCCAATATTATTAATTTGGGTATTTTCTATGCTTTGGTTAGTTTGGTTAGGAGTTTGTCAATTCTATTTTTAAGAGCCAACTCTTTATTAATTCATGTATTATTATCTCCATTTCATCAATTTCTACCCTGATATTTATTTTTCTTTCCAACCACTGCTTTTGGGTTTGGGATTTTCTTGTTTCTCTATAACCTTGAGGTGTTATTAGACTTTTTCTGAGATCTTTCTGATTTTGAAAAATAAGCACTCATAGCTATGAACTCTCCTCTTGCAACTGCCTTAGCTGCACACACAGGTTCCAGTAGGCCATGTTTTCATTTTCTTTTGATTCTAAGAACTTTGTAATGTGTTCCTTAGTTTCTTCAAGAGCATACTAATTACTATAGAATATATCTTTCAGTCTCCACATACTTGTGGACTTCAGTTTTGCTCATGCTATTTGTGTCTAGTTTTACTGATGTGATAGAGGATATTATTTTAATTCTTTTAAAGTTGATAAGACTTGATTTGTGGCCCAGAATATGGTATGTTTTAGAGAAGGTTCCACGGACTGCTGAGAGGAATGCATATTCTATTTTTGTCAAATGGAATATTTTCTAGATATCTGTTATTTGTTCTGTGGCATAGTTTAACTTTGAGATTTCTTTGATTTTTAGTTTGGATGACCTATTTAAATATGCAGGTGGGGTATTGTATCAGGATTTATCTGATCTTATACATCTATTAGTGTTTGTTCTATGAAATTCAGAGTCCCAGTGTTTGGTGCATGTATTTATAATTGCTATGCCTTCTTGATGAATTGTTGTCTTTATTAATATGCAATGGATTCCTTTACCTCTTCTAATTTTTTGAAGTATATTTTATCAAATAACTAACATAGCTATGCCATTTTGGTTCTGCCTTCTATTAATTTCTAGACTGACTTCTATTCGTTGCTACTTAGCTTGTGAGTACCTTTGCCAGTAGGATGTGTTCCTTGGAACCAACAGATAGTTGTAAGTTAAAAAAAATCTTGTCAGCCCCTCTATTTCTCTTTATCAATGAGTTGAGGCCATATACATTCAAGGTTATTATTGAGAGATGTGCATTATTTCCTGTAATCTCATTTGTCCAGTTGGTTTCAATTATTTATTGTCTAATTTCTCCCCTGTTAGTATCAGGAGTTTGCTACTTTACTGAGTTAGGCACAACAAAGTCCCTTCTGCCATTTGTTCCTTCATTCTACTCATGAAATGTATTCCTTCTCATGCTTTCATTATTGATGCTGTCTGTCTCCTTCTTCTGCAGTGCTGGCTTGGTGGTTATAGATTGCCTTGGTTTGTGTTTGTCTTAAGACATTCATATATGTACACATACACACTACCACTACCACAACCACCCTCAATAACAAAACAAAACTAAAACTAAAGTCTCAGCTTAAAGTCAGTCAGATAGGAAAAAAAGTCTCTTTTATTCAGCCTCTTTATTCAGATTTTCAATTGGTTGATTGTGACGAATCTATATTAGGAAAAGAATCTCTTCTGCTTCAAATACTCATCCCATTCATAAATACCCTCACAGATGAGAAGTAATATTTAGCTTAACATGACGCTGTCTTATGACCCAATCAAATTGACACAAAAAATTAACCGTCAAATAGCCTATTATCTTTGAAAAGAATGAAGTAGATTTGCATATTTAGTAGTAGAAATCTGCAAGATATATTGTTACATGAAAAAAATCACAAAATTGCAATGCATATTATATGTTTGCTTTGTGTATTATATTTGAATAATTTCAAATTCAAGGAAAAATTCTATAGTCACATTACTTTGAACCCTAAGTTTTAACAATACATATTGATTTCTCTCTACCTTAACAATCTTGATTTCTGGGAGACAAGAACTAAGGATTAATCATTATCAATGAGATTCTCTATTATCTACCCCTCCAATCTTCTCTCTGGTGTGTATTTAACTCCTCCATAGCTAATGTGATCAGTGGTAGTTATAGCTTTACATGGGCTCAACTTGGCACCTGAAGAGGAATGGAGACTTTTTGTTTTCAAATCTGATACATCCATCTTAGAAATGGACTCTGAATTGCCCTGATTAGAGAGCATAGCTACTCATCTAGTGTTAGTCCTTATGACTTGGGGTGTAGGATGTGATAACATGACTGGTTATATTATATGACATCATTAGTAAAGGTTCAAGACAGAATAATGGAGAGGCCTACCAAAGTTCCTATCCAGTGTCTTCCTCTTGGGAGCAGAGTGATGAGAGCCAGGTGTGGAGGTGATGGTGAAGAAACTTTAAACACATCATTCTGTTATTTTATTTTTTTTTACATTTTTTTAATCAAGAAAAAATTTTCATTCATTTACACACCAATCAAAGATTCCCCTCTTCCATCCTCCTGCTCCCCCCAACCTCCTCCTCCCAAACCACCCTCACTCTCTCCCACAAGAAGGCAAGGCCTCCTAGGGGGAGGCACATCCAGTAGAGGTAAGTCCAAGCCCTTCCCCCTGAATCAAGATTGAATGAGGTGTCCCGTCCTAGGTAGTGGACTCCAAAAAGCCTGCTCATGCACCAGGGATGGATTCTGATCCTACTGCCAGCCCCCCCCCAGCAGATCAAGCTACACAATTGTCTCACTATGCAGAGGGCCTAGTCCAGTCCCATGCAGGCTCCACGAAAATTGACCCAACTTTCATGAGTTCCTGCTAGTTTGGTTTGGTTGTCTCTGCAGGTTTCCCTATCATGATCCTGATGCATTTGCTCATAGAATCCCTCTTCTCTCTCTTTGACTGGACTCCTGGAGCTCTGCCTGGTGTTTGGCTGTGGATCTCTGTATCTGCTTCCATCAGTCATCGGAGAAAAGCTCTGTGATAACAGTTAGGATATTCACTGATCTGATCACTGTATTGAGCCAGTTCAGTTCAGGTACCCTCTCCTCTATCTCTAGTAGTCCAAGCTGGGGTCATCCTTATAGGTTCCTGGCCACTTCTCTAGCACCAAGTTTTTCTCTATCCCCATAATATCTCCCTCTATCATGGTATCTCTTTTTTTGCTTTCCCACTGCATCCCTGTTCCAGCTCGACCATCCCATTTTCTTATATTCTCATCTCCTAGCCCCTAACCTCCATTGCCTACCCCTCACCCCCAGTTTACTCATGGAGATCTCATCTATTTGCCCTTCCCAGGGTGATCCCTGTGTTCCTCTTTGGATCTTCCTTGTTAGCTAGCTTCTCTGGAGTTGTGGGTTGTTGTCTGGTTATCCTTTGCTTTACATCTAGTGTCCACTTATGAGTGGGTACATACCATGTTTGTCCTTCTGAGTCTAGGTTACCTCACTCAGGATGATATTTTCTAGTTCCATCTATTTGCCTGCAAACCTCATGATGTCATTGTTTTTCTCTGCTGAGTAGTACTCCATTGTGTATATGTACCACATTTTCTTAATCCATTCTTCAGTTGAAGGGCTTCTAGGTTGTTTCCAGGTTCTGGCTATTACAAATAATGCTGCTATGAACATAGTTGAGCATGTGTCCTTGTGGTATGATTG